>NC_050190.1:17166543-17524043 GCF_008315115.2 Sander lucioperca | reverse complement strand
ATTACATAACATAAACCAAAGTATTAAACAAATTACAATTTTGACCTGATGGTGAGAAGCCACCAAAGTTATTACAATTCATCCTGAAGAAAACATGATGTGGACCAAATTTCACGGCAATCCATCCAACAGTTGTCATGGTCCATGTCATGGACAAAGGTCTCTCTCTCTCTCTCTCTCTCTCTCTCTCTCTTTCTGCAGTAAACACATCTCTATATCTTCAGTGTATTGTCCGAAGCTGACAGCAGCTCAACCCAGCCACAAAGCAGTGTAGTGTTTTCAGTGTGTGTGTGTGTGTGTGTGAGAGAGAGAGAGAGCGAGAGAGAGAGGATGGAAACAAGAATACGGTTTGGTTTATTTTACTGTTGGTTTGCAGGGTACAAACTATCTTATGATTGTGACATGAGGGGGCTAAGAGATTTTTTTTTTTTTTTTTTACAATACACTTATCAACCTTATTTTGTACTATCTTTAATTTTTGAAAACTTATTAAAATGCATGCACTTGCTTTTTTAATATTTTTAAATGGCATTCAGTATTTTGGCAGAGTAGTAGTGCCTGAATGCATGTCCATGTTTATTACATATGCAATTGCATCTCTCTAAAAATGTTTTAAACATTTATGGATAAGCACTTGCACTACGCACGCACGCACGCACGCACACACACACACACACACACACACACACACACACACACACACACACTCACTCAATAGTGTCAAGACAGTTAGAAGAAAAGCAGGACTTCTGATTGAACCCTTCAAAATAAAAGCCTAATTGATGAACGGGATGGTATCATTTTTGAGTAAAGCAAAGGTGGTGAAAATCACAAATGCATTAATTCATTGCCAGAAACAGTAGTTATGTAGAGATTATGAGGCATAAATATAAAGGTCTGCAAAAAATTTCACACACAAAACATACTTGTCATACCAGACAACTTCACAGGATGTTCAGCAGCAGTCTCAAAGTCTAGGACATTTCACTGTGGAACAGTTCTGCTATGGTGCCGATTTTAGAACCACCTTCACCAGCATAATAATAATAATAATAATAATAAAAATAATAATAATAATAATAATAATAATAATAATAATAATAATAATAGAAAACTGTTTATTAGTATTTGTACAACTGACATCTTTCTGCTTTGGGAGGATTTTGTTTTAAAATATTTGATAATTGTTCACCTTTTGCACGCTTAAAACCCCACACGAGGCTCCCTTCATTTACTATTGAAAGTGGGCTTTAAGGATTATTAATGAAAGGCTGAAAAACACAAACTCCAATAATAATTACAGTACTAAACCCATAAAACCATGCATAAACTCTGTTAAGTTGCCATTTTGAAACCAGAGCACACAACTTCCGGCTTTGTTCTTTTAAAAGTTGGCAAATTGATACAGCTCAGACACTGAGTAAATCACGGGGTTTTAATGGTCTTGAAACGTTTGTTTCTCTAAAGTAATTGAATACATATTTACAATTTAACTCATACATACAATTTAAAGCGTCTTGCTTGGCTACATTATGCATTATCTTTCGTAAGTTTCACGCCCCCTGCTTTTCTGAAATTGACGTGAAAATACGCAGCTTATGACAATATGCTGTAAAAAGTTATAGTGTATAAAAGTTGTTTTAATTGTAGCTGATAAACTTGTTCATAATGAATATTTCAAGTGTCATTAGGTAACATGTCAGCTTGCCGTGTGGCTCCACGTCCGCTTTTTAACTCAAAGCCGCCACAACTGTATAGCTAGGTTAGCTCTGAAGTCTTTAGCATTGAGTATGTTGCATATGTTAGCCAAGCCAAGGCGATACATTTTCTACGAAGCGTACCCCGTTTGATACATTTCATCAATGAAAACTCACCGGCAACATTTCTGCTGGTCGGTCCTCCTCCTGTCCCGTTAGAAAAACAACTTTCTCCTCCTTATTTCCCTCTTTCCTGACCTTACTTCTTCTTTTATAGAGCTTTTTCGGTTTCTTCCTCTGCTTTCAGGTAATCTTCCATACATCCAAATTCTTTTCTTCTCTCTCCGGTCAGATATCCAGATGCTCAAAAAAACTAAAACTCCAGCTCCTATCCACTTTCCTCATTCAATCCCTCCCTCTTCCTTCCTCTCTCTCTCTCTCTCTCTCTCTCTCTCTCTCTCACAAACACACACACACACACACACACACACACACACACACACACACACACACACGCCTCTCTCTGCTGTTTTACACCGGGAGAGTGGAAAAGCTGGAAACACCAGTTGTAGTTTCACTGTCAGAATGTCACTGATTTCATCCTTTGGTCGATCAGCAGGCGGTCCTCCGGTTTGGTCTGCAGGCTAAACTGGGTCACCGTCCCGATCGTCTCTCCCATCTGCCCCCTGTCTCCTCCTCCTCGCGATAAATAGCCTCCAGGTTTAGTAGAATACGTAGCAAAAATAGTTGGTGGAACAATCCCCAATATAAAAAAAATCTATATTATTTTCCGGAGATCTGAAATGATGTTATTTTGAGTGAGAGCGCCCTCCCTCGGCTGTGAGCAGCAACAATGTGTTCCTACAACATTACAGCTAACTTGTGACAGTTCAGTGTTCCAATTTACAGTAGCCGTTATGTAACTCTAGCACACTTCTAATATGTGGATCATTTTTATTTCACCATGCCCGTGGTGATTAATGGTGATTTCAGTATAACGTTATTATGTGTCATAGTATTTTCTTAATACAATCCTATGGGGACTTCTGGAGTTTTCCATAATGCACAACTCTCCCATTTATTTTAAATCCAGATGATTGTCTTCTGTCTTCATAGCCCTCCATCTGTAATTAAAATGTTTTATTAAATAATAAAGATAGCAGTTTTTGACTCCACAGAACACACACACACACACACACACACACACACACACACACACACACACACACACACACACACAGCGTCGTGCAGCTTACAGCGAGTTTAGAGATGTTCAGCTGTCATATATTCAGCAGATTATCACAGAGCTGTCCTCTGCTGCCAAGGACGAGGGTGTGTGTGTGTGTGTGTGTGTGTGTGTGTGTGTGTTCTGACTGATCAAGTGACATTGTACAAACCATAATAACATGTAACATAACATTACAGTAGTAATTTTGCATTTGTTAAGTATTTGTCTGACACTCCCTACTGCACGGCTTCGTCATTATTACTGTATAATAATGTGTTCAACCTTGAGAACAGAAGTTGATTTACATCAGCGCTGAAAAACATTTCAAAGACTGATAGTGTTCTTTTTACATTTTAATCCAAGTACAAATGACTTAATTATAAAGTTAAACTATCTGGCAGGACGTTGCCGCCCTCTATTGTCCACAAGAACTACCAACTCAACTAAACAGGAAAACATTTAAACATGACCACTGACTGCTGCTTAAGAGGAGTGAATATTTTATTTTCATCTCTGTATATCAGTATATATACTGATATGGTGGTCAGTGTAAAGTTTGTTTAATTCACTTGAAGTCTAGCATTAGAGTTACTGGTGTCAAACTAATGGTATCTGTACACTCAGGCATTTTGCGGACATATAAGTGACTGCCTTTTGCCAACAAGCGGCTAAAGTTATTGTTCCCAATTAGCATTTACCAAGAAGACTCTTATTGGTTAGAAAACTTTGTAGTTATTTCTTGTTGGTGTGTGTTGTCTCTCTATGTATTACTGTTGTATCACTCTGTACACTTTCTTCTGACTATGAAGTCCACCTTACTGCCCTAATGTCTTGAAAACATGCTCCAGGATTTAATGTGAAATCAGCCAGCTGTCTCTTTGTGTGGACATGAACATGAAAGAAAGCAGTAATGAAAAGCAACATTGTCAATACATGTCTTCCTCAGATATGCATTAAAGAATCAAGTCTATAACGCAAAATGATGGGCATTCATTGTATTCATCCACTGTAGCTCTATTGTTCAAGGTTAGTTCATGTGCGTTGTTGTCAGGTCAGTCAATAAAACCAATCAGCCTTGAACTTGCTTCACGTGGTATTGTCACTCTACCCTGTTGGCCAACACACACACACACACACACACACACACACACACACACACACACACACACACACACACACACACACACACAAGGTCTTAGCATCACATTGGGCAGCTGCCATGTTACAGCTACAGCCCTATATGCAGTCCAGTTTATATGACCTGGAACTGTTGTAGAAGCAGCCTGGCAGTTTGCAAAGCTTTATTAAAAGATATTAACAAAATGGTTATTTCGGAACTACCGTATGTCACATGGTTTCCACTGACATAATGGTGATGTCATTGTCTCTGATCAGCAGGTTTTTATTATGCAGTCTGATTATGTATTCAATGTGTCTGATCACTACTACACTAGTTGTCTTTAAGTGGCTCTTAATCGGAAATGATTTTGAGAATTTCATCAATTTTAGGCAAATAATGCTTGAAAATGAAATAAGTATGCCTAAACTCACATTGCAGACAGACATCTTACTAGAATGAGGATGCTTTTCAAAAGAAATTCCGAAACAAGCAACAGTTACATTACTAAACACTTTAATTTTCCAACAAGACTACTAGATTTGTTTTCCTAGCAGACAGACATTTCACAAAGAAACACTGTGGAATCAATAAATAAACAACAAGTACAAATAGGTAGGGCACAGGGAAAGAAAAGAAAACCTATAGAAAAATAATAACATCACAAAAAACCCAACAGCGTCTTACAAACACAGCAGCTGACCAGTGAGCTAAGTAGGTACAGAGCCGGGGATAGACAAGGAACTATGGCGACTGGTTTCAGCGGCAGCCATGTTGGCTCCACACAGGAGACTGCCCCATTATTACATTTAACTGTTTAACAGCGACGAAAACACAGGGCACCAACATTACCTACACGTTTGTATCACTAAAAGCTCCCTCCTACTTCGTTAAATGCTATCTTATTTATTTACCATCTTAAATAGTACATGCTCCTGTGTCTGCATGGAGCCTATCAGACAACAGTACATTCTGAACTGTTGTCACATCAATACCTCAATTCAACTCAATATAAACTATGCTAAATTGTTAGCAGGAAGACTAATATCACATACTGTATGCTGCCGCTCCATCACACACTATGTTGCACTAAATTGTGTATGCTGAAGAGATGTATCCCAATGACTAAGTACATTTAAATCAAATCAATTCTGTTATCAGCATTTATTGTAGCTGCACATGTAACAGTGAATTGAGAAAGTAACCTTCGGAATAAATGTTTTTAACTTTTACAACCAAACAAGCTTGATTTCACAGTGATGACAGTTGAAATGAATTCTGCTTGACTGTGGGGTTTCCCTTTAATGGGCTAAGTGTGTGTGTGTATTGTTGCTACATATTAAGGTGAGGTCACAGACCATAGAGCAGAAACTAAAAAACACGTTAACACCTCCACTCTTTTAAGCTCATTTATGATGTAAAATGAGACGTCGGCATATCTTTTTAGAAGACTTTCAGAAATTTGACATGAGGTCCCCAAACATGTCCACTTTCCATTGAACAGCCAAAAGATGAACGTCTCCTATAAAGCTGCAGTGAAGATGTATGGGGTTGGAGATTCCTACTGTATAGAGCAGCTCTGTCCGTTGGCATCTTTGGTGCGCAGACACAGTTTAGGTTTGTAGTTTTCCAGGTACAGCAGCTGCTTGGAGTTGAACGCTCCGCGACGCTTTCTGACAACATGAAAGAGACATGCTAAAAACAAGAAACGACGTTTCTAAAAAAACAATGACAGGTGTGTGAGCAATTTCCAGGGATGGTACTACTGAATATGACATGCATGCATGAAAAGACAGAGCAGTTGTTGGTACAATCAAGTAAAATGGAGAACAGTAGGATCGGTATTTTGTACTCACAGTCTTATGAAGTGCACAGCATCTTCATATTTCATCCCACACTCAATTAGAGCCAGGGCCACCAACACAGGAGCTCTGAGGACAAACGACAAATAGATAAAAAATGTACAACCATCTGTTTGGGCAACAGTTCTGTAGCCCTGTATGAAGCCCCCCCCCCCTTTATAATAGTATTTCAACTCAGCTTGTGCTCTGACTTTTGGCTCTAGCTTTCCTTTTTATCAAGTTTATGCCATATTTTATTTTGGGCCTCTGTACCTACAGATCAAAGTGGCACGGCAGTAGCTGGTATCATACCATTTTGAAAATCTAGTACCACAGAGCTTTATACTGTGCAACACTGCTACAATTGACAATGAATGCCAGGTTTAAACAACAAATGTTGTGCATACCTGAAACAAAGAGTGAAACCACACTGACTTGACACTATTAATCTTGGCAAGCCGTTTATATGTAATAAACTCAATATGTTAAATCCTGTGTCTATTGCATACTAACCGTCCTAATCCAGCAACACAGTGCACAGCCACACAGCTGCCAGGCTCTTCTCTGAACTTTGTCTGCAGCAGGGTCAGCCAATCATCAACCACCTGTTCCGGGGGGGCAGAGCCATCGTCAAACGGCCAATCCTGGAGGGGGATATCGAGTCGTTATTTGATCTCATCAATTTTTGTTTTCATGTCCAGAGTCGACCCTTAAGAGGTCTCTGTACTACAGAAAGATAGTAAAATGACTTCCAGGTAGAGCCCAACCGATAAAGGATTTTTAAGGCTGATATCGATAAAAATATTTGGCGATTTAAAAATCCAATATTCCGATATATTGGCCGATTTATATTTAAAAAAAATTAATCCAGAAATGCGCAACAAAACATAAACAGATTTCCCTAACATTAGTTATTTTTAGTTATTTATGAGTCCTCACTAACATAATATGATAATGCAGTTTAAAAATAAACTTGCTTGTTTTATTGGCACAACAGAACAGAGGAACATCAAAATATATTAAAGTTCTGATAAATAAAATGTATAAAAATGCAAACTTAAGATATGAAACTTAAAGTCCTTTGAACAAAAACACAATAACAACAAAAAAAAAAAAACAGAGTGTTGCCAACATGGACGTTGTAGAGTGCCCTCTGGTGGACAAACTATGCAACGCCAACGCTCATAACATGGTTGAAGGGTGTTTCGTCTGTTTTTATTTTATTTTTTAAATATTCATTTATCGGCCATTATAAATGCCGATACCGATAGTTTGGAGAATGCCTAATATCGGCCGATAATATTGGCCCGCCGATATATCGGTCTGGCTCTACTTCCAGGATCCAGAATGTTCCGGAAGTGTCTATAGTATTTTTTACTTGGACATTGTTTAGTTGCTATGCGTAAAGATTCCTGCATCAGTAACCGTAACCTAAAGTAAAGATCAGCTGATGGCTTGCTGGGCCTACAGCTTCTAGGTATCATTGCAGATGTACTGGAAGAACACCTTTTTTTTAAACTGCTTCTGGAGGCATTTGGTTATCTTGCAGAATATTTGTGCTTGACTGAACAGAAGTTGACATTTATGTATCTTAGTTTGATAACTATGTACATTTGATTATTTTACTTTACATTGTTGGACTTTTTAAGACTTAATCTGGTGTGTATATATGGGTGGGTGTATATATATATATATATATATATATATATATACTGTATATCTTACCAGGACTTGTATACTTTCTTGTTCCACTGGTGTCTTGTCATATGTAGCAGCACACACTCTCACCAGGGTGTTTACTCCATATGCCTTCAGATCCTGCACATCAAAACACACTTTTTAACATAGCCTGTCACTGTTGCTCCCTCTGTAAATAAACGAAAAGAAAAGATATAAATGAATTAATAAAAATGTGTGCTACCTCTATAAACCTTCCCAGCTGTGCATTGGTGGGGTTGTGTGTGATGAGGAATCTCAGGCAGTCATAAGAGATCTCCACTGGAGCTGGTCGGTTCATTTTTAGACCCTCAAAAGGTTTATCAGTACAGGGGAAAAAAAGATCCAAAACGTGTTGTGTTTCAAATAATAGTAACCACAACAGACAGTCTCTCCAAAGGAATCAACGTGAAATTATTTTGATTGTGTAAAATAAAAAAGGAAAAATAAAAAATGTTTTCACTAAAAGAAAAATCACTTCAATTCATTTCCCTAACTAATCTGTATGATGTATGGGCAACGACTGTAAATATGTTATCCCTTTGGTGACAAGTCTGAATAAAAAACTAAAAAGTAAAAATGTCCTTTAACAGAAATTAGGGGGGGGGGGGGGGGATCTAAAATTGTCTTGGCAATGAAGGAAAAACTTAAATTGGCTTGGTTAAAAACAATTAAACTCTAGCACATTTGGGATCTAAAAGACTGCAGAAAGGACGCCCAAAGTCCAGGAAAAAACAAAATAAGAAAAAAAAATGAAGACAGAAAAAAAGATCTGTCCTTCCTTTCTTTCAAATTTGCTAGCCCATTCAGAGAAGACTTGTACGAATCAGAGTAGAAGGAGAAAGGAGACGCAGGCAAGGAGAAGAGCTGTGAGGAAACTCCTGGGATAAAACCGAAGCCTCTCCTACTCCCCAGGACAGGTGACAGGCTGAAGGTTGGCTTGTCTTCATATGGGTTGAACAGGATGGCAGTAAGGACCTATGAGGACATGGAGATGGTCATTAAGGTATCATTCCATATTGGGTTTTGCTTGTTACTTTATTATGAATATGATCTTTTTGTCTACCGCCCTATTCTCAATAAAATGTTTTATCTGTGATTCTAGTGTGATCTGATAACCAATGCTGCATGGGTTGCTCACTTTTATAACTTCATGCACATGTAACTGTCTTTTTATAGGCCAACACTGGATGACATAAATGACTAGATACATATATGGACATGTACTTAGATCAGTATTGGTATCACTACTGATTCAGTGTACCTCTACTCTCTGCTGCCCGTGGACTGTAACATGGTAAAAATTGAGTTTTTTTCATGATCTACATGGTGAAAACCACCTGCCTTTGTACTAGTGGTATCTCCCGTTCACTTGTCCACAATAAGCAGTAGGTGCTGGGCTTGGCAAAACTCCCCTCCGAGCCTCGCAAACGCCATACATGTGCAGCCTGAGAGAGACAAAGTAATGAATTGCAATGTGTAATGTGTCGCTACTAATTTGCACGGTATTACGAGAGGGGACTGTGTTGCAGTGACTGGTGGTAAATATACTCACTGCGATGAGAGCTGAGGAGATGGTTCATTGAGCGGACACAGGAAATTGTGACGGCTCCGGGATGTAGACACACCATTGATGATGATGCTGCTTTTCTGGGTCCTGGCTGACAACGGCCCGCTAGCGTGCTGCTAACCTGCTGCGTAAAGGAAAATATGTCGATATTGCTCAGTTAACGTTGCCTGGCTTTACGTTAGCTCCTCCCTGCACGTGTTTATGATAACATGTTGTGACATCAACCTACCTTTCCAAACGTGACAATTATATTAGCAAATGTTGCTATCCTGTATTATAAAGCCCGAGTAAAATGATCCACCAAGTAACGTGTATCTCTGCATAACAGGACATAAGATATATATATATATATATATATATATATATATATATATACCCTAACTGTTTTTACATTAAGTTTGGCGTGACATTGTGTCTGCACACGATAATAACTGTTTCAGATCGTACCTGTACATTAACGTTACTGCGTACACATCGCTAGAAGCTAACGGTAAATATCTAGCTACCCCGCTAGCTAAGTTAATTATGTTATTGCCTGTAACCTTAGCTACAGCAAAAGCGTTATCCATGTTCAGAATGCATAGCAATGTACGTTAGCTCGGGCGATGTTCAAACGTTAGCTAGCTAAATTACAGCCAGCAGCTAACGTTAACTGTTATCTTAACGTTACTGGTGGTTGATTTTTAAAAGGCACATAACGTTGCATTACTGTAAGTTATACCGTTACCCCAAAGGTTAGCTATAACATACCCAGTTTAAGACAAAATTATTATTAGAGGCTCCGCCGCCAGCCAGGTCATGTAAAACCACTAACGTTAAATGACAGCGAAACACAGTGGTCTCGTTAACACTGGTAACATTAGTTACACAATAAGTAACAGTTGCTACATCGACATTAAAACATACACACGACGGACTGACATAGCTAGCTTGCGTTAACGTTACTTACAAAACGCAGTAGTTCCACGGAAAATCCAGATGCTTCTAATGACAGAGAACAGTCTGCAAAGGAGACATGTTGAACAAAAATGTCGAGTTAGCGACAATAAACAACAACACTTCCGGTCGCCGGCTTTCAATAATAAAACTTGTTTTGTTTTTTTTTAGAAAAATCGTGAACATTTTATTTTGTAAGTGCATTTCCGGTATATTCAGCCTGTCTCCTGCTGGCTTGACGAATTTCAAACAAATCACTGTAATGAAGTCTTACTTCACATTTATGTTGCTTTATTTTACAAAAGTGCTATTTTTTTGCTTCTGCAGCAGAGTAAGAGAGGTTAGGTTTATTCAGGCAAGTAGCTGAAACTTTAATTGATTGGTGTTGATATTCTCTGCCCTCTAGTTAAATGTCACACTTTTATTAATCCAGGCGTAACTAAAATTCTAACTTTCTTAGTAGCCAATTTATTTAGGCTTAATATACTGTATGATATTATAGGCTGCACGCAGGCAAATTGTAACTGCCAGCTGCTATTGGAGTCGTTGCTGCCATATACTGTTTATACGCAACAAAGTCAATCTACCAACATGTAAAAGGTATGACTGTATGTTTTTTAAAGTGCTTTAAGTCAGTGAGGGTTTTTCTCAAATGTTATTATTTGTTACATACCATTAGTTTGTATCTTAATTTTTTTGTATTATTATACAACTATTCACAGCTTATGAACCCTTTTCAGATTTCACATTTTGTCTTGTCACTTTCCATACATATAACAACATTTATTCAATGTTATTTGATGCAGTTACTCTATTGCAAATACACTGTTGCAACAAGTTACTGAAACTGTTCAATACACTACATTCTTTTTCTGATTTAATGCTGTTAGTCTGTTACCTTGTAAACAACATTGCTCACTGTAAAAACACATTTGCATTACTCCCTTAGGGCCTCTTAGATGTGTAACAGCATAAAGGGTGTGGCATCTCTCTTTTTCTCTCTCTCTCTCTCTCTCTCTCTCTCTGTTACTCTCTTTTTTACTACACACAACATATATTTAATTTCAAAACACTTATATTATAATATTTATATTAGAAATATTAGTAGTACAGTAGTACAGTAATACAAGTTTAAGGTGTTAGGTTACAAGGCTCGTAGGGAGTATAGTCTTCCTGCAAACTGAAAGAAGACGGAGCATGTAAAGTCTGTGTGTGTGTGATGACGTAGCAGCTGCTGAATCTGGTTTGGCAGGATTTCTGAGGGAAAGGCGAGAGAGCAGAGACAGACAGAGAGAAAACACATCAGACTAGTTTAAAGCAGTGTTTACTTCACTGTATTTAACTTGTCCTGTTAATCTTCTCCTGCTGGTGTCGACATATTGGGTTTTGGTATTTGAGTCCAGTTTCAGCACTAGGTAAGGTTGTTTTTGTTGGATTTTCATAAATTCTTTGTCACATGATTAAAGTCAGGACTGAACAGTAGCCTAAACAAAAGACTGTAACCAGCGGTGTTTAACTTGAACACAGGCTGGTGTTATTTCCCTTGAAGTTACTCAATCAAGACAATGCAAGTTGTTATTTATGCCAACATATGCGGAAAACATATGTGCATAATTCCACCTTAAAAAAAAGACACAGAGGGAGTAACATTTCCATTTGCTATGACTAAGACACAAAGAATGGGAATATGTTGTAGATTCAGCACACAGGCACAGGCATTGTGGAATGTAGCCCTCTTAAAATTTAAACATTTCCACACACACACTCTCACACACACACACACACACACACACACACACACACACACACACACACACACACACACACACACACACAGATGTATGCTATATCAAGCAATTAATGGTAGATTTAATGCTTTCCTGAAATCAAAACAGTTTGCTCTGTTTACTAAATAATGAAGATCTAGAAGTTTAATTTGCCACTATATCCCTTCACACAGTAATACAGGTGTATTTCAATTCCATGCACATTTTTTGTAAACAGTCACTGCCTGTCGGAAGTTAAAAAAAATGCAAATATTAATGTAGAAAATGAAATGGTGTTATCTGCAGGGTAGTATGTGGCACTTACTGGATACCTGATTTGATGTTTAATACAGTAAAAGGTCATTGTCAGAGAAATATCACCACAAGCCTCATTGCTGTGAAAACCTTTTTATTTAGCCTACGGTATATGACTAAACTAAGTGGCAATGGAGTTAATCCAGAGTTTAAAGTGTTAACGCCGAAAATACTTTAGGGCTGAGCCACTCCTGTTTCGTGAAATCTAAATATTTTACTCGTTTCTAAACAGTGCGTGATCCTGCACTGCTCCAGTAACCATACTGGCGGATGGTGTTACAAATTCCATATGGATTTCATTTCTCTTCATGACCAGTAATGTGTTGGGACTACAAGTATGATCACTGTGGGGAAAAACAACCAGGGAAATAGTGTAATTTGTATAACTGATGAGTCAGTGTACCTCTACTCTACTGCTGTCTGTGGACTGTAACATGGTAAAAATTGAGATTTTTTTCCATGATCTACCTGGTTAAAGAGTTTATCGGTGTTTTAAGCCCCTAACGTCTCCTTTCAGGCAACGCTGCTGCCTGGAAGGCACTAGGATTAGGAAATGGTTATGGTTAGGGTTAAGGTTAGGTGCCTTGAAGTCAACGGTTGCAGCGCTGCCTTGAAGTCGATTAGGCAATGGTTATGGTTAGGGTTAAGGTTAGGGTTAGGTGCCTTGAAGTCAACGGTCGCAGCGCTGCCTGGAAGGAGACGTTGGGGGCTTAAAACACCATCGAGCGATTAAAGACACCACCAGCCAACTGTGCACGTCCATCGCAGTGTTTACGCCTACCTGGTGACTCCTGTTCACTTGTCCACAATAAGCAGTAGGTGCTGGGCTTGGCAAAATACATTTAAAAAAGAAACATTTTTATTTAGTTTTAGTGGTTCACATTTTCTGCACTTAAAGCAACACTTTGTAACTTTTAGAGAGGTTACACACCAACCAGACGGCCGACCGTCGGCAGAAAAGGCAGTCGGACTGATCAGTCGGGTCCCCGAGGTCCAAAAAAATGCCTCAAAACACACCATCGACAACAAGCAGCGATGCTGTTAGCACACACAGCAGCTGTGTGGACAGAATTAATGTAACAGATGTGTCCAGATGGAGTAAAAGATAAATAAGACTGTTAGTTTTTTTTTTACGTAAACACACAGCCAACAAACATGTAGCCTGATGTAGACAATAAAGGCTTTTGTAATTGCCATGTGATGCCATTAGGCTATTTTCAGTAGCAATTACAAACAAGATATTAGTGTCGTTACCTTACACAACTGACACCAAGATTTGACAACTTTAAAGGTCCCATGGCATGGAAATTTCACTTTATGAGGTTTTCTAACATTAATATGAGTTCCCCCAGCCTGCCTATGGTCCCCCAGTGGCTAGAAATGGCGATAGGTGTAAACCGAGCCCTGGGTATCCTGCTCTGCCTTTGAGAAAATGAAAGCTCAGATGGGCCGATCTGGAATCTTCCCCTTATGACGTCATAAGGGAAAAGGTTACCTCCCCTTTCTCTGCTTTGCCCGCCCAGAGAATTTGGCCCACCCATGAGAAAGAGAGAGACATCATGGCTTGTAAACAAGCAAAGTGGCAGTTGGTCAAGACCACACCCCCACCCTCCACCTTGCCCCTCTCTCTCCTCCTCAATAGCATTTAAAGCTACAGACACAGAAATAGCACATACTAAGGAAAGCTCATTGTGGGACTGGCTCTAGTGGCTGTAATTCTGCACCAAGGCTGAATTTTGGGAAAGAGTCTTCAGATACAGTATTAGGGGACCATTAAGGCCTATATAAAAGCAACCAAAAAGCAGCATGTCATTGGAACTTTAAACAGCAGCATGTTATATTATGTAACACTGGAACAGAGCTGTAGCATTTTGCTTTGTAACAGTGTCACTGTTATAATAGACCATTTGGACTTGTCATAGTACAGTGCCTGACAAAAGTCTTGTCGCTTATCTAAGTTGTAGGAACAACAAATAATAACTTGACTTGTAGTTGATCAATTGGAATCAGAAATGGTTTATATGAAAGGCAAAGGCTTCTGGATTATGCTTATTATACCAAAATAAAGGTTTGTATCATTCATTGATTTTTATCATTGAATTAGGACAGAAAGGTCAGATTTGGCTTGGACAAAAGTCTTGTCGCATACAAAAATACAGTAATGTACGGTAGAAATTATACTTTATTGTGAATACACAAACATGCTACAATAACATCAGAGCATACGTAAAGTCATGGTGCCTTATTGGGAAAAAGAAAATGAGCTTGGAGGACTACATTCATACGTCTCGGCAATGACTCAAATAACGTATTGATGAAGTCATCTGGAATAGCAAAGAAAGCAGTCTTGCAGGACTCCCAGAGTTCATCAAGATTCTTTGGTTTCATCTTCCAAGCCTCCTCCTTTATCTTACCCCAGACATGCTCAATAATGTTCATGTCTGGTGACTGGGCTGGCCAATCCTGGAGCACCTTGACCTTCTTCGCTTTCAGGGACTTTGATGTGGAGGCTGAAGTATGACAAGGAGCGCCAGCCTGCTGAAGAATTTGCCCTCTCTTGTGGTTTGGAATGTAATGGGCAGCAGTAATTTGTTGATACTTCAGGCTGTTGATGTTGCCATCCACTCTGCAGATCTCTCGCACACCCCCATACTGCATGTAACCCCAAACCATGATTTTTCCTCCACCAAACTTGACTGTTTTCTGGGTGAATCTTGGGTCCATGCGGGTTCCAACAGGTCTTCTGCAGTATTTGCAGCAATTGGGATGCAGTTCAATGGATGATTCATCAGAAAAATCAACCTTCTGCCACTTTTCCACTGTCCATCCTTTCACCAAGCTGTGGGCCTTTGCAAATGCAACACACTTTTTTAGTTGTCTTCTGTTTAATGCTGGTTTGTGAGCACTAATTCGGCCATGGAGACCACTGCGTGAGAGAATTCGACAAACTGTTGTTATAGATACAGGGGTTTCTGGTGGCCAGCCCAGAAAAAGGGCTGGCCCTGGACTGTCGAAGCAACAAACGGTCCTTTCGAACAGTTATCTTATGGGGTCTGCCTGACCTGGACTTGTCATGAACTTCACCAGTTTCTTCAAATCTTTTTCTTATCCTTTCCACTTGACGTTTGGATACATTGAAGATGTCTGCCACCTCAGCAGCAGACTTGGTCTTCAGGCTCTTGATGATCAGCACTTTGGTCTGTGGTTGAATCTTTGGCATGTTGTGAGAGGTCAGGTTGCACTTCACATGAAGGTCTGGTGTGCTGGAGTTCTTTTTATACACACCCAGGAATGTGTTAATTACAGTATTTGTCACAGGTGAAACTCTAATCTGTGATTGGTTGAATCATATAAAGACACGACAAGACTTTTGTCCAAGCCAAATCTGACCTTTCTGTCCTAATTCAATGATAAAACTCAATGAATGATACAAACCTTTATTTTGGTATAATAAGCATAATCCAGAAGCCTTTGCCTTTCATATAAACCATTTCTGATTCCAATTGATCAACTACAAGTCAAGTTATTATTTGTTGTTCCTACAACTTAGATA
The DNA here is from genome assembly GCF_008315115.2 of Sander lucioperca. Lineage (NCBI taxonomy): Eukaryota > Metazoa > Chordata > Actinopteri > Perciformes > Percidae > Sander > Sander lucioperca. The sequence goes on along the minus strand of NC_050190.1, from coordinate 17,508,304 downwards.
AGCGACAAGACTTTTGTCAGGCACTGTAGGAAAAACAGAGGTGATTAGCAACGGTTTACAGTAAAAGGTCTAATTACAACTTTTTTTAAGTGTACAATCCCAGCTGCACACTGTTTGTCTGCTGGTCATAAAGCATATTAACTTCATGTTAATTTGTTCATAATTAACAATTTAGCATTAACAATGTCAATTTTTGCATGACATGTAGAGCTGCAAGGATTAGAGTAGCAGTGGAATCTTGATTTCTTCTTTGTGTTACACGACCGTGCTTATCGTAAATGTGGTCCTAACGGTAACTATTTATATACAGTCTATGATTTAAAGATTATTATTTTTTTAGGCATTTAGGCCTTTATTTGACAGGACAGCTTAGACATGAAAGGGGAGAGAGAGGAGGAATGACATGCAGCAAAGGGCTGCAGATTGGAACCAAACCCGCGGCCGCTGCGGCGAAGACTGAGCCTCTGTACATGGGCGCATGCTCTACTAGGTGAGCTACCCAGGCGCCCATATACAGTCTATGGTTTGAAGAAATGGCAAATGCTGCATGGACAGTAGCACCTTAGCTTAAAGAAATGCTTTCTTGCCAAGTTTCAATGAGTAGATCGATTCCACTCCCAAGTCATTACGGTATCTTGAGCTAGCATCCGGTTGGCTTATATTAGCATAAAGACTGCAAAAAAAAGGTGGACACTGCTAGCTTCAGACCCGAAGTGCAGATTGGTCAATTCACTGTTTTGCGGGGGTTTATGTGCTGGACTACGTCTTGGTGGGGAGCAGTTGCCAGGCAACCAGTGGAGACTCAAGGAAGTTAGGTCAGAAATAGTCAAGCAAATTACCTCCCCTGAGTCAGCAAATTTATTTACACTTCCAGATCTAAACAAGAGCTTTAGAGGTTTTTTGGTAGACGTTTCCAGTCTTTGTGCTAAGCTAAACTAACTAAACTAACTGCTGGCTCCAGCTCAGAATAAGCATATTTCCCAAAATGTTAAACTATTCCTTTGAATTTGGATCCACCAGACACTGCAGCTAGCTGACAAAGACATTTATCTATTTATCTTCTCTGGCCTGTGTACATCTGTTATGGCTACTGAAGCAATAATCACAGCTTTGATCTGTTTCTATCGTCTCATCAGGATGTGGAAACATAACCCTGTTTTCTTTCTTCCTCTCTGTTACAGGGTGTACTTGTTTCTATCACCCAGGCCAGTATAGCAGCAGTGATGAACTGGACGGGACTGGAGAGTCTGGTGAGTGGAGTCAATAAATACTCCACTGCGTTCGGGAGGATCTGGCTGTCCATGGTGTTTGTGTTCCGTGTCCTGGTGTTTGTGGTGGCAGCGCAGAAGGTTTGGGGCGATGAGAGCAGAGACTTTGAGTGTAATACTCGACAGGTAAGATGAACACAGGAACAACGCTGTTTTTTCTCTGCAGACACTTCTGTACCTTTAGCAACTCATTAACAGCAGGCCAGTTTTAATGATCAAATGTATTTAAAGGACTCACATGACATAAATATCAGTTTACTTGTGACTAGGAGTACTACTCAATTTGTGTCATTTTTGTTGTGGCTGTGGTGGAAGCTTTTCTAGAGTCTGAAAAAATACCCTTAATGATGTCATCAGGGTTATCTTGGATATGCTTTAACACCTTACATTTTTAAAAACAAAACCTGAGACACGAACTTTGTGATGAAGTGAGTTTGAAAGACGTGGTCTTTTACCAGTCAGAACAAAAGACACTTTTACGTTGCATTATGGGAACATAGGATCCTGTGTTTTTTTAAATACTAGACACTAAAAGTAGGGCTATCTGGGGCTCTGTTCCATTAATTTTTAATCTTTGTTTTTTTAATGTGTCTCTTGTGAGTCCCCCAACTTTATTAAAGTGCAACACCAAATCGTTGGAGTAGCCCTTTATCCCTGTAAGGCCCTTTTAGTATTATAATTAGAGAGCATGGTGGGCTAGCCACACAGTACTGTGTGAATTTAGTGGAATGTGTAAAGGCGCTGACACACCAATCCAATTATCGGCCGTTGGACAGTCGGACGGTCAGTGACTCGAGTCTGTTCGGTGTGTTCCGTGCCGTCGTCAGTCGGAGGAGCCGTCTGCCTTCATTTCGGCCGATTTGACATGTTGAATCGGAAGGCGGGCAGTCGGACTCAATGACCAATCTTATTGGTGGAGTCCTAACCCGGAAATGACGAGCGGGATGAGCGTGACTAACGCCTCTCAAAATCTGACGAATATCTTTTAAACTCACCATTTTTTTCGGAAATGAAGACATCTGAAATGAAGACCGATTCAGCAACTGCATGGCCTATTTCTCGCTTAAAATGTTTTCAGAAACACGTTTCGGTGAATTATTTTCGTAAAATATGAGTTTGTATTCCGAACGAGCCGCCATTATGGTCTAGCCAAACCCACATGACGTGTTGGTCCAATCAGCTGCCGGTTTAAACTTTTTGGGCGACAATACAGATTAGCGCCGCCTGCTGTTATGGAGACGTATTACGTCTCGCGCACGTGCAGAACGTACGCTCAAGTCGGCGTCGCTTCGGTGTGTTCCGAGGCACTTTTTTGACCAACTTGGGGAGGCAGTTCTGCCGAAGGTCGGCCGTTGGGTTGGTGTGTCAGAGCCTTAACTTCCTTTGACACACTGAGCTCCTCTCTCCTCTCTCTTTCCATCTGTGTGCATCCATGTACCAGAAATGCTTTACTAACTTAGCTCTGGGGAGCCTATTCCCTGGAGTCCTTATGTTTTTTTCGCCCAGCAGTTTTACTTGGATTAGGGTGGCACCTAAATCATGGTTGCAGCTGTCACCGTGGTCCTGCTCCGTGCCCTGCTATGCTCTGCAGTGCCCTGCTAGGCGCTGCTACGTCCTGCTACGCCCTGCTACGCCCTACTACATCCTGCTACGCCCTGCTACGTCCTGCTACACCCTGTAATGCCCTGCAGTGCCCTGCTACGCCATGAACTACTACAACTACTAGTCATAGTTCCATTATCTTTATTGTGACTATTACTGCCACTGTTCATCACACCCCCAACCGGCACCGTCAGACAGCGCCTACCAAGAGCCTGGGTCTGTCCGAGGTTTCTTCCTAAAGGAAGTATTCCTCACCGCCCGAGGTCTCTTCCTAAAAGGGAGTTTTTCCTTGCCACTTGTCACTGGAATTTTGGGGTCTTTGTAAATTATAAAGTGTGGTCTAGACCTACTCTATCTGTAAAGTATTGATTGAAATTGAATTGATTAGGAAATGACTTGGGCTTCACAGTGTTTTAAGGGCTAGGCATTCAGTGCAGGCAGCCTTACTAAAGAAATGTGCTGACTTTTTAGTACTTTGACAGATTTGTAAGTTTACCCCTGTGACTGGAAGATTGGTAAATCTCCCTCGTCAATTTATTAAGTTCACATAATGTTTTAGCATATACAACACAAGTTAACTGGTGGGCAATCCGTATATTTATTAAAGCAAATCTTTTATTAATATAGCCCCCTTTAAGTCTGTAATCCTAATTGAAATCAACTGCAAAATGCTAATTTTAAATTTGTAAATTTGTCTCCCTATAAAAAGGGGCAGCAGGTTTAAATATATCTTTACCAGTATAGAGGCATTATAACCTTCATCACTTCCTCCAGATGACATTTAATTCTGGCAGCACTGGTGGTATTGTTTTTGTATTCATTGTATTTATTGTTTTGTATTCATCATTTCATAACAGTTGCATTAGCTGTGGTATGAAATAAACGTATTGCTTCTTTTTTATTTTTATCTCTGGCACAATGCAACAAATTATGCCATCACTAATTTTACCCATCTGAGACATTACAGTACTTATAGAAAAAAGTATTTTGAAGTTATTTGACTTTATTTTCCAGCCTGGCTGTACCAACATCTGCTATGACCACATCTTCCCCATCTCCCATATCCGTCTGTGGGCACTGCAGCTGATTTTTGTCACCTGCCCGTCTCTGATGGTGATGGCTCATGTTAAATACCGCGAAGGAAAGGACATGAAATATGTGAAGCTGCACCCCGGCTCTCACCTGTACGCCAACCCTGGCAAGAAAAGAGGGGGGCTGTGGTGGACCTATCTCCTGAGTTTGGTCTTCAAAGCTGGATTTGACTCATCATTTCTTTACATTCTGCATCGGATATACCATGGATATGACTTGCCCAGGTAAGGCTCTTAACTTTTCAAATGAAAGCTTGGTATCTGAATCATCTTCAGCATTACAGAAAGAAACATGAAAATTGAAGAGCACAGCCAAACCGATTATCTATTGAATTTCTATTTGTCTCTACCCTTTTTCTTTTAGGTTATCCAAGTGTTCACTGGACCCATGCCCTAACACCGTGGATTGCTTCATTAGTCGTCCAACAGAGAAAAAGATCTTCATGTTGTTCATGGTTGTATCCAGCGCGCTGTGCATCTTCATGTGCATCTGCGAGATGGTTTACCTCATCGGCAAGCGCATCGCCAAATTGTTAAGGATCCGCCGTGACAACGAGAAGTTCCTATTTGCTGAGCAGCATGAGCTCACCGAGATGGCCCCACGTAGGTCTCAGGATCGTAGGACTGATCCAACGTTGACAGACAGCCTCAGTTTAAACAAGGAGAAGATCAGAAAAGGTGGTAAAAGTACAGCCCTGTAGGAGGTTTGTTTCTAACGGGTGGCTACACAACAGGACCAAAAGTTACCTGATAAAGTTGTTGAACTAAAAGACTAATAAAAGGACCAATCCTGTGTATCGTGACCCAGCTGAACATGAAATATTCATCACTCTCCTTTGAAAGGATCTCCAACCCTGGCTGGTTGTATGTTGCAGGACACAATTAATCGAAATTAACGCGTTATTTTGACAGCCCTAATTATAACAGATGATATGTGATATTTAAGTTTTGCTAGAAAGTCTTTGGTGCTTAGATTCTACAGCAGGGCTGCCCATTACGTCGATCGCGATCTACTGGATGATCGCAAAGGTAGTGTGCGTAGATCGCATGGCATTAAAAAAAAAATAGATGTCAGCCTATCATCCATCCTCACTATGACATTTGTCAATTGATTGACATACAGGACAACCAGTCTAACGTCTGATCTTTTCTGACATACGGGTCAGCACGCATGTGCATACAGCAGCGGCAAAATTCCAGCAAGCTAGCGAGTTGCCCAGTTAGCCTAAGTAATTTCTACTAAACTTAAAAAAGGTATAAAAATGAGTGGGGGAGCTGGACCAAGTAAGAAGCCAAAAACCTACCACTTCCATACAGAATGGGAGGAGGACTTTTTTTTCACAATGTCCTATTCGAAGTGCGTTTGCCTCATCTGCAAATCTACCATTGCTATTCCGAAGAAGGGAAATGTGGAGCGGCATTTTCGGACTGTTCATACAAGATACGACATTGACTTCCCTCCGAAAAGCAAACTGAGAAGGAGAAAGGTGAAAGAACTAAAATCCCAATTGTCCGGACAGCAGGCCTTTTTTTCACAGCTTACCACAAAAGCGAAGACCGCCACCGAAGCATCATTCCGGGTAAGTCACGTCATCGTTAAACACAAGAAATCCTTCCAAGAGCCAAGCAATATAAGAAACACCTGGAAGGTGCTGAATGAAATTATCAAGAATAGAAAAGGCAAAACAGGAGACACTAACTATTTTCTGACAAAAAACAATACAGAAGTTAAGGATATGACCTTAGCTGCAAATGAATTTAATGATTATTTTGTGGGAGTTGGTCCAGGTTTAGTTGAGGAGTTTGCAAAGACTGGTAGTATAAATGATGTGCTAAGTAAGAATGTAAATATTAATGAATCTATGTTTGTTAAGGAAACTGATGAAAAAGAAATTAAAGAGACTGTTAAAACATTTAAGAGTAAAAAGTCAACTGACTGGAATGGTATTGACATGTTTATGGTAAAAGGTATTATTGGTTGTGTTGTTAAACCTCTAACGCATGTATGTAATCAATCTCTGAAAACTGGAGTCTTTCCAGATAAAATGAAAATGGCAAAAGTGATACCAATATATAAGGCTGATGAAAAACATACACTTTCAAACTACAGACCTGTTTCACTGCTCTCCCAATTTTCAAAAATACTAGACAAAATATTCTCTACAAGGCTCGAAAACTTCATTGCTAAACATAATACACTGTGTGATCAGCAATATGGTTTCAGGGCTAATAGAACAACTTCACATGCACTTATTCAATTTGTTGAAGAAATAACAACAGCAATAGAACAAAAAAAATATGCAGTGGGGATATTCTTGGATCTTAAGAAGGCATTTGATACAGTAGACCACAATTTCTTAATTATGAAATTACACAAATTTGGAATTAGGGGGACTGCACTTTCTTGGTTAAATAGCTACTTACATAATCGACAACAATATGTTGAATTGCAAAACCATAATTCAAAGTTAAAGAACATTATCTGTGGGGTCCCCCAGGGGTCAGTGTTGGGACCATTGTTAAAGTAAAAGAACTTACATTTCTGGGAGTGATAATCGATGAAAAATTATGTTGGAAGCCACATATACACTATATCAAAGCCAAAATATCAAAATCAATTGCTATATTGTATAAAACTAATTACATATTAAATTTTGTTTTGTATTGTTCCTTCATACTGCCATACATTACTTATTGTTTGGAAGTATGGGGAAACACTTACAAAACCAATACTGAACCTATATTCATCCTTCAAAAGAGAGCCTTAAGAATTGTAAATAAAACCACTTATAGAGCACCAACTACTCCACTGTTTATTAAATTAAAAGCACTAAAATTCAGAGATATTGTTGACTTCAAAACTGCACAAATTATGTACAAAATAACTAATCAACAGCTATCGAATAGTATTCAAGGGTTGTTTCAAATGAGAGAGAGCAAACATCACTTAAGAGGCACATTTGTATTTAAAAAGAAACTTATAAGAACAAATTCTAAATATCACTGCATCACAACCAAAGGAGTTAATGTATGGAACAGCTGCAGTGAAGAGATGAAATAATGTACAACAATGAGTCATTTTAAAAGACTATTTAAACTGAATATATTAAATGGATACGAAAAGGACTCGAGGTGATAGTATTGTATGCAGGTTCCTTGGTCTACATATTAAGTCTAGTATGGAGGTGTTATTATTTGATTTGCTATAGATTGACGGAAATAAAGAAGAAAGATTGAAAAGAAAGAAGAAAAAAATGTGTATGTGTATGCATGTATGTATGCATCTGTATCTATGTGAATGCATGGGTTTATGTGAACAGTAGGTAGGTAGATTTACGGTGTATGTAAAGATGTATGTATAAGAGAAGCAGCAAATTGTTTTGTATTTAACTAAAGGATAAAAATAGAGAAAGGGGGTAGGACCTGAAAAGTTTGTTATGAACTTCTTCCTACTCCTTTTTGAACATGGGAATTTCTACTTTGAATTACTTACAATAATTTTGGAAGATTATGCTGAGAAGTACATGACCTTATTAAGCTGTCATGTTAATTTTAATTTTATATATGTATGCATGTCTGTATATATAGGCTATATTTTTATTTTATATTTTTTTTACATGTTCAAAATAAACTACTACTATTAAAGATGGAGAGATGATAAAAGAGGCATTCGTTGAAGCGACTGAATCGTTTCAAGAATCAAATCTCTCCAGCTGTCAAGAAGTACAGTTACACGGCGCTGTGAAGCAATGGCCGAGGATGTGACCGCAGGGAGAGGACATTTTTCAGTCTTTCAAAAACTTTATCGAGAAAACTCAGCTCCCAGTGTGCAAATTGTTGTCCATCACCACGGACGGTGCGCCCGCGATGGTTGGCCGCTCGAATGGATTTATTGCCAAGTGCAGGGAGGATGATGCCTTCCCCGACTTCCTCAATTACCAATGCATAATACACCAACAAGCATTATGTGCAAAAATGCTCAACATGAAAGAGATAATGGATGTGGCAACGAAGATCGCCTGTTCTAGTCGCGCCAGATCTCTTCAAAGACGGCTGTTCCGTGTGCATCTGGAGAAGGCGGACTGCGACCACACTGAATTGTTGCTACACACTGACGTAACATGGCTTAGTCGAGGGAAAAAGATTTCGAGAGCTCTGTCCAGAGATTAAAGAGTTTTTCCTTGTATCTAAACATGCAGAATACAACCAACTAAATGACGAAATGATGAAACTTTGCATTTTTAACCGATCTGATAAGACACACAACTTCCGCCATCCCCACAATAACAAGACGTTTCCAATTAAGAGTGTCATCACTTGTGCCTCCACTCATGTAGTGTACATTTTAACGTGTCCATGTGGTCTGGTGTATGTAGGTAAGACCATAAGGCAGTTAAGACAACGCAAAAAAAAACAGCGAACATAAGAGCTCTATTCGCAGAAACGACCGGGATTACCCGGTCGCGGTACACTTTAATGATCATAAACATGACATTTCATCATTGCGTTTTTGTGGCATTGAACAAGTCAGTCTTCCAAAAAGGGGGGGCAACCACGACTTGCTACTAAAAAGACGCAAGGCATTTTGGATATTTACTTTGCAGACCCTATCGCCAAAAGATCACAATGATGAATTTAATCTCAATATCATGTTATGCTAATTTGATATTTTTTCCTTGTTTTTTCCTTTTTTCCTTCTTTCCTTATTAGTTTATCCTCAGGAACTGTTAATTGTACAGGTGCATATGGACTGTTATAATGTAATTTAACCAATGTAATGATCCACTTTTGGGTGCACTGGGTCCTCTCTGATTGGGAGCGGAGAAGTGTTGGGCTAATGAGAATACATTCATCTTGAGTCTATAACAAAATTGTTTTGATTATCCATTGTTTTTAAATGTACTGAGTGGCATTTTCCCTGCCTTTTCCTGTTCACGGTCTGTGATGGGAGTGCCATTTTGTGAATGAATGACGTCATTCAAGAGCCAGACCTGATTGGTCCTGGTTAGTCAACCAAACTATTTAAGGCTATGGTTGAGGTGAATGTGTGTATTTACCTGATGAAGGTCTGAGACCAAAACGTTGTATTTTTCTAAATAAATTATTGCTTACGTAATGGTCGGTGTGCGGGACTTTTCTCTCGACTTGGTCATTTTAAAAGTAGCTCGCAAGCTGAAAAAGTATGGTCACCCCTGCTCTACAGGGAGATTTGTAACTGAGGGGCATCTGCCCTGAGCAGCAGCCAGATAAATCCCCCCCCATGGAGTGCAGACACTGGTGGTGTTGGCTGATACATCTGATGAGGCTGATGGAGCTGAAGAACCTGCGAAGACTGGCAGTGATGGGGAAGGACAGGGAGAGCATTGCCATTTGCAACAATTTGCACTGAAATGACAGCTGACAACAGAAAGGAGAACGGATTTAAGCCTAACAGCCATGAATGTACCGCGTGCATAACAGCAGCATGAATGTACTAACGGCACTTAAGCAGCAGCAGGATGATGATAGGCTAACAATATTTGTGTGTTGCTGAGCTATTGGATAGATAAGATCAGCTGATCTCATCAGATAAGATCATTGACAGCCCCGGACAGGACAAGGAATAATGTGTGTGAGGATTGAATGCAGATACGTAAGAAATGAAGAAGGCCAAAGCATGCAAAAGTATACTCTTCCTGAGTGAATGCTTTAGCTTATTTATTATGTAATGTTTGAATATTACATTTTATATATTTGTATCATGGATCTGATCAACTTATGGCTGACTGTACAAGGACAAACATCCAGCTGGCTTTTATAGCATACAGTAAATCTGACCGTTCTGATTCTGAAGGTATTGTTGGACACAAATCAACATCACAACAACACTGTTAATAGCTTTACTAATTGTGCAACTTAGAATAAGATTGCATCTCTGTGCGTTCATATTTCTTCCACTAAAGGGACCAAAATGCTGCTGGGAATTAAATGAGCTGATGCCCCACATTAAGTGTTGAGTTGTCAATGTGAGTTGTTTAACTCATTGCAACATTGAACCATTGCACTAAATCTAGATTTGGATATTTTCTCAGAGGATGTTAGCTGGCAGAGTGATGTTACAGGAGAAGGCCATGTGTACTTTCACCTTTGGTTATATTCCCAGACACAGAACAGACTACTTCTGTTCTGACTAATGAGTCAACTGGAATGTGTTTTTTACCCATATAGTGCTGTATTTAATTGCTTGTTAAGTAAATAAAAAATTGGTGATCAAGACAGAGACTGTCCTCCCTCGAAGAATGACCCCATAAATCTAAAGGCATAGTGGGAGAAACAAAGTATCGCCCCTGTGCTTTCTGACCACGTCAGAAATCTGTAGCAGGAAAAGTTAACCCTCTCCTTGATTTCATGTTGTTCATGAAGAATCTCTATCTAGGCTATCTAAGGAATATCTATCTATCCATTCATCCATCCATCCATCCATCTATTTACAATGCAAAACCTTTCACCGTAAATTTACAGTTATATACTGGCAGCAGCTTTGCTAGTAAACTAAAGTAAATAAAATGTGTTTGTTTATGTTTCTGACTGTAGTATTTTAATTTACAATAATATACTGGCTACAGTATATTCCCGCCTTTCCCTTTATTTTCCCAAGATGCACTGGTATGGTATTAACAGTAAATACCTGTAATCTGTAACATTCGCAGACAGTGCTGTAATATTATTATTTTCTGCCAGAATGCATTGCCATTTACAGTATGATCTTGTAGAACAATAAAACAGTATGATACTGTAAGATTTTAGCTATAACTTTACAGCAAAGGTTTACAGTGATCTATCTATCTATCTATCTATCTATCTATCTATCTATCTATCTATCTAGCTGTCTATTGGCATTTTGGGGATTTGGTCTCAAGATCAGTTCTACATTTTGAAAGGGACAAAGGGTAAAAGAAGCAGCCACAGTGAACACTTATTGATCAATTATCAAGGTATGAACACCCATAGCATGTACCCCAACCATATCGACATTAGTAGAACGGTTGCGGCCTTCAAGTGCATCTTAAAACAAAACTAAATAAGGCTTTTCACCCATTTGCCAGTATTTGAATACTAACATAAACTGGATTCTTTGGCTTACAAAAACCAAAGAGTTATAACTGACCAGTCCGATGTGTGTGGAGTTCTGTATGGTTGTGCTGTAGCAGCCGGGTGTTGTTTTCATGTGATTTAATGAAGGTAAATAAAGTGAGCGGCCCTGCGTAATGGCACTTCTCAGAGGCTGCGGAGTATCAACATATGCATATTTTGTCTGCATATTTCTGTCTATGTGCGTACACACTGTCTTACCGGCAATTTCCACTGGATGCGGAAAGTCTGCGGAACGTCTCCGGAACGTCTCCGGAACGTCGACGGAGTCATTAGGTTTCCATTAAAGTCAATGTGTGTATTTCCACTGACTGCAGAACGTCTGCGTCCCTACTCCGTCCCAGTTCCGTCAGTCCGCAGCCCTCCGGAGCAGATACGCAGAGCTTCTATTTTTGACGGACGACGGAGAGCTCCGCAGCAATTCAGCACAATTCAGATTGTGCGGGACAGGAAGTCGAGCACAGAAACAAAATAAAACATCCAGTTACTTTTCAAAATAAAATACACCGTGCTCACGGCAGGTCATATTTCCCTGCACTACACCTTGAAAACACAGCACAGAGTTGTTTCCCCTCTACGCCTCTGGATGGAAACTAACTGTTGTTGGTTTTGTGGTTCTGTTTATAGAAACTACATCCTGTCATATCGCGCGAACATACGTCAATTCGCGAGATCTCGTGCTCGGCTGGCCGCAGCCGTTACGCAACAAATCCGGAACTGGTGGGTATTGACGGACGGCGGAGCACGCAGCAGTTCCGCAGCGGAGCCGGTTCGCAGACGTTCTGCATCCTGTGGAAATCCACGGTTAGTCATGAATCTACAGTTGTATCTGGCCCCTAGATTCAGGACATGTGTAGTTTAGCTTAGCATGTCTGAAAACATTGACACAGAGCAGAAAAATATTTTATACCAAACCAAAAAAAGTATAAATTAAGTATAAAACAGTTAATAGCTTTAGGGACAGGCAAATTACACCTCTTCTTTTCGTGAAATATTACAAAAACAGCTGCAATCCCATTGAATTGTGATATTTAAAGCGTTTTGTTTTTACAGTACGTTTACGTAAGCATCAAGAGTAAAGTTTTCTTTAGTCTCGCAAAACTGAACTCCAACGTAACACCACTAGAGTGTGCTGTAGTCCAATGACAACATTCAGGTTCAAAAAGCATATTAACTAATTTGCTTTAAATTATATATATTTATTACATGCCAATGTTGATGATAACTGTATTTATGATATACACTTAACTTTGGTAGACATATTAGAAACAGATATAGCCATCTAAGGCTTGATAGTTTTGCTATGAAGGTTACCACTGGAAGTGTTGATATTATGCTTGGCTTTATTGCTGGAGGTGACTGCAGTGATGTGATAATCATGAGTAAATACTGCTCTCCAGTGTTCATAGTGAGTATCAGTAGTATTTCAGTAGGAATACTTAAAATAATAACCCTGCTATCATTATTACATTCATATTATTATATCATTGTTATTTCTAACAACCATACTGCCTTCAGGTGTTAACCCCCCCCCCGCCCCCTAAAATATGGCTTCTCACTGCTCTTCTCACCGTTTTTTTTTAATGTAAAATTGATTTTGTTGCTTACCAAACAAAAAGCATGACTTTTCAGATACAGATGTCTATCTGGAACTATTATTTTTGTGAGAGACTGACTCGTCTTTCTCATCTCGTGTCCACTTTAACAGTTAATGAAATGAAAATATCCGACGAGGATGGGATTCGAACCCACGCGTGCAGAGCACAATGGATTAGCAGTCCATCGCCTTAACCACTCGGCCACCTCGTCTGCTGCTAGCAGCTAATTAGCTCCTAATATGTCGATTCATATTAGATGTCATATTTACAAGTTTCAACCATGTATCGGGCATATTTGGGGCCGCTTAACATTTCAGTGGCCGTTGCTGCTCTTACCCCAAAAGTGGTTGCTGGAACACGTGTATGCCAAAATCTAACTACACGCCTTAATAAAACGCAGTATCGACCTAGCTAAAGATGCTACGAAAAAAGCTAAAACATGCCTAGTAATCCCTAAACACGAGCAACGTGTGAAATCGATGTTAACGTGTTAACTATAAACTGAAAAGCAACACGGTGCAGAATCACATATGCCTAGAATACATATTTCTGTCCACCAAGGGGAGCCAGAGACCAACAAATAAAATTAGCTATTTTAAGCATCTGATTAACCCTTTGAGACCTAAAGGATTTTTGACAACCTCTGGTCCGTCTGGTTTTATTTTCTAAAAAAGCTTGTAAAACATTAACCCTGTTGTCTACAGTCAATCTATGAACATCATTTTTTTTTCAGTTAAAACTGGGCTATTAGAATATCTGTGCTGCAGTGAGGTTACTTGAATGTTAAAAAAGGGTTGTAGGACCTTAACAATAGATTATTCAAGTGGGTCTTATTCTAACATTTGATGGCCACATGTCAAATGTGTTGCCACCATTACTTATGTAAGAAATCCTATTATGACACTTCACGTCCTCTCACCCTGCTAGATATGCATGCAGCTATTATTTGGATTCAAGAATTCTAAGGTTTATTTGTCACGCACACAGGTAATTTATGTAGGGAAATGCAAAAAAAGAGCACTCCTAACATGCTAAAAGACTGGTGTAAAAAAAAAAAAAAAAAAAAAAAAAAAAAAAATCTAAACGATAAATGTTGAATATATACAAATATTTGTAGTTATTCCAAATATTTATATTTGTGGCACAACATTTGTGCAGGTGTGACCTCATATGTAGAAAAAATATGAATCAAGTATGACTCAGGCACATACAACCTTTACATTTCCTGTTATTTAGCATCACTACACCTTCTCTGGCTGAGTCTGGAGTTCAAAGCAACATTGAAGTTTTTATTTCTGCAGTTTGATAGTTTTTTAAAATTTGAAATCTGAATCTTGAATTTAATCTAGCTGACTAGCTCGACTTGATATAAAGTGCGTTTATACCTCTCATTTGGTCTTAAATCATGGTTGATTTAAAATGACTTCATCTAAGACAGTATGCCTTCTTTGATACCGTTTATTATAAAACGGTTTTTGTGTATGCATAATGTAGTAACTGACCCAACCTCTCAAAAAGACTAAAAAATAGCCTTGAGTGTGTCTTGAGGTGTGAATCACAAGAGGAAACGCAGACAGAGGGGATCGAACATTTATTTACCCTTATTAAAAGTTACAATAAAACCATTAACATCTTCAAACGATAGCAAAATAAAGAGAACCAAAAATATTGGCCAAAACATATTTACAGAGACAGTTCGCAGATAAAAAGCTCACATTTTGTACACAATCCCAACCCCTGCATTATAAACTCTGAAATGTGAACACTGCAATACTCAAGCTTGAATGTGGTTTTAGCCAGAAAAATAATCAAAATGCACGAACAAAGACATTGCTCCCCTCCTCAATTTTCACTTTTCTATACATGACAAAATACTTGAAATTTGGGGGTAAAACATAGGAATGTAGAATTCTAAAAATTAATAAGATCTTTTGAAAGGTTTATGTGTCCATATAACAGTCATTTCGAGTGAAAGAGATGGTCTGTCCTGCTCCGCCAACAGTGACAATTTTTAGATCCAAAAAGATGAGAAAGAGAAATAAAATGTTATAGGGCTGCCACGCTGTTAAAAAAGGATGCTTCTCCATGAATTGGGAAAATAAGTCAGTATTCCTGATTCGCTCCACATCCAATCCATTACCTTCGCCACACGCAAGTCCCTGTGTGTACCATGAGGGGGCGACACATGCCGACACTTCATCATGAGAGGGCCCGGTGAGATTCCGTCTGTCGAAGAACTAATAAAAAAGGCAGTGAACTGGTGGTTGAATCAGCAAATGTGATATATATCCTTTGTCTTCTTTTCTAGTTTTGTTTATAACTTTAAGAATGTGGCACGTGTCTCTCATATATATATTTATATACTTTAATCTTGGAAAAATCAGTTCACATGGCCGGGCGAAGTCACTCTGCCTTGGCCTCGCCCTCAGAGGCTGCAGGTGTCGTGTCCTCAGCAGGGGTGGCAGGGGCGGCAGCTGCCTCCTCAGCTGGGGCAGCCTCTGTGGGTGGGGCCTCCTCCGCTGCCTTGGTCTCTCCCTCGGGTGCAGCATCAGCAGCAGGGGCAGCGACCTCGTCCTCTTCGGCCGGCGTCTCCTCTTTGGTTTCCTTGGCTGTGTGGCCGTTCTCGTCGGGCTTGTCCTCGGTCGTGGGGGAGGCGACCTCCTCTTTGGCCTCCTCGCTGCCCTTCTTGCTCTTTTTCAGCGAGATGCCCTTGAACTTGAAGGAGTTCTTCAGGGAGAACTTCTTCTTCTTCTTGCCCTCCTTGGCGGCCTCGCCCTCCGTTTTGGCAGCATCGCCCTCGGCTGCGGGAGCAGGTTCAATGGCATCACCGGTGCCGTTTTCGCCCTCCTTGGCTGGTTCAGCGGTTCCATTCCCATCTGCGGCAGCCACTTCCCCATCGGGCTTGGCAGACACATCACCATTGGTTTTGACGTGGCCGTTCTCCTACATAGAGAAGAGGACTCATTATTCGTGGATTAAAGTAATCAAAACTCAGTCAAAATAAACACATTGCCTCTGGAAACAGAAAATCACTCAACTATACAAATGGATAAACTGTACATGACATGTACAACATTCCAAATGAATCTTAAGAGATATGGCATATGACAGATTAGCATTAGCCCATTTACTCCAATAGTTAATCCATGTAATACTTGAGGAAAGCTGCTTGTCCTAACAGTGGTTCAGGGGGGAGGAACGCAACAGCTGTTTGCATGACTCTAGGCAGACACATGGGGGCAGTAGTGCTGCACCTAAACGTCAACACACTCGGCAAGTTGGAGGAACAAAGGAATCCCCGTGAAACCTGCTTTCTGCTCTCATCCAAAGAGCTGCAGCTCACATAACCGCTGCTCTCTCTGCATGAGCTCAGTGTGGCCAGAATACAGCCAGCACACATCAGTCATGACACAGGCAAGCCAATGTCAGTTTAAGAGTTGAATTCAACGAATCGACGCACCCGTAGTGAGAGAGGGGTCTGTAACTCTAACGACATGTTATGAACGTACATCACAAAATGCATCTTCTGATATCTGGGGTCAGAGCAAGCCACTTGTTTAACTCTCCCAATAATCAGCAATGAATCACAACTACTGAACTATATGGGGCAATATGTACAAAAGTTGAGGCAAAGCGGGGCTTAAACTGGCGCCTGTCCGCGCTTTGTTTGCAACTCCGCAAAATGCGCCTCCAGCAGAGTGCATTTGCATCCTTTGCACCGTTTGATTCAGGTCTTTTGTTCGACGTAAGAGCGACTACCTCCCCGACTAGAGCCAACTCATGAGAGAGAACACGGTTGAAAAACACATTTCGACTCGAATCTGTCGTTTTCGCATACAAATTGCGGGTAAAATTGCCCCTCTGGGACCAGCGGAAAAATTAACAAAGACAGGTCTGGTGCGCGCTGAGCGGGGACGAGCATGGCCACTCGACGGCTACTCCGATGGAGGTCCCCCTGGATTTAGACAGCCTGTTATTTTATTCATACTGACTCGCTCTAAATCCATGTGGTTAACAGAGGAATACGTTTGAGCTCGGTGAAGAGTGTGAAAGAGCAACAGCTAGACTACCAGAGCAGCTCTGAGCCCCGCCGTGCCACCCATGCTGCCAGTGGGCGTTGGGTGCCATGTGGCTCCCCGCTGATGCTCGGCATGTCAGGCCTACTTTACTCACCTGGCCGTTGGCTTTGGCAGCAGCGGGGTCGGCGGCGGCTTTCCCCTCAACAGCTACTCCACCCTTGGACAACTGGGCTCCCATTTTTTTCCTTTAGGTGTTCTAAACAAAAAAGAAAATCGAAAAAGAAAAACCTCGAGGAGTTTTCGAGATTTAAAAATCCAGCTCTGGGATGGGTAAGCTCTTGCCAAAGAGGTGAAAAATCCGACCGGATCTCCTTCTCCCTAGCTAGGTCTGGAAACGACAAAAGATCCCCCTTCAGTTAGTGTGGACGCCACCGCGGCTGAGCTCAAATTAAAGGACGTCGGTGATGAGGCTGTGAGTATTTCAACCGCGCCTCAAAATCGACCAGAGACTCCTCCCATGGGCGTGACAGCCGGGCTTTGTCCAATCAGCAGCCGGGGGATGGGCCTCTTTAACCCCCTGTTTTTTTTTGGGGGGGGGGGGGCATGTTTAGGCCTTTCCACAGGACAGATGAAGGATGATCAGCAAGACTTTTTTCCACTATTTCACATGTTTGGAAGATTTGGGGCATTTTTAACATTTTTATGGCCTGAGCACAATAGCGCCCCCGACAAAATTTCAAAGATGTAGCCCTCACAGTATGTTTCACCTAGATGTATGAAATTTGGTAGGCATGTGAATCATGTCCGGACTTACAAAAAAGCATCTTGGAGCCATACCCTAAACACAACAGGAAGTCAGCCATATTGAATTTTGTTTACCATTTGCAGGCACTGTACTTTAACAAACTCCTCTTTTACCTGATTGACTTCAAAATTGATTTGTAAAATCTAAAGACGTTGGCAAAGCTACATTAGGAAGCTTTTGAGCTGTCGTTGAACGACATGGCAAGGTGAAGAATTTCCATGTTACTCCACAAAACAGGAAGTGGTTTGTAACTAGACTGTACATTGTCCAATCTGCTTGAAACTTCACATGCATGATAAGAGTCCGGGCCTGAAGGTTGTTACATACCAACATTAAATTATGGTCATAGCGCCACCTACTGGCAACATGCAGTTATAGCCTCATGTGGACAACATCATCCGATTTACATGAAATGTTAATTGTGTGGGCTACACTTGATATTGAGCAACATAATGGGTGTCTAATGCCAGCCCCTATACTTTAGCAACGCCCCCATTCATAAGTCATGAACCATTTCACATAGACTCCTTCGGGAGGCATCATTGCATTGCAACGGTTCAAAAAAACATTTGTCGTAGACACTAATGGACACAGTCAAGAAGTGGTGCAAATATTGCAATACATCATTTTCAATGCTACACACTTCACGCAGGATGAAAAGTCTAAATCGTGTGCACAGTGTCCGACGGTTGCACAAATGCACAACGCGTCGACTGGTGTCCCGCCAGCACCCCCGACATGGTGCAAGGGCCCATTCATCGCTGCTTTCAGCTTTGATTAAACTTTGTTCATTAACTTACTCAGCACTTATTGCAACTCATACAGGTCACAGACAATTTTATTCTGATAAACAATCATAATCACAGAGAAGTATATCATATCGTATAAGAGTGTTAAATTGATACCACAATGGACAGACAATACCATAAATGTTTATAATGATACTGTAAATGTATTAGTGAGAACAACATACACACAGAAGTATCGGTGGTTCCCAGCCTAATGTTTGGGACCCCAAAAGGGAAATAAAAAATGATTATGCAACAAAAACACTTAAACCTAAACTAGAGTAGTTTTGCCTTTACAGGTCTCAAATAACTATTAAAATCAGCCAATCTGGGAACATCCTTTTTTGGTTGAAGTGCTCACCGCTCCAAGAGATGCCTATGCACCTATGATAAAGGGCTGCAAATAGATAAAGGGTAAAAAAGCTCATGATTTCTAAATTCCACTCACTGTTTCACGCTTGCATACACTTTGTATTATGTCAACATCAAGTTTAGCATGGTCCATCACAGTTTCAGTGACTTCCTTTAGTGTAAATAAACCCTCAGATGATCTGTGCAGAAAACACTATTTGAATGAGCGCTGAATAATTCATTAATGGCCTTTGCCGGATTTTAAATGTGATGGGCCCGACTCTCCAAGAGTAAACGTGTTACATAACACGCAGCCAAGCTCTGCACTCAGTGGAGACCTTGCAATGGCACTGGGGCTGCTTTGTCACCGACACAGACAGGGAGACAGTGAACCAGCCTGTCAGCCAGTAATGAGGTCTCTTGGCCAGACGAGCCAATCCCACGATCGCAGCAGTGACGCTGCATTTTTTGGGAGCAAAGCTGATGGGCTCCTCTTGTGACCCAGCAAGGTCAGGGGTCATATGTTTTAAGTTGATTTACTGTACGAAAGCCAGGACTGCTTCCATACACTGGCCAGTCATTAGACAGGGTCATACATGCCTCTATATATGCCAGCTGCCTCGTTTTCAAGCCGTTACTCTTAATTGTGGCAACCTTAACCAAATTATCCCTTCTTTCCCATTAACAAGGCCCTCATTTATCCCAAAGATGAAACTATGTTAACAAAATGGCACGCCTTCTACTTGTCATCTTTATGGGACTTCATTAAATGGAATTTATGATTTCCTCTTATTAAAGGCCCGTAATCTTCTGAGGCATCCCTTTATAGCTCCACATTTCTCTCTCGCTCTCTTTTCGCCTTTTTGTCATTGTTTCGACCAATCAGATGGCACACAGAACAACCTCCACACATACACACACTCACACAAACATGTCACAGCCGTGGTATGCGAGGCATGCATACACAAGAATGATCTCCATCCATTCAGTGGGCTGAGGTTCCCACAGTGAAATACACCCTCAGGGATTCACAATCTGCACTCCCCCACCCCATCCTAACCCACCACCACTACTGCATACATTCTCCCAATCTGAGTCAAGAAGGAGAACAACATGCTTGAAAGATGTTCATATGCATGCATAGCTCAATCATGGCTTTGGAATGCCTCCTTTGCTCTCTGATGTGGGACGTCTGAATCGGGTCCTCATTCTGATGAGGTCTATACATTAAGGTTGTCAGGCTTCAAAGATCAGCACAAGAAAGAGTTGTTTTCACAGAATGACATCCAAGCATATAGAGAGATTATGGTTAACCTCAGGTTTGTCACTCAAACTTGGGTGATATCTTCATAGATGTGGATCTGTTTTTAAAACCAATTTAATTTTCTTGTCTTTTTATTTCAGAACACTGAAGCATAAAGTAAAAGACTTGAAATATACCAACTTTTTCGAAAAGGTTTGACCTCTGATTGTCAACATTTGTAAGCTGAGACCCACCGTACTTTGCGATTGTTGTAAACAGCAAAACAAACAGAAAACCGCTTACTGATACTTGAGCAACATCTCTAGCTGATCTGTGCAACTCAGTGGAAGACATTTTTTGTTGTTCTGTCAGCATTTCAGTGTTGACAGTAAACTAGACAATTATCTGTAAATGCCAGTGCGAAACCTTTCAGCACATCTCATCTCCTTCCAATCATTTTATATATAAACTTAAAAATAAAAAAGAATAAAAAAGTGTACCTTTTTGGGAAATACTCTTCTTGCCGAGTTTTAGATGAGAAGATTGATACCACTCATATCTGTACACTAAATATAAAGCTAGAGCCAGCAGCGGTTAGCTTAGCTTAGCATAAAGACTGGAAATGGGGAAACAGCTAGCCTTGTTTTCACACTTCTGTTTCTGCATGTATAAAATAAACAAGATATAACATGTTAAAGTGCCCATATTATGAAAAAATCACTTTTTCTGGGATTTGGGGTGTTATGTTGTGTCTCTGGTGCTTCCACACACATACAAACTTTGAAAAAAATCCATCCATGCTGTTTAGAGTGAGATACGGTTTCTGAATGTGTCCTGCCTTCAGTCTCTGGGTGAGCTGTTCAAAATCGGCACGGCTTGTGACGTCACAAGCCGAAACGAGCAGGCTAACCGCAACCATTAGCTCGTTAGCATGCTAACGCTAATGCTAAGGCTAGCATGCTACCTCGTTCTCAATAGCAAAGCACTGCTACAACACACACAAGTTCACCATAATCTACAAAAGAACTACTTACATGTGCGCCCTCATTTAGAAGTCTCCCAGCTAATCCTGCCTTGTAACTGACCAAAGTTGTAGAAACAGCCTGTCTTTTACTGTCTATGGAGCTAGCTAGCTGACATGATGTACATCTGAGCTACTGCGCATGTGCAGTGCAATCAAAGATAGTACAGAAGAAGAAGAAGAAAAGAGGTCTCACTCTGTAGCTAAAACAGAGACCAGGTGAAAAGAGGATCTGCAGCAGTGAGAGAGAGCGGTGCAGTACAACACAAATATGGTGTTTTTTGAAAATTAAACCATGTAAACCTATTCTGGTACAACCTTAAAATACAATTATGAACCTGAAAATGAGCATAATATGGCTGCTTTAATTATTAAGCTTTAGAGTTCCTAGGTAGATTTTGTTAACTTTTTGATAGAACCAGGCTAGCTGTTTACCTTCCCCTTCGTCTTCGTGCTAAGCTAACTGGCTGCTTGCTGCAGCTACGTATTTAGCGTACAGACATAAGAGTGAATCAACTTTCTCATTTAACTTTCATCAAGAAGGTAAAGAAAAGTGTTTTACATACGTTTTATACATTAGAGCAGACACAGCCTGAAGTATTTATAACTTAAAATGCACACACACTTGTAGTACACGCACTGTGATGATGACAAGGCCTGATATCCTGTAAAATGAGATTGACTTCCTCTGGCCTCGGCCAGCCTACTTATTTCTGTCACGTTAAACATGGTGCTTCTTCTCCTCTTCACAACTTTTTTCTCCCTCTGAGCTAGTCAATACCCCTGTTTGTGTGGTTGCCCATTTTTCATGCGCTGACACAGGATGAGCTCTCAAATCCCGCTAAAAGCCTCCATTGTCTTTCTCTCTCTCGGCAAGCCAACTGATGAGCATCACAAGAAGAAAGGGGGGGAGAGAAGAGGACTGGAGCGAGGAAGAAGAAACATGTCTCTGGGGTTCCTTTTGCTTCCGAGGGGAGAAAAGTTATCTTTATGACAGTCACCTTGAATAGATTACTTGAGCATATGAGCGTGATGAAGATGTAATTTCCTAAGCAATTTCATCAGCAATTCATGCATGCACAATCACAAAAACAAAAGTGCAGGCTGTTTCCTGTGTGTTTCCTATGTGAGACATTAATAGTTACAAATGTGTCGCAGTTTTGCACAGCTAATGGCCCAAATAACAAAATACCTCATACAATGCCATCATATGATGCACATGTCATAAAATGGCTTTATGATATTGAAATAATGGAAGGAAAAATATATATAGCCACCACACAGTTTCAAAACATTTCATTTGAATCTATCACAAATGCTCAAAAGTGGTATCTATAAGCAAAGATCTAAATTAGATTTTACACGTCAGCTTTAGTCTGGTGTAAACATACCATTTGCATTGCCAAGCACCTAATTACAAGGAGAATCAGGTGCACAGCCCTCTTCACTGCCATGAATAGGGGTGTGTAGACTTAAAAGAAAGCCCTTTGTAATGCTAATTAATTCGATCAACTGGCTTATTGACTGCAAAAAGGCCCTCACCAGCAGGCAACCACAAAGCTGCAAATGGCAGCCATCTTGGCCGGGGGCTTGTGCAGATGTATCTGTCTGTCACACTCTGGCAGTGACTTAGAGGAGGAGAAGGAGGAAGGGATAGCTGGATGTCCGATGCTCATCCGAGCTTGCATGTTTGACTTGCCTCATTGATAAAATAGTCGTTTAAATCACTGTGGAGCTTGGAAACACAACTGAACCTCCAAAAAAACAATATCATGTTGATGTGTGTAGATCTTCTCCCCCCACCCCTCTTTTTGTCTCCCTGTGCCTAAGGTGGTAGACATGACGCGACACACAGAGCCGGTTACCATGGCAACTACTGCTTCGATGGACGTCTACGGCTGATACTGTTACTGGGAGCGGAAAGTGGTTTGGTGGGAACCCAATCAGGAGTAGAGTGGTAGAGGACATGGCTTTGGTGTTGTTTTTGTTTGCCTTATCATCTCTGGCGTGTTTATTTAAGATGACTTGGACTCCCACAATTTATGCAGCCGAGACTCTCAACCTCTGTGACCACAGGGAAATGAAGCGTGGTTTCCTTTTAACCTTTCCCCTCACCATCTCTCTGTCAGAGTCCATTTTTTTTTTTCCTCATCTAAATTTCTTTCCCTCAGGCTACATCCGCACAAATACAGTTCAGTCAGGACCACTTTGTCAAAATAGATTCATTCATCTGCAATTTGTATTTGGCACCATGGCTCTGTTCTGGGGCCTCCCTGCACTTCCACGTGCAGGGCTTAATTTGAGCCAAAACACGCCGGAACATGTTCCGGCATCTCCGATGTTAACTTCGGATCCCAAACAAGCAAAAATCGTTTCCGCCGATCAAGAACATGGAGACATTAGCCTATTTCGTACCCATGCAGTGCATGTTCTGAAATTAAAATAAACACTGCCCTGATGTACACACAGCGTTGTTTAGGTTTTTTTTGTCAGAGAAGCTACGTAGGCAGTGTAATTTTTTTTTTGTTCCGCTACCTCCAACCCCCGTTTTGAGTCGCCGGATCCACCCCCCCTCTGTGCTCCGGGACCTCCCACTTTACAAATTAAGCACTGCATACGTGGAAAAGCATGAGGCCTGTTTACACTGGCATGCTCATGCCCAGTATATGTGAATATAGTATGTGATATGCGTTGTCAGACGTGTTTATACGGACAGAGATCATTTCTGATACGTAGTGTGAACGGAAACCATTTTTGTTTCAAAACGCGGCTTAAAAATTAAAACGCAGTAGAGTGGATGTAGCCTCAGTTTTTCCTCTCCCTGTGTTTGTCTCTCGCATCAAGGCTTGGGCCATTATAGGCAAAATCACCCACAGGTGCTTTGTTTCCATTTGTTGTCATAACATGCAAGCAGGTAAGAAGGCAGCGAGGGATAAAACAGATGGCGAGACAAGTAAACGTAGAGGGCGAGGGGTTAAGAAGTACTGAAAGCGTTGATGAGTGAAGCAGAGGGAAAGGATAGTGTGTGTGTGTGTGTGTATGACAGGGGTGTATAAGGCAGCTCATCCCCACTGCCAACGGCACTGCGGCGTTACTAGGTCAGTGTGCCATCATCTCATTCATCATTATCACAGCCTGCTCTTCCTCCTCTGCTCTCCCTCTTCATCCCTCCCCATCCCATGCCTTCTTGCAGTCACTCTCTTCTTCCCACAATGGGAGAGACGCCGAGCTTCGGAGACAGAAGTAAGTAAATCCAGTAAAAACACAACAGTGTTCTGAAGATCCCTGTCCGCACTGACACGCCTGAGCATTAGGAAAACAGCTAAATCCTTATTCTCTTATCAGTAGGCAAATAACAAAATTGTGCATCACAGTGTATGCCGCGAGTTAGATAAGAGCAATACCACTCTCATATCGGTACGCTAAATATGAAGCTTGTCGGCTTAGCTAAGCATAGAAAGAAAACAGCTTGCTTAGTTCCATTCAAAGGTAATAAAATGTACCATTAACTTTAACACTATATAAACACATGATATATTGCTAGTTTAATCTGTACAAAAAAACAAAGTTTGTTAAAAACAACAATTTGTGTGGTTTTCTAGGTAATTGTGTGCTGCACTATTTTTTGCCTGTGGCTTCCTGAAGAAGACTCCGTTGGTTGCCTGTCAACAACTTTCATGGATGCCTTGGAAAGGGTTGGAAAGATAAAAGCCTGTGACCCTATATCATTGATTTTATTAACAATAACATATTAATAATTGGCAGAATGGATTGTTGTTATTGCCCATTACTAAAGACTTGGGCCTTGTTAGAAAGTGGTATGTAACAGTACAAGCACCTCTGAATGACCTGTCAATATCAAAAAGTGAAGAGAGCAGTTATCGCCTCCATTTATCAAATACACGTATGTCAAAAATCACAAGATGTCAGATGCACTTGGACAGACAGAAATCAATGATCCCTGGTGAATTCTGTTTAATGATCTGGAAGTATAGGCACAGATAGCATGACACACTTCAGACCAATAAAACATAAATAGGCTATAATTCGTTACAGCTTTGCTTGGCTGCATATTAGAAAGGGGCCAGAGTGATATAAGGCCGCACAGACTACTCCCCTGCTGCTCAGAAAAAGCTAAAAGCATAAGTGTTGATTGTTTGCAAGACACAAAGACATATATACGACAACAACCACTTGCGTGCAACCGCATGCAAATACATTTACCCCCCCCCACACCACCACCACCACCACCACTGCTACACACTCACACATAGACTCATTAGCTCAGTTCTGGGTTGTCTGCTAGCTTGTTTTTTTTTTTTTGTGGCCAATCTGTGAGATTATCACTCTCTCTGAGTCCCCGTAGGTTTTTTCCTCTCCCCTGGCTCCTCAAACCCTTAGCCTCCCCCCACTCCTCCTCCTCTCCCATCTTCATTGTAATGCTGATTTAAGGATCGGGTGGGGCATGGGAGCAGGGGGGGATGGGGAGAGAAGAGGTTTGTGGAGAGGCTGTGGTTGGTGTTAAGTATGACCTGGCAGCCCTGCTGTGCCTCTGCAGGCAGTCCAGCGTGGGCTTGGGGGAGGGGAGCCTAAGACAGGGAGAGAAAGAGAGAGCTTTATCCCCCAGCCTGTATACATGACTCAGACATCAGGATATCAACATCCTGGCCTCTTGAAATAAAAGAAGGCAGACAGTCCACTCGTATCTTCATTCAACATAATCTTATCCAGGAGTGGAACAGAGAAGAAAAGAATGCCCAATGGCGTTTTGTTCTGTCTAGACATAATGAGCTTAATGCCACTGAGGTCATGTTGTCGTTCCCTCTGTCATACACTAATACCATGTCAAACTAACTGGAAAATGAATAGCGATCATAATTTGCAAATGACAATGTATTAATCTGTGTATTTATCTGTGTGCCATTACTGAAACATCACTAATTTGCCCACACTGATTTTTCAGCTTTTGCTCTGGCTGAGGTGTGTTGTGGTAATAAATTTGTTTTTTTTTCTGCAAGTGTGTCAGGTTGTGTACTAGTATAGTGTATAATCACTGTGTGTGACACACACACACACACACACACACACACACACACACACACACACACACACACACACACACACACACACACACAGAATGGAGTCGATACTTGGCCACTGTGTTTTAATGAGCCATTTGTAGGATGGATTCATTGACTCAGGAACTCTTTTTGCACTAAAAAAGGCTGCCAGCTCACTTCATTCCCCAATTGAACAAGGTAGCACACAGTTGCCTGTTTCAATTAGGATTAGAGCATGAACATGTTCACACAGACATTTATTTTAACAATAACTATGTAATAATTTGTTGTTGTTATATCCTGGCTCTCCTCCACAGGGATCTAACTACAGGTTTAGTTACAGAGGCACAGAGTCAGTGGCACATGGAGAAAGTGGATGCTTGCCCAAAAGATGGTCCTCCAGCTGAGGGATGGTCTTCTCATTGAACTCAACTCAGTTTTGTGTAGTTCACTCAGCTTTGGCGTGATTCATTATACGGTCGTCATTTTGCTCCAGTTTCCCAGTTTCTCCATCTGCCATTGCAGCTGTGTTGTCATGGAGCATCATTGCAGTGGGTTGCGCTTGTTTGTGAGTGACCTATTTATAACCCACCCCTTCAATCTCTTGCCCCCAATTCCCTCTCTCATCCTCCTCCAGTTTATCAAAACAAGGTTACGTAAAGGCAGCTCCCTTTGAACCAGCACTGGGTCGTCACTGGGGCATGAACATCTTTGTAAGTTACTAAATAATTCAGGCGATGAGGTGAGGTGTTGTGTCTGGGTTATTTAAATGTCCCTCTTGAGAGATATTCTTAGCTCATTTTCATCTTCCATAATGTGACGTATGTCTGAGTGAAACGCGCACACCTACATTGTTGGATCAAGTAAAAAAAAAAAAAAAACTTTAATGTTTTACAGTAAAACACACTATATTTGGGACACACCAAGGCATATAGCTGAATAATTAACACAGGGACACAGGGTTAGAATTAGAACAAATTCTTTGTTTCTCTGTATCTTTACTGTCTGTTTGCTGTATCTGTGGGTTTGGGTGATAGCATGAAGACCTCAGATCTCAGTCATGCAAATGAGGTTAGGAGTCTTCAGCCTGAAGGGTGTAACAGTATATAGGTTCCTCTCTTCTTGCTAACATTGACCTCTTGCCAGGCTTCACAACTGTATCATCACACTGTCCGTAGCATTGAACTTACTAGCTTGCCTTGTCTTTCATTGAGCCAGCAATGTTTTCCTTTGTTTTATCAGTGCTTTCATTGATCTAGAACTGCCCGACTGTGTTTGCGGTGCAGCACTGACCTCATCTCAACTGGTCTGCTGAGACAGCTAGCATTGATCTATGCTAGCTTGACCAACCTTCCCAGTTGAGTCTGCATTAACCTCCCACTAGCCTAGGTCTGGTTAGCCCATTGCACAGGCTGGGTACAGCCTGACAGTGATTGCAAGTGACTGATTAGGGATTGATTGGCTGAAACATAGGGAGGTGGAGTGAGGTGAGGTGAGGATGTGGTTACTGCGTTATTTACGTTTGTGTCTCATCAGGAAATGGGTGCAGTCAAGTTGGGCAGAGATTTACTGTTACTGCCTGTATTATTCTCTCGTACATTCCCTCCTTGTCAGAGCCTGAAATACTGCCCTGGCACAGAGATAGGCTACATTAAAGACAAAACGGGAAGAATATATCTCCTGCTGACAGGTCCAATATGAAAGACACCTGCTCCAACGAGGGAAGAAAAAGCCATTTATCAGTTCCAAAGGGAGACACTCCCTTTGTGTGTCTTTCCCCTCGGGGCTTACTAAAAAGGTTATCATGGGTCAGTGATGAGCTGGGACTGGAGATCAATTGTAGCAGTTAGAAGACCCTCTTTATCTCGCCATCAGTAAGGGACAACGGTAACAGCAGGCATAGTATTGGGGCCAAGGGCATCGGTTGGGGCCGGTCACAGGAGGTTGTGTGCCATATGATCAGGTGCTCCTGCTGGACTTTCATAACATCCTCAAATACCTAACATGTAAGCCGATCAGGCACCATTCAGGACCGTGTGGGAGATAATCTGCTTGAACCCAGTGATAATGGTTTTGATATACATAGGAGGCCACAATTTGACGAGATTGTCAGTTCTTTATTGATGTCATTCAGGATTTAAGCCTATCCATCCTATGGATGTTTAACATAAGCACATTACCTGTGTCACATGGAGATGACCAGAACGATGTGTTGCACACACAACAGGAGCAATTGGATCACTGTCCATTGTGGCCTGATTTCTGTCGCCTGCTGGTGCGAAATGCCCTCAGGAATAGTGGTTGTTCATTATGGTAAGCAAAGACTCTTGAACTATGAAGGCTATTTGGTGTCATGTTTGTCCCTGCAGCATATGATGGAGGTTGATGTGGCTGGTTATGGGGCAGCTCCTTTTTCCTATGCTTAAAAAATTTGCCCAAAAGGGGCTCATTCCTGTAACATTCCAGGGTGTCCGATTCCCCCCCCCACCCCAAATTTGAAAGTATTGAGATAACTAAAACCATCATACTCTTAAACCCCTTTCCCACTGGACAAAAACCCCACTAAAACCTACTAACATCTGTTTTTTGTCTTTAGTGGGAAAGGTTACAATCAACATTCATTCCCGGGACAAAATTACTCTGCAGTAGTCATGGGTATTTATCGGCTACAGCTCCGATTGGCAGTGGTGGAAACATGGCACCCGGTTGGACACGCTAATTTATACCCCTATTCCTTTTACTCTTTGTCACCTCAGCCACAAATTACATCCGTCTCTGTCCAAGCAGCACTCAGATATCGTTCCAAATAAGTAACAGATATAAAAAAGAAGTAACCACCGTAATATTTTCACTGGCCTCCATGCTGCTTTCTAATGTTTACTAACTCTATTTTCCAGCACGTTTGTGACCTTGAATGTGACAAACAAGAAAACAAAAAGAAAAGACATACTTGGCTACTGGCAATGGGAAAGGAGTCTATCGTCTATTTTTAACAGGTTTTCCTGCATATAAAAAAACAGCATCTTTTAGAGAAGAAGAGGATAGAATCTTTTGAAATAAAAACAACCTTCTACATTACATTTAGCTGATGCTTTTATCCAAAGCAACTTATGTATATGTCAGAGGTCGCGCACCTCCATAGTAACTAGGGATCTTGTTCAGGGAGACATTGGTTGATGTGTTACAGTGGGAATCGAACCCAGGTCTCCCACACCAAAGGCATGTGTCATATCCACTCCGCCATCATCACCCCAACTTTTACCCAAGGTTGAGAGGATTTCATAGAGGGCAGGTAATAAACTGGGCATTAAAAGTGCTATCTGGCTTTACGCTCTCCGCAGAACATTCAGAGGGTTCTTTAAGGGAGAGTTATGGGGGTGTCATGGGAAAGTTGCCTGGGTAGAGAAAAGTTGTACTTCCTAATGGGCCGAGTGACCTCAGTCTCTTCAAGGCCAGGGTGATCCGGAGTAACGACCAGGTGCTTTGACCATCTTTATCTCGGCTCCTGTGCTATCATACACCTCAAACCTTCAAAGGGTCCTGCCCGGCTCTGAGTTAACACAGCAATCCACTGCACACCTGTGTGTATGTCGCTCACACATCCCTGCACTCACACAGACACACTCCATAAGCTTGATCAATGAGCGTGTCACGTGTGTGTTCCCAAAGCGCTGTGTCACAGTATAACAAGAGGTTGTTTCAGGGCAGTAATGGCTTGGCTATAGGCATAAATAAAGCTCAATGAGCTGAATGCCTCTGTATTCACAGCTGAACAGCTGGCTGGGAATCTTTCTCATGTCCAAACCTATAGACCCATCTCCTTCTTTCCTTGTCCAACCACAGACTGAATCACCTTATAAGGGCTGAAAGTGTTTGGAGCCTCAAGTAGTTTGGCAGCAAGTAAGTGACTGTTGGGCTTGATGTATGGCCTTGTTATTCCAAATAGAGAAGAGGGAAACGGCTGATTATTGATATCTGCTAAGTGTCCAGGATGAGTAATGTGGCTGTCCAACCAAGCAGCTGTTCACCAAGCTTTTGGCAGGTGGAGGAAATCAATAGCAAGACACACCTTTCAGATGAGGATAACGGATGACAGAGGGTGGCCCTGTAATGGAAAGATACCCATCTTTTGCTTTGGCCCGGGCCTCTCCAGCAATTGCACAGACAGTGAAGACAGTAATGACACTTTGGTGATGAAAGCCAGTCTGGGAGTTTAATCAGGCTACATGTTTGACCGTTGATGTCTGTTAATACTGTTGAGGTTTGCAAAACCGGCACAGAGGCTTTCCATGTTCCCTTAATCAATTTACTTTCAGAGGTAGTAAAGCCATTATCATTGTCAAAATGGGATCAGCCAAAGTAACTCTTCCTCCCAATTGTTTCCCCACCTCCCATAGGCTCAGATGCATCTTCTTACAGATTAGGACAGCTCTCATCAGCCTTGCTCCCTGCAGACGTGAAGCACATTCCCTTGCTGAACCCCTTTCACTTTTTCATCAGCTTGCATCATTACATGTCACATATCATCCACTGAATCTGTGGCAGTGCAGTTCTACACACACACACACACACACACACACACACACACACACACACACACACACACACACACACACACACACACAGTGAGTGACAATATCTTGTTTTCAGTCTGTGCAAATGTTGTTAACCAGGTGGAGCGTGTTAATCTGATTGTTTATAAGAAGCACATTTGTGGTGAGTAAGATCCCTGCACTGCCTGATTGTCACTGTCTAAGTGTGAAATATACAACAAAGTCAAATTACAGCAACGCCACGTGACTCTCTTCTCTTTCTCTTCATGTTTGTCCCTCTGGTCGCTTCTCTCTCCCCTCTGCTGTCGTGCAAATGGATTAATCTTGTAGCTCCCAGTGCGAAGGGAGGCTATAGAGTGGTGCGCTTGTGTCAGGGCACCGTGAAATATGCATGTGTGTTTTTATCCACGTTTTGAGAGTGAAACAAAAAAAACAAGACAGAAAGAGGAAAACAGATGGAGGAAGAAGAGTTCAGTGTATGTTTGATTGTGAGAGTGTGTGAGTTAGGTTGGGGAGATGAGGGAGAGAGAGCACGAGAGATGAAACTCAACATGTGGTTATGAGATGATGAAATTTGCATCTACTCTGCATATTTATAGTTCTATGTCATGACACAAATGAAAAGGAGAAGAATGGCCAATTTGCCCTCAGCTATGTAAAGATCAAGTGTGATTGGCACATATTTTGCCCTTTCAGGCAAACGTTTCTCACATAGAGTCCCAAAATAGAGTCATATCCATTAATAAACCATGTACCTGCTGTGCATCCCAGCTCTTTTCCAGTATCCCTGCAGGAGAGAGAGAGAGGAGGGGACAGTCAGTGGGTCTGCCTGTTAACAAAACTGAATCTGTGTAAAGCCCTCAGTCACTAGTAAAACTACATTATTAAAAACGTTTTAATAGTCAAATCACATGAAATACTCTTGTCTTGTCATTCACTGTAAATCCCCCCCTGTCATTTCTGACTCCACATTTTCCCCCTTCAACCTCCTGCTGCCCTTTTATTGCTTTGCTTTCACTCTCCCTGTTGACTGAGCAGTGGCATCAATGACAGTGCTCTAAGTGGTTGCCATGACAATGCCATGACAATGCCATGACGACACTGATGGAATTCATTTGGCATGGCAGGGATCACATAAATGGATGAGTTTGAACCTGAGGAACCTCATGTCTGGTAGGTGTCTGTAGACGGCAAGAAAGTAGACCCCATCACACCCTCCTACAAACACAGATACAATCCATACTATATCTCCATTCTGAAAGCTCCAACTGCCACAAAGATGAGCTTAAAAGTTGGTTTGATTGTGAGCAGATGATGTAACATTGAGCCTCTAATATCAAGCAGAGATCAGGAGCAGACCACAGAGGTCTGGTAAGTTCACTTCTTAGTAGCCTAGTCTTCAGCCCAAACTGACACTGACTCAGGTGACTTCACTTCAGCCTTGTTTCCCCAAGCAGTCTGGTTCAGTTCAGTTCAGTTCAGTTCGTTACACATTAGAACAGATTTTTTGCGATTCCATTGTCAAAAGTTGTAGATGGTACGAATAGAACCGCTCCATTCAGTCCCGTTTTTTCGTTACTCCTCTGTTGAGGTACCTAGTACACTGATAGAATACTAAAAGGTGGAGCTAGAAACACTGCAGTTCGTGATTGGTGCATCATCGTTGGTGAAGAGGAATACAGCGAGAGCTGGATAGACTAGTGAGGAATAAAAAGGTTTTTCAGCGTATTGCTGTCCACGGCTATTACCATTCAGTAACAACTGAACAACAATTCAGTAAGTACTGTCTGCAGTGGAAACGCAAAACAGATCTAGTATTGAACAGAGATGGTGGGAGAGTTGGAGGCAGGGCCAAGGCTTAAATATTTTTAGGACAGATACTGTATGATTAACTGAAGCCAAGGGATATAAGTTTTCATATGACAGCTACGGTGTGTCTTTTTCTGGGGAAAAGAAGCAGGTTTTGCAGTAGACGATCTGCATACCACTCAGCACTCACCACTCATTCTGTCACACTCACCACTCTCCTGGAGCCGATGAGGAATCATGGGAGGTCAGCGTGGGCGGGGGTTGCGATATGACATCACATCCATCATGGCGGCCACAGGCCCTAGCTGCCACCAGCTGTTGTACATTAAGCAAAGTGCAGCAGGCGGATTTGGCTGAGCCAGTTATGGGATAACTCCATAATATTACTCTGTTAGGGGCTGTCTTGAGCTCTTTATTTCATAATGCATCATGGTTTTACCACCCGGCCTACCATTTAACCCTCAGGAGCTGTCGTGAACTTCTAAGCTGATTACGGCACCCTGTGCTAAGTTTATCCGTTATTACTATTGGCCTCTGCTCATCAGTCGAGTCTTAGCACACCTTGTCGTCTCTATCTATGAAAACAGTGTTGGCATTAGATTATTGTACAGATGGAAGTGCTGAATTTCATCAAGCAAGGCCATCAAATCAAACGTGTGATGTTTCCCCTGGCCTCTAATGTACACTCTCAACATGACTGGGTTTTGTACCACCACAGAGTACCACACAACATGCTTGCATTAATCTGACCCACCACAAGTGCCACACAATAGTTCCTTGGGGAATCCTGGGAGCTCACAAAAACTTCCAGACTACCAAGGAAGAAAGTTGTGAAAGTCTGCAGTTGAAAAGGAAAGAATATCTAGTGATTTCTAAGAAACGGCAACATTTTTCAATCCCCTACTGGTTCGCTCTTGGTCTGGGTGTGTGTTTGATGAGTGTCTGACTGAGAGAGAGAGAGAGAGAGAGAGAGAGAGAGAGAGAGAGAGAGAGAGAGAGAGAGAGAGAGAGAGAGAGAGAATGTGTGCAATATGTAGCGGGCCTTTTGACAGTAATTGTTTGGGATGGCGGTGGCAGCTGTGGGACAACTCAGGGGCAGAAAGGTGATAGTTTGACCCTCCCCACCCTCTGGGCTCCACTCAAGCCGTGTCCACACTAATGGAGATACATTTGAAACAGCATCTTTTGCTCTCAGTTTTGGCCTTTATCCATACTAAATCGGCCTTTGCCACCATCAAGAACAGAGCTTCTCAAAAAACACTCTCTGGAGAGAGCACATTAAATATGCTCTGTAGACGAGGAAAATTTAGCTTTTTTGAAAACAGTTGTGAAACCTTCACAGACCTGGTTGAGAATGTCTGCATAGTAATAAAGTTGGGTATACTAATATGGAGGGGCATCTTTTGGGGCCCCCTTTTGAACTGAAATAACATGTATAAAAGTATATGCTTGGTGTGTGCTTTGTGTACTTATTTGGTCAAAACTGTATTAACCAAAATTTGTTAACCAAAAAGTTGTGTTTTATGTAGTCTCGCTTTGCCAGACCCTCCTCCAAAGCCCTCCTACGTACTTATGCTCAATTTTCATTTCCCTTCAGTACTACGTCTGGGTTCGCGGTATAGTCTTGGGTTTTCTCCAGCCAAATTTTTGGCGGTCCAATCAGCGAACAGAGGGAGTGGCTGAGAACGATGACGTTGAGGCCGTGCGCTAGAGTTGTAGTTCCGTAATGTTGTTGGAGAAAGATGCGAGCAAAGCCATTCGGTCCGTTGTGGCAACGCTGCTGAATATCTAGAAGTTAAAGCCCGAGCAAGAACAATCTTTGTTGAGTTTTGTTGGTGGCCATGATGTTGTGGCCCTCCTCCCCACAGTGTTCGGAGAAAAGTTTGATTTTCCAGCTCACTCCGTTAGTGGTGAAGGAGTTGGCCAAGTCTAACGCTAGCGATGCTAATGCTAAATATAAGCTTTGTCGGTCTCCCCTCTTGTTGCACATGCGCATGACATACACAGCTAACACTTGTCAATGGAGAGTGGCCAGACTTTCTGTACAAATGAAATGTACGAGTCTGGTAGGACCAGGCTAGCTAAACTCTGCAGCCGCTGCAAAATAGTCGTGCGAGAGAAAACTCAGATTGGACAGATAGTCTAGCTAGCTGTCTCAATTTATCATGCAGAGATCTGAGAAGCAGTCAACAATAGTCCTCATAAATCCACCGAATTTAAAATTCCAACACAAAGAAAGCGGAAGGAAACGGAAAATACATGCATCCTGTGGAATTTCCTGCAGCACCGGAGCAATCCCAGAAGTGGAACGCAAAGGATATAGACTATGTTTATGTATCTTTTCCCAGTGACAGGGCACTTACGATACTGTGGTCTCCAGCTGTGCAAGCGTGTGGTAAAGACTGACATTGACTATGGCACTCAATGTTTAACTAAGATGAATGAAAAACAATGTTGAGTGAGATTCAGTGCTAACATCAGCAAGCTTGGCCAACTGGCTTTGACATTCTGAAAAATAATGCTAAGTGAGATTTGGTGCTAACATTTGCACATTTTAGCTACTTTCTGAATGGAATACAACCACAACAGCATGATGGGTGTTGAATGTTGTAAAGGGACAGACAGCTGCATGGGTCATAGGTCTTTTAGTCCATATTTGATCTAAACCATGAATTACATCAGTAATAGGGCAAACTTGTCCTTCAACAAAGACTTGATCCAAGTAGCTTAACAGTACAAATAATAAGTAGCAATGTACCATAATACCAATGAAATGTATGATAAAGATTTGAAAGTAGGGAGTCATTTTATAGGTTGTTGCCCTCTTTAGTCCCAAGTCTCAAAATTGTTGTCTACTCAAAATAACAGCTCCCTGTGTTAACTACAATGTAAACCCCAATCCATCCATGACACAAAATTTTAATGTTACGTCCACACAAATGTTCAGGATTGTCAAAACAACATAAAACCTTTATGTTCATTTGACACAAAAAATCATCCCATGTGAGGTTGACATAATTTTTTATGTTAAGTCAACAATTTTTGACTTTTGAGTTCATTCTACTTAAATGTATAACGTCAACATCACATAATTAGTTCAAGGCCAATTAACAACACATATACTGTGCACTTAGCATATATTTTTATAGTTACGTAAACCTAAAAAATGGTTGTCAAAATATGTACTCAATGTTTTTATGTTCATATGACAAGCGGTCACTTTCATGTTCAACAAAATGAAAATATTGTGTTCACTTAACACAACAAAAACACATAATTACAACATAAGTTCCAGAGTTATGCTGAACACAAACATTTTGTGCTGTTTCACCATAAAACTGCCACAATGTTTTGTCTTTTTTACCAACGTATTATGTTTTAGTACACATAATTAAGTTTTAACTAGTCAAAGCAACGTTAAATTTAAAGGTTGAGAACAACTTCCATTTCTTTGTTTGTCTAATTTAAAATGTTTGAATAGAAAGGATACATACAATTTGTGTTATGTTTGATTTGACCGTACTGCAGTCAGATGCAATTGGTTTATTGGCTGGTCAATTCCCATGATGCAAGGCGGTAAATAGAGTTGTGATAAAATTTGCTGAAAAGTTTGCAGTTTGTTCGAAATACAAATGTAACTTTATGAGTTCCGTTTATTAAACGTGTCTGCTTAGAATTTTTGTTGCCTGGTAATTGTCATTGTTGTGCTGATTTACATTTGTAACCATGAGTTAAGTGACTGTTACGTTTGGTAAGAGCTGGAGTATTGCAGCATTAGACTTTGAGCAGTAATAG
Source organism: Sander lucioperca (assembly GCF_008315115.2). NCBI lineage: Eukaryota > Metazoa > Chordata > Actinopteri > Perciformes > Percidae > Sander > Sander lucioperca. Next base: position 17,472,170 of record NC_050190.1, on the reverse strand, counting down.
GCTTCCTTCAGCCATTAAGCTGTGGTGTATCACTTCACTAGTGGTTCTTTTGTGTGAAGTGATGCAAGATCAGCGGCTTTAGAGGGGCCTCTATTTCGCATGAGGCCCTTGGGAGGCCACATCCAAACACTCATGCTATCTCCGCTATAGATGTGGTTATGATGTTTTAACTGTTTAATTGTTGTTTGTACATAAAATTAACAAGTTATGACACATAACTTTTTGTGTTTAATAAGCATAAAAATACACATTAAGCAACCTGATTATTCTATGTTAATATAACGTAGAATCATGTTAAGAAAACACTAATTATTTTTGTTGCATGACTAAAAAAGGTTATGTTAAACTGACATAAATTTCCTTTCAGATAACACTCATGTGACACATTTATTTTATGTTTAGTGTACTCAAAACTTTAATGTTACCATACTGTTCTAAATTAAAAGTTTTGAGTGCAAGCCGTTTCCAAAAATTGTTTAGGTTGAGTTAGCAAATTCGGATTTACAGTGTATCACCTCCTCCCTCTAGACTTTATCAGACTTTTACCTGCACCTTGCTGCTCGCATCTGTTACATGATGTCTGGCTTTGGTTCAGATGACAAAGGCTTCTTCAGCTATCTAAAAATGTCACCCTTGGATTTTCCATCTTCACTTTTGATTGCCTACCGTCTGGTTCAGCCCCATGGCTTTATATCTCTGCCTCTGTATTGGCTATACGCTTGTTAGTCTGCCACCTTGTCTCTCCTTTAGCCAGCTCAATAGGAGGGTAAAAATATTTTTACAAGCTTCCCTCCAGTATCTTTCTTTGCCTCATCCTGTCCTCCACATCCTTCCCTCGGCTTGATTCTTCTTTCGTCTGCCTTCCTTCCTAGTTTTTTCGGTATTGAGAAAAGCAAGTAGGAGGTCAGACAAAACAAAATAAACATTCTATATATATTACACATTATATTTTTGTGTGTACATGAAAAAAAAAAATACAGAACAAAGCAAAAACAGACTGCACTGGTTGACTGTTTGTGGATCCTGCAAGCACAGCATTCTCCAGCAGCATGTGTGAATGTCATCAGTGGTTATGGTTACTTGTGGACAGTGGAGTGGTGTTCAGTGACAGCTTCACAATGACGAACCCAGTGAGCACGAGTGGAGAGAGAGTAGCTCACATGCAGGCCTGGTGGCCGCGCTCTGTCCATGGGGGTGGTGGGGGGGTTGGACCAAAATCTGCTTTGGCCGTTACAGCAATCTGGGTCAGTCAGAGGCTGGGAGAGAGTGACCTCATTGCTCCTACATTATCATTATTTCCCCTGTCTGTTACTATGCTGGGACTCAGGGAGACCCTGCACCAGGAAATACGTCCAATTCCCCCCTGTGACAGCACGTGTGTACACACACATGCACATACACACACTTAGGGGAGAGGAAACGTAGTTACGACAGTCCCGAACTGAGAGGCCAAAGGTTACCATTACAAATGGCTCACTCTCACGTTCAGCCATTCAACAGACGTGCTAATCACACTCTCTCACACAAACAGAGTGATACTGAACCCGTTTCTCCTGCAGTGCTACATGATTACACATCTCACGGGTTGAGATTTCATTTACTGCCATGAAGTGGGCCCCATTTTCTCATCATCTCAGTGTTTCCTTTCTAATCTCTCAGGCTCTAAGCATTAGCGAAGCAGTTTGATGAAACACCAAAGCTATCGGTGAAAGAAAATGAAAAAAAAAAATGGATGTGCCACCTCGGTAACAGCACATCTGTTTAGACCACCAACCTTTTTTCTTTTTCATTGCCTCGCTGGCACTCCCTCCTTTTCTTTTTGCTTCATTTCTCCGAGCCTGTATCTCCCTCCTGAGCACTGAACTCCTGCCAGTGACTGTTAGAGGAATCTGATTTGCGTAGATTACATTAACATTCTCCAGATGTTCATAGTCAGAGATCTGACACCTCTGTCCCACAACGGTCTCGTCTTGAATAGCAAAGAGATGCAAGGCTACGTCTTCTCAGAGCTGCGAGGGAGTGCTGTATCTTAACAGAACACGAGCCGATGGATGAGATGGACTTGGATTGGGTTCAAAGGAAATGAGGTGTGAGCTTTAAAGAAAAATATAGTTGAGGTGTACAGGAGGAGAAGAAGGAGTTGGATGCAAGTGACTGATTCAGAAAATAAATGAGCCTTGTCAAACAGAGAAAAAGTGGCTGAAAAAATCTATATGCAAGAATAAAAATACAGAGAAAGTAACCTTAATAGAAGGAGTTGAGTCTGTAGAAGAGGAACAGAAGAGCTTCATTTAATACTCAAGTCCCTTTACTCTGCTCAGTCCATCTGTTTGGTCTTGTCTTTACAGGGTTTGGTGCTTACTGCATAGCCACAGGAAGTAACCAGCCCCCCTGGGTCTTCAGAATGGAACGTGATCCTTTTAATAAGCCCTGACAAAGTCCTCAACCACTGCCTTCCTCTTCAAAAGTCCCTTCAGGCTCCGCTGTAAGCCTCACTTTGGCCTTGGAGAAGGCTTGATTCTCAACACCACACAGGGATCAACGCTGAGGCCAAGCCCAGCCTCGTAAACAAAGCCGACATTTAGGAAAACGGAAATTACTGTACGCGCTGCAAAACATGTTCGATGATTGGTTACTACGGTGGAACTTCCACCACAATCTACAAAACTTGTGACCACCGTGGACTCTGTATGCTACAAGAAGCTCATGGCTTTTACCCACGGTCTTACATACTACTAATTTGTTTTTTTGCCAAATATGCGTTGAGTAGAAATTGCTGCCTGGAACATGTTCCCTGGTAATGCAGGACTTTTTACCTACAACCTTTGCTAGAATTTTTTTTTTTTGGAATGGAATGTGATTTGGTGTTTTGTAGAATGATTGACCCTGTCTCCTAGAAATTGTTTGGCTACAGAAGCAAATATGTTTTGTAATAAACTAAAAATGTTTTTGCCTCAAAATGTCAATACTTACAGAATAACAACAGAACGTTCACTGACAACGTGTGTAGTTTATTTTTAGCCATGCTAGCTGCTCGACTCGGGATGGCAATGTCGTTCGATCTGTCTGTCTGTCTAGAGTGAAATATCTCAACAGCTATGTGATGGATTTCCCTGACATTCATGGTCCCCAGAGGATGAATACAACTAACTTTGGTGATCCCTCGACTTTTCCACCAGCAGGTTAGCAGTCTTGGCTTTCACTGAAATATCTTGACAACTGTTGGATTGATAACCATGAAATTTGCTACACACATTTATATCCCCCTCAGGATGAAATGTAATAACTTTGGTGATCCAGTCTTTTCATCTAGTGCTTCGATCAGGTCACAATTCCAATGTACTTTTGTTTTTGACAAAAATACTATCAAAACTAATGACGTTGCCATCAGTTGCTCTTTGTGTTTATTGCTAATTAGCAAATGTTAGCATGCTAAATTAAGATGGTTGAACATGGTATAAACATTATACCCCCTTAATATCAGCATGTTAGCATTATCACTGTGAGCATGTTAGAATGATGCATACCTGAGCAGTTAGTTCAAAGCACAGCCTCACAGTGCTGCTAGCATGGCGGTAGACCCCAAGTCTTGTTGTGACAATATCAGCTTGTAGCAACTAAAGCATGATACAACTTTGTAATGATTATTTAGGCAATCTCACAGCACCTGGTTAAGGTTAGGAAACCTAAACACTGGTTAGTTTAAAAAAGGTAACTATTAAATCAAGCTTAGCGTTAGTTCATGCAGGACTCGGAAGTCATACGCCCGCTGATTGAAATATCATTCCTATCAGACACACACCAATCACAGCCACATCTCACATCACGGCAGTCCTTTAAAATGTGATTCCCTCCTCACTGATCCCTGCTGAACTGATGCACCCCCAGCCTCCACCTACCTATTTCAGAGTCCTAACATAACTCAAAGTTTAAAATATCTTTCTTTTAGCTCACTCTTTCATACCCAGGGAGGTTTCTGCATAGCGCTCCCTGTTTCAGCTTAGCGTGCTGCTTGGCTGATCCAGGGAGCATTATGAAGCGCGGAGCCATCAGCACCAAGAATAACTGTATTTCCATTTGTTGGAATAAATAGTTAAATCTATGATGAGAGTGTTCCTGACTGAACTAATAGATTTAACTGGTAACAAAACTCACATTGTAACTGTGGGTGAAAACATACTGTCTGGCACGTACTATAAGGCATGGAATGCATGGTGTGATATGGGTGTTGCATTATAGGAAACAGGAACTACTCCTTGGCAGAAGTTGTATCATTGTTGAATGGTCTAAGATTGGAAACAGTTTGGACAATTTTACTGACACCCTAGATATGATCAAATGTGTGTGCGTGTGTGATCATGTTTCCACCACATTTTACTCTCAGCACATTCCAGATCGTCCTCCATGTGTTGTGCATGTATGTGTGCAATGTGAAGCCATGTATCGTATCACTACAATCCCGTAGTGGAGATCACTTTCCTAAAGATTCAGTAAGAAACTTTATGTAAAGTGCGGAAGATTAAATCGAAAGTTAGATTTGATAAATTTGATTTATAAAAATCCAGACATGTTTATGAGTATTCTGACCAATTTCAATGACTTTTTCTTTGTATTAATTCTTTTCTTTTTATTTTCTTCACTCTAGACCCTGACTGGGATCCAGAACAGCACATCAGATGCTGAAAGGTGGACTGTGTTTCATCTTTGAGGTATATCGCGCACATACATATGACTTTCATATGACATAAGACTTTCTGTGGAATTATTTTTGTTGTGTGCTTTATCTGAGTCCCGTGAGCTCCAGCTCATATACTTTCTATCCTCCCTTGTGGTGGTTTAAAAGAAGAGGAAGATGCTGAGGATCAGAGAATGTACATGAGAAAGAGATAAAGAGCAAAAAAACAACTCCTCTATGGAATCTAATCTTAACCGGACCAAAAACACAGGCGGAAAAATTTTAGTCATTTGGCATCCATGAAAACAACAACACAACATCTGGTTAAATCTCTTCACTATCTAAACACTAACATTCTTTTAGCTTCATCTCAAGATGGAGGAATACAACAAATCTGCTGTTTGAAACATGGACAACCAGAGGAATCTGAGCTATGAAAGCTATGGGTTAGGAACTGTTTTCATATGCATACAAACACACACACTGATAACAATGTTGTGCAAACAATCCACCACTTTCGGGGTGCCAATTTTCACAGTGGGCATGTGCGTGCCTGACCGCATTCTTTTTCATGTCTGTGTCAGAATAGGTTTCATTTTTGTGGCACTTTCTTCACTGAGAATGAAAATCTGTCATCTTGACTTGCTTGGTGGAGATTTTATTTCACAATGAAGATGGGAGGCTACTTGTTGACTACTAGACTGTAGTAATTATACTGCTGTGCTGTGAGTGCCTTCTTTTTTTTATTTGGATTTCCAGTCAACAGGACCTGAGAGAAACAACAGAGACAGCACTCGTTTTTTTGTACTGACCTCGAACGGCTGGATAAAGGTGTGAAGTTAGCTGCACTATGAGGAATAAATCTCATAGCTAGACAATGTGATATCATTACATTATCAGGTTAACTACACTTCAAATCAACATTATGAGTTATTGTATTAGAAAATATTGTATTATTACATTTTCAAATGAAATGTAGTTTGATATTTTATCATGCTGATAAGTCATTTTATTACACTACAATGGAATTCACTAGTTAGCTAGTTAAATATCACAACACAAACATAACATAACCAATAAAGACATTAGTTTCAAAGAATAATTTGGGTTATGAAGAACTTTTTTGAAGGCCTTTTTTTCAAAGGGTCAAACTATAGACCCTCTGGACTTACATCCTAAGCCTTCATTGATTTTTGATATACATAAAGTGATATGTTAACAATCATCAAATCAAATCGGGGAAATGCGCTGTGAGATGGGATTTGAGACCTCAAGTGTTTCCTTGGAGATTAATTAAAATTCCTGACACTGTAAATCATGGTAAAGTATTTTTATGATTGGTTCTTAACACTATTATTTGGCAGCTCAGTCTGCTGAATGACATACTGTAGTAGCTATAACAGAAATGTTCCCTTTGAGCTGCCAAATACAAAATTATAATCACATTAAAACCCTCAACTAAAGGGTCCTCACACCAGAGAACAACCTGACCCTTGTCACACAACTATTGGGGATGTAAGCATGGTGGATCCTAAAACAAGTTTTTATTACATTTTCAACTCCATCAGAGAGACATTATACTTCACACTAGTTATATGACATTATTCGATAGTTAGTAGAAGCTGTGTATTTTCCTCAGCTGGAACCATTTTGATTGAGTTTTTAAATAGCTTCATGGCAGTTACAAAGTGGGACAAAAAGCTGCTGAATGAAAATTAACTGACTAATGACTTGCATGTATGTGAATTAGGAGCCACTGCAAGCTCATTAATTTCAGTCTCAGCATCTCTGGGGCTCTCTAAATGATCCCTTCATCATGCCATAATGATGATCTATATTTAGGCTCACACAACACCTGGAATGCTGTTCACACTTTGAATCACATTTCTGATTTTTTACCTCTGGCTACTTTTGGTTCCTCCTCCAACCCCTCTGCCCCCAGGTCATACAGGAAGTGACAGTACCCTGCTGAGCAGCAGAGCATATGCAGGATGCAGATCACCCCCAAAGGAAGAGGAAGAGCCTTTACATGTTTTCCCCAGAGATATGAAGGGATGACACATATGTAAAGGATTGCCCGAGAGAGACAGAGGGAGATTTTGAAGAGTATGAATGTCAGACTGATAAACGTTCAAAGAATTTATAACATCTGCAAGAGCCAGGATGGGAGGATGTTGGGTAATAGTGGCTGTGCTGAAGTTGAGTCACAGACTCTGCAGACCAAATAGTGATAGCAGGCCATTCATTCTCAGAGACAAAGGGAATAAACCACCCAGATAAGTGGAGTTAATGAAGTAGCAGATATGAAAGATGAGGATATGCAGTTAAGGTTGGACAGAATGCTTCCGGCTTTGGCTCCTGGGAGGAAAGAGGAAATCCTTTTATAACCAATGAGCCTCCACTTGAGACTAACAACACTGTCTAATACCTGGACAACAGATTAATCAGCTCTCTTCATCATTCTTTGACTTTGCTGATGCAGGAGCTACATAACCTTTGAGAAGCATAACTTGTCAATTTAACTGCTGGTTTTCCTTTTTACAGTTTAGAAATGTGTCGTCCCAACAGGTTTGACACCTCATATAAACAGGCCATGCGTTAACGGCCCTGTGACACACTCATCCTAGAGGCTAACTGACTGACCAGTCAGTTTGTTTGCCTGTTCCTGCCCCATTAATTTACCCCCAGGAGAGATCACAAGAGTGAGTTTCATGAATATGGCCTTCCTAAAGGCAGCCCTCCCTCAATTAGGACCTCATAAATAAGAAATATGGGTGGGTAGGGGGGAATTGTAAAGTGGTCAGGAATGGGGTGTGTTAGGATAATGATAAAAAAAATTCTGGACTTTGAGTCACACTGAATAATGTCCACCACCAGTGAAAATAGATAAAATAAAGTTTTTCGATTAGCACAAGATATTCATCTTATCTTTTTTTTTGTCTTTGAGTGTCCCAGTTATCTGCGATCTTTAAATGACAGGACTACATTTTTTCACAACGTAAATGGCGTGACTATCACTTCAGTCATCTTACCACACACAAATACACACACCACTCAGTAAAGATAAATGTTTAGATCTTTTTGTAGATCGGATTTCTCTCCAAGTTTTCACGCAGGACTCCTAAGCACAAAACTCTGAAGCAAGAGAAAAGGGTCAGCGGACTGTTAAGATTAACGCATGACTACCTTACAGTGACGGCCCGAAAAAAACAAACCAAGTCAGTTCCAAGCCAGTAGCAACAATTGCTGAAGAATTGTTATTGGCACAACAGAGGCAAGACAATGCTTATGTGGTTTTGTTAAAGACGGACTTGTTTAAACCATCTCTATCCTTCATCTCGTGTCTTACCCCTTCTGCCTTTCTTTACATGCCTGACATGCTTAGCGATGACTTATACCCACAAGAATGCCGGCTGAGAGTTTAAAGGACTCCTGTGTGTCTCACTCCTTGTGTATCCCCAAGAGGAAAAACAAAGGAGGGGTCTCACATTTGATAAATGGGAACTTTTAATTCTAGATAAAATAAATGGGGTCTATTTTCTTTCCATTTCACAATGACTCATGTAAAACTCAATCATATTGCATTGTAACTATTAGGATATTTAGCTCTCAGTGTTCCTCCAAGCATTCCCCAATTGAAAGATTGGTCTCACAAAGCGCCTAACAGCCCAGCTGTGTGAGCACGGGAAATCACACATCTTTTGACGGGAAGTTCTATCGACACACACGCCAGCGAGTCAGGAAGCTTTGCTAACTCGGCTCGCCGGTTCATTCATAAATCTTGACATACACAAGCGCAGAGCATAACCAGGGAGCCAATCAGATGAAGCTTTGTTGTTTCGGTCAGAGATGCAGCAACTTCTGACAGGATATGAAAAGGTCGGGGGTCAGCAGAGAGCTGGGTTTAAGTTGGAATCTGTGTGGGTGGTTTTAGGGGTTAACAAATATAGCAACTGGATCATCCTTTGACTTCGGATGTATCCTCTTCATCTTCAGATGGAGCTGTGAAGTGGAGAGGAATGTCCTGGAAAGATGCAGATCACATGTGTTGATAGCTCAACTTTCTGTCATTCTCTCTCACGCACAGAGAAAGTAAATGTTTAAGGTGACCCCTAAGATTAAATTCATTTTACTGTGCACACAGGGTGGTTGATCATCATAATAAAAAGATTCCTATCGCAAGGGCCTTTCAAAGTTATAGCACGTTAGAGATCTTCTCAGCAATTTATTTTTGACTAGAGTTTGATCGGCTGTTAAAGGAGACCATAAAGGACAGATATTACAAAATAACTTCAGTCGGAGGTGAGGGAATATCTTCCTATAACTTGTGAAGCTTGTACATCAACACTCACATAAAAACCCTCTTTCAAAAGGTGACATCACAGAATGTTTTCCACAACAGCCCTATTTTTCCCAGAATATGAGAATAGTAAGACAGACTGGGAGAAGTGTAGCGGAAATGTCATAAGAAAGACTTATCTGCCTGGGCTTGCCCTTCACATGGCCCGTGGTCTTGAGTAATGAATGGGCCTGTGTGTGTCAGGGTGTACAGTATGTGTGACTACATGTGAGTATACGTGAATAACATCTGTCTTGTTCTGTCTGTGCGTGACAGTGGTTTCCAAGATATGAAGGGAAGTTTCTTGTCAGTTAGAGGAAATATGAGTTAAAGTCAGGAAACTAACAGGAGGGTTCGCAACATCATCATCATGACTTTTGACCTTCAGTCGTCCGATTCATGCCCATTGAAAGAGAACGCGACCAGTCGCAGATGCAGCAGAATCAGCGATATCATCTTTTATATTCCACCCATTCTTCCTCCTTGTAAAAACCTACCTACAACCTACGTGCCTACATTACCCACAATGCAACTCAACCACCAACAATTTGGTCAGAGATTCAGGTGTGTTATGCTAGCAGTGGCTAATGTAGCCTCAGGGAGAGATGAGGAGGGGGCTACAGAGGTTTTTCTAACGCCACACCCCCAGATTTCTTTTTCATTTTCATACTTTTCATTTCTTTTAATTCATGCTTCAGCCCAAACCGAGGCAACTTGAGGAAATTTACGAGACTTCACACAGCTCCCTCTGGAGACATAAAAGGCTTTTTATTATTATTATTTTTTTTTTACATGTGCAGTAGTACTCCTCTAGATCTAAAATCAGTGCCCTTCCTCTTTAAGGGTGGCATTAAGAAAGAGTAGTTGGGCAAAAGAATGTGTGAAGAGGCTAGCTGTTTTCCCCTGTTTCCAAGCTTTATGCTAAGCTAAACTAAACAGCTGCTGACTGTAGGCTTATATGCTGTATAACGGACAGACATGAAAGTGATATCAATCTTCAAATCAAATTACCGAGCTCCCACAATGTTGACCTTTGTCTTTTTAATATATGGTACTGTCATCCCTTTTTGTGACCTTTATATAAAAGTGAATGGTGGGTTTAAAATAAAGATGAACTTCAGACAAGTCATTCTGGAATTTCCCTTAAAACTCCCCCCCTGAAAATAAAAAAATATAATGATTCTTGTGAGTGCCTAATGTTAAAAAAGACATCACTATCTACTTTCGACAAGGAAAACGAACTCTGATATGGAGCATCCGCGTATCCGTGGTCCTCTCCACTATTTCCAGGGTCATCACCTCCTCCTTCCACCTCTCCCAGCCCTCTCTGACCCCTCCTGCCCGGGATGCTCATCCTGTTTCCTATAGTTTCCTCTTCCCTACGGACAGGAAATTGCTGGAGCCAACGGATACTCACACAGGGGGTAGCCGGCAGGAAGTGATCTCACTGCAGCACCTGCAACCAGGAAATAGAACAGCCCCAGCAGGGAGGTGGAAGAAGGCTGTGTACACTGTCAAACACACACACACACACACACACACACACACACACACACACACACACACACACACACACACACACACACACACACACACACACAAACAAGTGCCTAACCCACACACACACCCTCTGACTTCCCCTACAGCTGTTGGCACTGGAACCACAACACAGGAAACAGAGTGTGAGCAAATTCTCAGACATACAAGAGCAGCTTGTCTTTGCTCACATTTTGTTCAACACACACATCTTAGATATCAACTGGTGCATGAAGGTTAAATATAAAGAAAAAGTCTGTGTGTGTGTGTGTGTGTGTGTGTGTGTGTGTGTGTGTGTGTGTATCTATTCTCTCTATTGCTCAGGCTAAGGCTGAGGTAAATAACTTCTTCATTAAATCTCTAATTCAATTTGGGGCATGGGGGTTTCTGGGGAGGAGAGTATGTGTGCGTATAATTGTGTTTGTGCCAGGGGGATATTCCCCTAAGCACGGTTGATAATCTCAAAAGTTTGAAATTCTATTACCTATTCAGGAAATACATTCCAAGGTCTTATTGATCGTGCAGATTTGAGCTAACGAGGAGCGGTGTCCGCCTCGTTGCGCCTCTGAATCAATGCTACTGTTGGATGAAGGCGAGATGAATGTACCCTCTGACTCCAGTGTCAATGTAATACAAGACATTTAATTGTTTTCCTTCTCAAATCTACTCAAAAAAAGCTCATCTGCAATTGATTTGTGAAATTAAAGGAATTGTTTGACATTTTGGAAAATGTGCTTATTCACTTTCTTGCTGAGAGTTAGATGTGAAGATTGATACCACTCTTATGTGTGTATAAATGTCGGCGTAGATTCATATTTACTATACAGATATGTATTACTCGCTATTATACTTTGGACAATAGTGCGCTTCCAACTTTGTAACAACAGTTTGGGGAAGGCCCTTTCCTGTTAACATGACAATGCACTTGTTGAAGAAGTCCTGCACATTCAAATACTTTATTTCCCAACTTTTCGGTCACACAGACCTTCCTCAGGTGAATTGGTGAACATGACAATGCACACTTGTATAAAGCCAGTCAAATAAAGAAATTATTTTCCCAGTCTGGTGTGGAAGAAATAACACCTTTGGGATGAAGTGCAGCCTTATCGCCTAACATCGCGCATGCACTTGTGGCTGAGTAGGAGCTAATCTCTGGAGCCGGGTTCCAAAATGTGAAAAAAGTGATAGAGCTGTAATAGCTGGCTCTTCACTTTACTTTAGTATCTGACTGAGTATATGAAAAAAAAATGTTAGAGTAGAGATTGAGGGAGTGATTTAATGAAGTGAGTATGTGCTGCCCAGATAGACCTCTTCAATTTTTTCAATTAGCCAGTCAGTGTGCAGTGTGTGCTGTGCAAGAGTGCAGAGAACACACTCTGAATATGAATTGGCGGCATTGGCAACAGACTACTGTATTTTACTGCACTGAATCACTCCCGCTCACAAAGGCTGAGAAAGTGAGAGAGAGAGATGTGGGCCAGGCAGATAGTGCAGCCCACTGACATACATTCTCTAGATGGAAAAATGGAGATTTACTCCTTTTCTCTCTCTCCCTGAGCCCACCTCCCCCACCGCCACCATTTAATCAGACTTACTATAGCCAGCTCAAGTGCGAGTGAACTGTTTGGTATTCTGCGCAGGAACAGCTTAATTTCTCTTGAGTGTTATTTGTTTGTCGTGTATGTTGGAGGACCACAGTGGAAAGAAATTTCTCTTTTTCTTCTTCTTCTTCTCCTCACCCGACCTGCGGCTTATCTTTTTTTCTCCTCTAGTCTCTCCGGCAACACATTTATTTCCATTGTGACGCATTCTGTCAGTCTAAAAAGTGCAACAACATGGCTTCTTCTTCATCGGAATGCTGCATTTTAGTTTCGTCCCTCCCCCCTAAATCCCCTCTGAAGTCCTCTTCTCTGTTGTCAGAGTAAGGACCCTTGTGATTCCTGAGATTTCAGACTGCCAAATACAGAAATATTTTTCCACTAGAGCTCTCGTATATCAGTATGTATATATTACATGCCACTGTTGTTTTTACACTGCAGGCAGAGGAGTGAAAGAATATTGTTGAGCTGCCAAATAAACACACTGCAGATATTTATAAGATGGGTCACCCAGTGTGTTCCCTTGACGTCGCACACAGGATTTAACTCTAACACAAGAATGATGCTGCATCAGGAGAGTGGGCGATTTACTAATCTGTTGCCTTTGAAGGCTTGGCACTCTAGGCCTCTTCTTTGCAACACTGCAAGTTTGTATGAAGTGCAATTCCATACTTTCACACAGTTGTTAAGATTGCATACCAAGTTTCTCTTTGCAATATTAGCTAATGTAAACATATTGTAGCTCAGCATCATCAAAGCCTTGCTACTTTACAATTGTGTCCAAGCTGATAACAGTGTTCAGACCACCCTACAGTGTTGTGAGCCCACCCTGGCCTGCTGCAGTCTGTTTGTCAGCAGGATGTTGAGTGAAGCAATGCATCTTGGGACGACCAAACCTACCCTGTCTGCCCCTCTGCCATCCCACAAATCCTTCCTTTTTGTTGTGACTCTATGTATGTATGACTGTTTGCCAAAGAGAAACAACAACGGGCCTGAGGAGGAGGTCAGATGGTGGATGGATGCATCAAAAAGACATTAGCTGTTCCCTATCGCCAGTCAAGGCTTCTGTTCGGTGTCTGTTAACTATGACCAGGATCATTCCCCAAAGTCAACGAAGATCCCCTAACCTTAACAAAGTAGTCAGTTTGACCCCAGATCTCCCCCTAAAGCTAAACTATGTAACTTTTGCTAAACAGCAGCCACTGTGGTAACAAGTGGCGATTACATTACACAAAGTGGCCCGGTGTATTTACTTCATGTTTTACTTTTGTGATACTGATCAAGTAATGTAAGTTACACAACAATATCTATGTACAATTAGCTAACATTAGCCACCATATGCTTCTGGTCATACCAGACCAAGCATAACAAGGCTGTAGCAGCAAAACCCCAGAGTGTATTGAACAGAGAGAGGGTGCATTTTAGTGCTTAATGAATTCAACTTTTCAATTGTAAGAGGATGATTGTGCTATGTATTCTGTCAAAAGTTACAAAGTCTCACTTTAACCACATTAGTATTAGATCAGAAAAAAAGGTTTAAAATGTTTTCCAAAAGGGATTTGTAATTGTTTTGGAAGGCCCTGACAAATGTCATCATCCTGCATAAGGGTGTCAGATCAGAAAACGCTCATCTGTTGTTTGGAGGGCAGTTTGGGGGATAATGAACTAAATTTCATTATTAAGGATCCTTTTGCCGTCTCTCAACACGACACCCAATCCATCTGCTTATTTATGTCCTCTTGTAAACAAACAAAGATCAATAAAATAGAGCAGTCCACTCAGAGCTCTCTTCTTGAGTGGACCCCCGTCATGACACATGGCTGCCTGCCAACAGAAAGAGAAATAGCTAGCCTACATCTTACTTCCAATATGACCAGAGGCGAAAAGAAACAAATATTTAAAAAATGAGAAAATAAGAGAAGTAAGAGTAATCGCTCCAAAGTTAAAGGACAAAAGGTGCCTTGTCACCTGCTTCCTCATTGCAGGTTATTTTGTTGTTGTATCACTTCTTAATGTTGTATATCTGTAACACTATCACTGATTTCCTTTGCTACCCCTGCAATGCCATTTGCAGTCAGTAAGGTGATATTGGAATTTTTGACTTGTGTTGATATTTATCAACCGCCCTCCCTCCCTCCCTCACCCCCTCCCCTTTCTCTTTGCTCTCTCTCCTCCACCGTTTATTTTTCTCTCTTTCTCTCTGCCAGCTGTCAGCATTGGCAAAGTGCCACACAGGCGCTTGCCGCTCGGCTAGTGACAGATGCAGCAGCAGTCAGGCAAAGAGGAGAAAAGGAACAAGAGTTAAAACAGAGAGAGGTTGAAAGAGAAAAAGAGAAAGAGCAAGAAAGAGAATGAGGGGAAGAGAGACAGAGAAGAAAAAGGGTAGAAGAAGAAGAAGAAGAAGACGAGGGATGGGTGAGACAACAGAGAGTTGGCCCTCCCCATTGTGTCAAAAGGGACACAACGCTGGATTAGGCCACGGCCAATAATCACAGCCAGATGGGCTGCGGAGGGGCGTGGACAGAGAGGGAGATTGAAAAACAAGATAGCCAGGGACATTTTCACACTTAAATTACAGCACAACTTTATTCTGACATTTCTATTTACAACCTTGTGTATAGTCCACCCATAAAATGAACAGCCCTCCAACACAATACTGCGGCTGAAAGTGCTACAACTCATTTCCTTGCTAGATTGCATCACTGATTGGCCACATCTGTGTGGCATTTAAGTCGTGTTGCCCTTTTTTTTCTCCCTCATTAACATTCCAGAGCCCATTCCTGAACCACTGACACTGTGAGATTACCTTGACCAAAACATGGCTGTGTTTCCCTCCAGCCTAAACACAAATTGCAGCAGTCATTTCTGTTTTTGAAAGAGCAACTTGTCACCTGTATAATATGTATGTATCAAGTGTCGGGGCTTCATATTCACGAAGTCTAAAGAATCTTCACAGGACAAGAAAGTTACTGGAAGAGGGGACCAAAAGAGAATAAAAAACATATTAGAAACAGGTTGAGGAAAACACCAGTGTGATTTTTATTTTTTGGGGAAAAGAAGCTTCAGTTTCTTACTCTCTTCTTTTCAGCACTTGAGGCACCCTCTCCCTCAGTTTTTTCCAGCGATACCTCCACCTTTCCAACGAATAAACGAAACACAAATTAGCATGTTTGAAGAGCTTTGCTTTGCACAACACGTGTACAATTATCATGAAAATGAGAAGTGTTACACATGAGATCTGGCTGGATTAATGAGTCAATGAATGGGTATAATCACAGTCGACAGCCCCATGAACTTGGCCAGACCTTGCACTGGGCCAACAAAGGCACAAACACACACAAGCAAACAAACACATAAGCTCATACAAAGCCAGAACTCCCCCTACACACCACCCCCTCTCCACCTTGGCTGTTCTGCCTTTATGTCCTTGTTTTTCTCCCTCAGTTTCTTTGTCTCTTCTTCTACCCCCATCTGGTGTGTGTGGACACGGCCTCACAGTGCTAATTCACTTCCTTGGACACCATCTGCTGTGTGACTTTCTACAGTAAATTGAGCCTGGTTGGCGGTCTCAGGGAGGGACGGGTTTGTGTTGTCACCTGTTCAGCACGCCGCCTTCTGCCACCCGGCATCGTCTTTCACCGGAGGCTCCACGCATCAGTGCAGAGGGTGTGACGGCGAGGGTGTTTGTCAAGCATTAGCACTTCACTTATCTGATTTTCAGTCCTTAATGACTAACTCTTGTCTCGGAGCACCCAGGCAGAATCATTTGTTCAGTCTAAACTTGTATCTCATTCTACTCACTCTACTAAAATGTCCCTGCATGGATACTTTAACACTTTTTTTCACAACATGATAAACAGCAGAATCTCTGCTCATAATAAACTTAAGGTAGATAAATAAACACTACATCATTTCTACTTGGTGAGTCTGTAATTGCTGTAATGTGATTACTTTTTTTCAGTACTTATTTTAAGTAAGTAACTTAAGAGTAGTGTGAGCGGTCACAATTTTAAATGTGAGGATTACAATAGTTACTAATCCCAGTAACATTACTTACATAATTTGGGGGTCTGTCATGTTATCTGATTTTCACTCCTTAATGACTAACTTATGTCTCGGAGCACCCAGGCAGAATCATTTGTTCAGTCTAAACTTGCATCTCATTCTACTCCATGAGGAAAAGTGTTAAAATGTCCCTCCATGGACACTTTAACATTTTTTTCACAACATGATAAACAGCAGAATCTCTGCTCATAATAAACTTAAGGTAGATAAATAAACACTACATCATTTCCACTGTAATTGCTGTAATGTGATTACTTTTTTTCAGTAACGAGTAGTGTGAGGGATTTCAATTTGAAATGTGGTAATTACAATAGTTACTAATCCCAGTGACATTATTTAGATAATTTGGGGGCCTGCTTGTTTATTGTGTTACTGTGAGTTTAAAAGGGCTGTACTCGAAATACTAAAAAAAAAACCCAGTGGGCTGGGATAGCCTCCACACAGCTCTCACAGACCGTTTCCCCTCGGCATTACAACACACACAGACGCCATTACTCCACTATATCTTTACATAGCAAATATTTGTTTGCTGACATATTAATGTATTGAATGTGAAGTACAGCCCCTTTAATGGAGGCTTTGTATCAGTTTGGTCTCCCTGTGTTCAGTAGAGAAACTGGCATGTTGGCTTGGGGCATAGTGGGGTTTTGGTAGCCTCTACCAGAAGAGGAAAAGGTCCTGGTGACTCCAAAGTTGCCTTGTTTGCATGTTGTGTCTTCTTAGCGGGCTAGCGAAGGGTCAGCAACTGGTTAGTCTCGCATTGCAAGACCTTCCTCCACAGCGCTGTGGAGGAGGGTCTGGCTAGTCCACACAGCATTCCGGGATGGGAGAAAAATGTGCTCTGGTTTATTGGCATTTCTTTAAACCAATCACAATCGTCTTGGGCGGTGCTAAGTGCCGAGTGGAGCCACGGTGCTGCTGCAAAATAGCCTCGAGAAATGGACCTTTTTCACAGCAGACATTTTGACTTGTCATAGTAGGAAAAGCACAGCTGAAATTGATAACCTTAACGATGGCTCAATTCCATCAAGTGTCCCAGTAAGCTATTTCAGTGAGTCAGCATGCACAATACCAGGGCCTCTCCTAAGTGGAATGCAGCCATCATTAATGGTTTTGAATACACCTGTGCTTTTCCTACTATGACATGTCAACATGTCTGCCGTGAAAAAGGTCTATAGCTTGTTTTGGTGGGACATATGTTCAAAAGTTGTTTTAGTCGTGCAACAGAAAACTCAGATTGGACAGATAGTGTAGCTAGCTGTCTCAATTTACCCTGCAGAAATCTGAGAAGCAGTTAACCATAGTCCTCATAAATCCACCGGAGTTTAAAATTACAACACAAAGAAAGCGGAAGGTAATGGACATCTGAAAACTCACATGAAAAGAGTGACATCCGGCGGAATTTACGGCGGAACAAGAGCAATCCCGGAAGTGGAACGTTGTGGATATAGACTAGCAACTGGTAAGCCTACATACACAAACCATCTGGTTTTGTTCAGAGTTCTCACTGTGAGGATGGGATTTCAGTTAACTGGGCTAACACTGTTTGCTAGTTTAATTTATAACCTGGTATTTACTGACAACTTGCTGTTAGCTACTAGCTAGCTGTCGCTAAATACCTACAAACTGTTAGCTGGCTACTTTTTAAACCATGGTGCCTGGTTTTCTATTTCTACACGTTAAATACAGAAAGTGTAACGTGTGGAGGTTCTGAGTTGTCAAAGTTGAAGGAGCTGAGAAATAGAAAGTATGGTAACTAATAATGTAACTAACTAACTTTTGCTGTTGAGTAATTAGTTTGGTAATGTAGACAAATTCCTTTTGTGTGTGTCATGAGTAGTTGATTATATTATTGAAGCAACTTGCCCAATATTGAGGGCTACTTTTGAAGGCTGGAGGTGATGTTTCATCTCCTGTAAAACCAAAAAGGGCTAACAATGAAACCGAGACAATCCTCACAACTATTCCCTGTGAATTTAATTATGCATCAGCTCCTTAATCAGCTAACTTAATTACCAAAGACCTCATTATTGAGCATGTCAGCCTCTCGGAGGTGAACCGGGATAATAAAAGCAGAACAGCGCCATTCAATTACCAAGCTCAGCAGGTGATTTTCTCACAGTACCAAGAGGCCAGACTTTGCTTTTCAAAATGTCAATGGATTAGACACTTCTTTTATCAAATTTGCTATTCACAGCTATAAAGACATTTGGAGCTTTCCTGATCTGCATCTGAAGTTGCCACTGTAAAAACTTAACCCTGGAAATAATGAATAGGTATGAAAATGAATATGCTTTGAAAGAATACCTCATGATATGTAAAGCAATACAGTTTCTGGCTTAATCCTAATGGATGTGTTCCAGTGTGTGTGCTGGATTGTGGAAACAAATGGCCTGTCTTTGCTCAGTTTCCTCCCTCGTTTCCAGCCAGATCCATTTCTTTTTCCCCTCTCTCTGCCTTTTCGACCTTCTAGCTCTCCAACTCTGAGCAGAGTGTATTTCTCCTAAAGCGCGGCCCAGGTTCTGCCATCTGTGGCTTGTGCTTTGACCATTTTCCATGGCTCAGGAAGTGGGGGATCTAAGCTCTAGCGGAGTCTATGGGAAGAATTGCATTGCTGCCTGACTCAATGTCTTACCGACTGACTGACTGACTGACTGTTGACATGACAGCTGGGTGAGGAAAACAGAGCTGTTCCCTTGCAAGAGGATTGGCAAAGGACCTAACAGACAACACGCTGGATTGTATAAAGTGCTGATTTAGTGCACACAAAGGAAACACGTGAGTGACACACGCATGTGTGCACAGATGAACACACATGCAGAGGCAAACAAGCACACAGTAGCAACTGGAGTCTTGCAGCTGTTGTCACTGCAGCATAAGAGGCTTGTGTGTCATGACCCAGTGCGAGCATCCCTGCTGATAGTGAGAGCAGAAAGCGACTGTCTGCTGAATATCTATCAGTGGAGACCTCAGCCGCCGTCCTTCTCTTCCCTCCTGCTGTCCTAGGAGTGCTAGGAGCTAATAGCAGTCCTCCATTCTGTCCAACAAGACTGTCACTGGATTGCACTTTCTTCCCTTTAATTTTTTTTAACAGGGCCAGAAGAGTGCAATTTATGACACTGTTGTCTTGTTTGTTCCTGTCTAGTTTCAGCAGAAGATTGTAAACAACCTGTAATGTTGGGACCATACTTTGTAATGTTGTGGGTGAAATAGAAATATGACATTGCTAGTTGTGTTGTGAACTGCTGTGTTCCTACGGTGACACTGTTGCTTCATCATGGTTTATAGCATATAACAGTGTTTTCAGTACTGTTTAAAAAAATAACCTCCACAATTCCTGTGTTTTCAGGAAGCATTACACCATCTACAGTCTTTAAATAGTGTCTATCTTCCTTTTTTTCCATTCATTATCCTCTTGTCCATTTCAGTCCACATGCTGTGGGTTTGCACAGCAATGTGGAAAATGTGTCTTTTTTGCTGTGGTGGCACATCACTGATTTATACAGTAATCCTGTATAAATGGAACAGTTTCTCCTCTTTCTACTCACTGCGGACAAGTGTACAAAAGTAGCCTACTGTGTGGCTGCCTGAGTAGTAACTCATTCACAGCGATCGATCCCAGTGCTCATTTAGTCCAATCAATCCTTATGGAGAATCAATCTACAACTGATGCTGCACTCATTCAAACCCATCCATGTCAGGAATAACAGTACAGGCCCCTGTTGTGGCCGTTTCTCACATGTTAAATGGATTGGCAGATGTAAAAGGCCCTGGCTGGGCTGAGTGTGTCTCCGTATGTGTATTGCATGTATGTGATGTCAGATGCCCTCTGGGAGGGGCTGGCCGGGGGGTGCTGATGTGTTCCTGCACGGTGAGTTAGGAGCAGGGGAGTCAGGGGAGAGCTAAAGCAGAGGGATGGTCTCCATCTGTCAGCCTGGCCCACTCTAAAGTGGCCATCACTCAGGATTGATTAGCCACGAGCCCATTAGCCCCTTGGCTTTTTCTCTCTTTCCACTTCTTTCCTTTTTTTCACTCCTTTTCATCATTTTTTCTCCCTTTCGCTCAAAACCACCTATTTCCATTTTAAGGGTCTTTTTTATCTTTCTGCAATGCTTCTAGAACTATCCCTCCCCTGTATCACTTCACTTTCTTTTTCTTTCTCTCAAGGTCCAAACTTTCCCTCTCTCTTTCGTGTACTCTTATCTTCCTCTCTCTATCGTTTCCTCTTTCTTTCTTTCTTTCTTTCTTTCTTTCTTTCTGTCTCCTTTCCCCAGTTGGGATCCCTTTCTTCTGTGATGGGGTGTTCACCTCACCCCTCTGCTTCTATTCCAAATGCCTCAATTGACAGAGCGGTAACAATCAGATCAGTTCGAGGGAACACCCAGACGCTCATAACCATTCTGCTGCCATGACAACAAGATGCTCTGGGGCGTCGAGACCATTACTCTGCCCATCCATTTAGGTCAGTGTGCTCTCAGTTATCAGCCTCCTTGGGGGGGTGTGGCTGTAATGCGGAGTAGCTGGAGGAGTAAATGATATTTATATATACTCTATATTAGGTTGGTGATAGGGGGGAAGGGCTGGGAATAGACACGTTAGTGACAGAAAAATAATAGGTATGGGGTCAGTGTAGATACTGTTATGGGATAGATTTAGGCTTTTCTCTTCTTTTTTTGCCACACTCGCAGCCACTGTGAGGTTCACATTTGTGGTCTTTAGTGAAATGTCTCGACCATTATTGAATGTATTGCCAGGACATTTGCTACAGAAATGCTCAGAGGATAAATTGAAGGATAACGATAGGATAGCGCCATTATCAGGTCAAAAATTTGATTTGTCCAATTCTGTTAGCATGGATGTAGACCTGTAGACTAATGTTGAAACACTGATCTACAAAGTTACTACTAAATATAACTGTCAAATAAACATAAGGAGTATAATCAAAAGTAAACTGGAAAAACTCAAGTGAATTACAAACATCTCAAAATTGTACCTACAGCACAGTATTTTCTAGCAGTGGCACTGAGGAGCTGACTGTATGCGACCCACAGTATACAAGTATTGTAGGTTAGTGATGGCCACAGCATTGACAGGAGTTGGGCAGAATGCTCTCAGATGAGGAGGTGACTCTGTAGGCATACATGCTTTCTGACAGGCCTAATGGCCCCTGTGTAAAGATGTGGCCTTGGTGACATACAAGCAAGGTGACAGCGTGAGGAGAGCTCCTTACTGTGGCTCCACGCATGGCCTCTGATAAGCCGGCAGAGTGCTGATTGAGTACTACCCGGTCTGTCATCTGCTTCTCCCAGAGTGCTGACAACCAACTTCTACTTAAGAAAGGCTCGTCAAAAGCAGGCTACAAGAGCACAATGCCAACACACACACACACACACACACACACACACACACACACACACACACACACACACACACACACACACACACATACATGCAGGGAGGTATGCTTGTAATCCAGTAGCTTTAGCAGTCCACTTACACCAAGGTGGGGTGGATGTGGCAGTAGCCTGCATTCAGACTCGAAGGCACGTCAGAGAAGCCAGTGTTCCCAGGGAAGACCACTCGGCGTTGGTGTGTGTCCCTCCATGTAGACCCCACCTCCTGGTACCTCTGGGGACTCCACCAGTACCCACCCTTTCCCTGGTGCGGGGTGGAGAAGCTGGGCAACTCCGGCCTCCAGTAGCGCCTCACGTACAGGGGCTCATACAGGCTCAGACGAGGCCTCCTTCATGAGGGGGATGGTGGAGAAGACGAGGAAGAGAGGGAGGCAGAGACAGAAAATCAATACACCCACAGCATTACTCAGTGTACTCATTTCCGAGCCGTGTGGCCCTATTTAATCGCAGACATAAAAGCAAGGGCACACACGCTGACAGGTCTTTACATATTTCATTTTAGGAGATAGAAGGATGTTGTGTTTTTGAACATGAGTGTAGCTACAGGAACTACAGGCTTCCCAGTACGACTTAGATGTCAACAAAAGAAAATACACTCCCCTTCTTCTCCTTCACCCTTTTCCTTTCTCTCACCAGCTTTAGCAGTGTTGTCACAGTGCCAGATCTCAAGCTAGTGATAAATGATTTATCTTGTTGGCACCTCACATCTCTCATTAACCACACTGGATCCGTAATAAAGCGGCCTATACTGTGGTATTGGGTGATTAGAGGTAAAAGGGGCTGAAGGAGAAGGGCTGAGAGGAATACATGGAGAGAAACAGTGTATGTGTGTATGTGCATGGCTCAGTGGCCGCATACATGCCAACCAAAATATGATGGTGATGTGGGTCCACTTAACGCTATCTGGTTACAGCGGTGCTTTAATGAACGTGGTGATGTGAGACCCGCTGGCTGCAGCCACAGACAGTGTGTAACTTTAGAGGCACGCCTTGGGATACGATGGCATGGAAGGGGCCCCCAGACCCCCACCCACTCCCCCTTCCACCATCATCACCCCCCCCTGAGGCCCATTTGGCTCTCTCTCTTCCATACACACATCCTTCCTTCCCTCCATCTCCTCCTGATGAGAGTCTTGATCCATCCACATTCACCCGGGGCGAAGCAAAAAGCCATTATAAAACCACCGACAACACAAAAAACAAAAGCCAGTTGCATGGTACAGAATATGCATGCAGTTTTAGCATTAGAAAGTCAAGTGTGTTTTGACTCGTATAGTCCCACGAGGCACTGACTAAATGATATCAAAACATATTTCTGGGTAAGCACAGACACACACGTCAGTGTGTTGCTTTTCAGAGCAGCTTTGTGGATGTCTGAGCACATCCTGTATGAGTGTTCGTGACCATGTCCCAAGTATGATGGTGATGTGGGTCCAGCTATCTGATTTCAGCAGGCCTCTAATAATGAACTCAGCGGTGTCTGTGTGCATTTGTGAGAGAAAGTTTAAACTTGCTACACCAAGAGAAGCTGTATAATCAGACAGCAATCAAATGCACCGGGAACAGCATCCATCTTTCATTTTCTGCCTCGCTACCAGCGTCCCGTCTTCCAGCTCACCCAGGGTGAAAATGACAGATACTCTCAAAGTCGACGTGATGAGATGCATTTTTCACTTCACACTGAGACGGGGAGAAAAACACTCATATTGACAAGGCCTTTTGTCTAAACGGAAAAAAGAAACATTGGGCTTTTATGTGACAACCCTGGTTTTAATAACATTTCAAGCAGGGATGCTGAGACACAGAAGAAGTAAAACAACCATGAATCTTTAGGACATTGAGAAATCAAAAGCAGGATGAAAGCAGATAGAGACAGTATTGTGCGAAGATTCGTAAGTAAAAAGCAGTTTCTATTGTCTGCCTCAAAAAATGTAAGCAAACTTCTCATTTTTTTAAACCATTTTCACCCTGAACACAAACCATAATGTCACACTATGCTTCCCTGCAGTAAGAATGTAGACAAACAAATTGACAGCCACTCTAGAAGATTCTGCCTTACTGACACATATTGAACAAACATCCGAGTCATGCCGCCACTCCTGGAAAGCTGGGTCAGTAAAACACGGCGACCTTGTTGAAAACAACCCATGTCCTCAATTATAGACACAATGACTTGGTGTCAAATCCACTGCAAATGGTAAACACAGTTTTATGAGGGAGCGATGACCTACCTCAAGATGTAATTAGCCACATATTCAGCTGTTTCTGGATACATGGCTGCCCGTATTGTTTTGATTCTCCACTGAGGCTGGCGCAAACGGCTTCTTAAGTATGTGCACTTGCTGTGAAGTATTTACATTTGTGCCTATTTGTATGTGGGTGTGTTCTTTAGCCCGACCGCACACTCACACTGTCCCTTATGAGTGTGTGCCCCTGTTTTAGCAACCAGAATCCCCCCAGGTGAAATAAGCTTGAGCACATCTCTACTAAAATAGAGTGTCTCTTCAGAGATCTGTGGTTGGATCAGAGAAAGCCATATAGGGACTAGTACCATGGATCCTCAGGCTGGTTTGCCCTCAAGCCTTATGATCATCTGAAAACGTCTTCCTTTGTTGTCATTTTTCCACTTTATGCTAATTGTATGTGTTAGTTTTCCTCTTTCTTCGTCCCAGTTCAAGCTTTTAAGCATTTCTTCTCCTCTGCAGATCCCAAATATGGGGAGAATTCTTGATTTAACGATGTCTGAATAATTATCCACCAACATCGCATTGTGACTCAACCTAATACACATCGGAAATGAGAAGGGGTTTGAGATTTGATGCACTGTAAGCCTACTCAATGGGATTACATTCTAAAAAACGATCCAACGTGATTACGGCGACATGAAGTAGATGGGACTCATCTCTGGCCTCCATCCCGCCGTTAAGTATCCACAAAAATCCACGTTTCACAATTGAAAGGCAACGTACGAGATGGCCTCAATAATGCTGAATTCTGTGGCTGTATGTCAGAAGAGAATGGAGTCTGTCTTTTGAAGAGAGTAGCTCTGCTGGAGGAGAAAACATAAGCTTGTAAGCATAAGCATACAGCACTTTTTTTTTGCCTCATTAAATCTGCAGACGTGCCCTACTTTCCTCTTCCTCCTCCATTGGACCCGTGCTAGTGAGCAGATTCGGTGGAGGATGAGAGTGGGGGTGTTTCATTAAATATCCATACACCCCGAGCCTTTCTGTAGTGTTACTCCACATAATGTGAGCATGTGTGTAAGAGAGACAGGAGGTAGAGTACATATTAAATGTGTGTGTTTCCACGAGTCTCTCTCTTCTCTTTGGATTACTTCTCCATCCTGTTGTGGTTCATGCAGCCAGCCTGCTTCCTTCTTCTTCACAAACACACTGATAAGCTTGTCCTTCTAACCTCCCCCATCCCCTTTCATTTTCCCTGCAGTCCTCCCTAGTTTGACATTGAGCAGCCCAGGATTCCTTCTCCGCCACACCCACCTCCCCCCACTCCCTTTTCCTCTCCTGTCTCTCTCCCTTTCCCCCCCTTTTTTTCTTCTCTCCATCACAGTCTGAAAGCTGTCAAAACACAGCGCTGCCTTCTCGATATCAAAGCCCGCTGAAAACACAGGCACATGTACTGCAGCTCAGATTGAATTCCAGGACGATACAGAAACACACAGTTATGTTTTGACTCTAGACAACTAGTGTTAAAATAAAATATTCACAATATAACCACACCAAAATGCTGTCACTCTCCCACAGCCACACTCTCTATAGAGCTTGTTTATGGCCTCATGGCATCGACTACAGTGGAACTGTGTGTAAGAGTTTCACCGAGAGTAGGAAAGAAAGTTGTATCAAATCCTCTGAGATGTGTGTAAAGCCACAGACAGAAGAAACCTGACATCTGGCTTGGTCAAATAAAGGCTGATGGAAACCCCACAGGTCTTTCTCCACTTTCTCTTTCAGGCGCAGAACCACTAAAATACCTAATTTCTGCTGTAACTATTCCCTTGGACTTTTTGAAGTGAGACAGAGGAACAGGGTAGAACTGCTGAGGAACTACTGATGTCAGTTTTGCTCTGTATTTCGAAAATGGAAGGAAAGTGTTGTGCTGTTGTTTTCTTCAACCAGAATGTCAATGTCAATGACTGTGGCTGTGGTTTGGTCGGTCCAGTACTTTGGTCCAGACTGATATATCTCAAATTAACAGATGGATTTTCATGGAATTTGTTACAGGCATTCATGCTTCCCTGACTGTGACTCCTATTGGCTTTATCAATCTCCTGATTTTTCCTCTAGAGCCACCTTTTGTAGTTTCGAGTGAAATGTCTCAACCGTTAATGGATGGTTTGATGTAACTTTTGATACACAGTCAGGTTCCCTTCAGGATAGTGTTGTAAGTCTTTTTTGTCAATATTGAGTCTAAAGTCATCAAATTTGTGACTCGAGTCTGACTCGAGTCCATGTCATGTGACACGCAACATTAAGAAAACGCATCCAAATAGACCACAACACAATAGAAGTGTTTCCAGTGGACACTTTTAAGTGATGCACACATCTGGCTTGCTTGCTTGCTGCAGTTTGACGTCTTAACTCGGCTATCCGTCAGTGGTGTTGGGAAATAAGCTAAAACGTAAGTTTTTTTTGGCTTTTTCATTTCAATTCATTGACATTGTGTGATTCTGATATTAACTATTGCAGATATCTGCTGTTAAACTAGCGATAGGCTTTTGCTTATCAAATTGATTAAGATCATTTCTTAATTTTCTTGTGCTTTGTGTGTTTTGTTTCTGTGTATGTATATAATGAGTGAATACACAATGGTCCTGCACTGAAGCAAACCTCCATACACCAGGTCTGACAAGCTGGTATGTATGTGATGCATTGCCATCTTTCAAGTCTTCATTAAATTGTTTTGCTTTAACAGGAAAGCTATCCACACGGTGAAAACTGAATGACCACATAAGGAAAACCTGAAGATTGCAGCGTGTTGGTGCCATCCTTCTGGGTGTGGAGAAGGAAGACAACATGGACATCATCCTCTGTTCTCAAAAGACTTATGAAGGTGATACTACCGTCAAAATACAGTTCAGCTTTTCTGATGTAGACAGACCCATTTTTCATTAGCAGTATATATGGATCACTGACGGATCACTCTTACTTAGTTATAGGTTCAACTTCTTTTCTGTATAGGGTCTTCTATTGTTAAAACTGATGCAAGATAGTCATTACATAGTTTTAAGAATATAGTTTAAAGAACTTGCAGGCTTGAGTTCAAGGATGAAACAAATCCAGTGCACTAGTTTACACAAGTGAAAAGTTTTAGATTAACAGATTAGAAAACATGTGGAACTGCTAGCTAGATGTTTACCTGAGAGCAAATCTCCTGCAATATATGTGTACTGTTACCATCTAAATCTTGACTCTTAAATGACAATATCCTGTTGGTATATTAAAGCTGAGTTTAAAAAGTTGTATTATTAGCTGCGAAATAATTATATTTAAAGAATGCAATAAATATGAGCCATTGGAACATTTTTTGTCAACGGACTACTCTTGATTTTGCAGATTTGCAACATGCCTTGTTAAATACAACCCTGCAGCGAATTGTTTTGTGGTTCAGCACATTTGATACGTACATTTGACACAAGTCATCTCTCTTCTAATCCTTGGTTGTTAAGGGACATCTTCTAATATCATATTTGTGTATACGTTATTTTGTATGCAAGAAGTATAAGATGACATTGAGTATGGCCTTTTCTTGAATAATTTACATTCTGACAAACAAAAATACCATTATAGTATTCCTATGATTTGATTATTGTACATAATGACTTTAAACATATGTACCAAAAGAGAAATCAACTGACTTAGAGCAACCAATAAATAAATTACTGTATTGCACTTTAAAAATATTTAAGGATATAAATACAGAGGTGGTTGTGGTCTATTTGCGTGTGTTTTCTTAATGTTGCGTGTTGTGTTTTATTTGCGTGCGTTTTCATTATTGCGTGTTGTGATCTATATATATATATATATATATATATATATATATATATATATATATATATATATATATATGGTATTAAAAAATATATAGATCATAGCAGCTTTAACCCTCAGTCAGGGCCGAACAGACCATTGAGGATTCAAAGGTTGTGTCCTTGTTAATATTTCTGAGAATTTAGGGGGTTTAATAACATGAAGAGGATCTCACATTCTAGGATTACACATGTATTACGCATGTTGGCTTTTGTCATGGTTGATGATGTATTTCTAGGCAAAATAAGTGAAAATGTGTTTGTTTTTAGGCAAAACACCAAATGGAAATAAAAGGAATTTAGTTTTTTCGTACTGGTATTAGTCTGTCATTGCCATACCTATATCCACAGCGCTGTGCAGTAAGGTCTGGCTACACCAAAGATACATCCTGGGATAGGAAAACCAATCACAATTGCTAAGCTCGAATGCAGTGATGGTACCTCTGCAAAATATTCTAGGGAAGGAACGTATTCTGGTGGAACATTTAGCATAAACCATATTAAATGAAGTTAACTGCTATTGAAATTAGTTATAATGAACTATTTGAATTAGCTGGATACATGGTTTAACGTAATTTTCTCTTACCAGTGTATCGCCGTGTGTACTTCGTCCATAGCAATCCCCGCCAATCAGTCCCAAAACAGTTAGATAGTCAATGCCGTAAACATATTCTTTGTAAAACTTTACAATCATTCACTTAAAGAACCAAGCGGGCCTGCCTTATTGCACGATTCAACTTTTCATAAAAACTTGCCATGTTAAGCGTGTAACATTAGCTTGCTAGCTCAGAGGTTGTTCTTGTTGTTAGGGGCAAAGGCGCTTTGCCGGATGTCAGGCTTATTCTGGCAATGTACTTCTGTTGATCCAGACTATACTGTAATTAATAGATTCCTGCTGCCTTTGAGCTGTAAGAGGGACTTCACCCACCACCAGCTTAAATGCCAGACAGCTGAGTCAATGCCTATTCGCCAAGCAGACAAGAGGGCACGCAATCTCTTCCACAAGTTCCTGCCAACCAAACCATCTATCACTAGGCAAACCAGTCTGCAAAGAGGCAGGGCAGGGGGTTGAGTGTAACTATGACATGTGTTTGTAAATGTCACGCAAGTATGTGAGACATGATTGTACCGTCTGATGGGATTTTACGCTCCTTCTTGGGCAGTGGAATCGGTGCCAGGCAGTCAGACGTGTTAAAGGTAAAGTACAATGACTAACAGAAGCCTATACTCTAAAGCCCTGCCACTTACCCATCACTGACTTACCACTTCCCTCAACCCACAACAATGGCCACTCTTGTGAAATGTGGGCTGAAATGTCTGTCACCATCTAATGAGCAAAGTCTCTTTCTGCTTAAAGGTTTGTATTGCACTTGCTCACTGTTTGACGCCCCCACTAGATTCAAAAATACAGGAAACCGAAAGCAAATAGAGGAAGTGTATTTCTTGTCCATCATTACGGTGACACATACATTTGGTACAGTAGTAGGTGCATGAAAAGTCCCCTATTTTCCCAGCATCCACAGTGACAAAGACTTAGGTAAATATCCAGCTACGACAAAGAGTAAAAAGTCCCTAACCTAAACAGAGTTTTAACAAAGACAATTTATTATTTCTTTGTTGTATCAGAGGAGGGGATGGACAGGGACAGAAAGCACAAACTGGCTTACCAAAATCCCCAAATCCCCAAATGTCACTTAAATGCATGTTTCAACGGCAAAAAAGTGTTAGAAGGACTTATGGATTTCATCACTTTCAGGTCA
Source organism: Sander lucioperca (assembly GCF_008315115.2). Lineage (NCBI taxonomy): Eukaryota > Metazoa > Chordata > Actinopteri > Perciformes > Percidae > Sander > Sander lucioperca. The sequence continues at coordinate 17,442,738 of NC_050190.1, read as the reverse complement.
GATAGATTCTTATTCATCGAAAACATTATTATCCTCGTTTAGTATTTAGGTCCAAGCTTCATATAGCGGACAGTAGATTATAGACTTTAAAGAAGCAACATTGCCCATTGTCAACAGTCAGTAAAACAGGCGCATAGGCCTTGTGTTCTTAACACAGTCAAGTTTAGAGAAGGCTTAGCCCTAAGAGTCTTTGTGGAGTCTTACAGTGGCAGGCTTTTATCCACATCGCTAAAGCAGTAAATGTGGCCTCCTGTTGTGCTCCCTGGGAGTTTTTGTGGGAAGCTCTCCAGAAGTCTGGTTAGTCAAAGTTCATTAAGACAAATGATTCATCAATGTCATTTTGAGGGGGGGTGGGGGTTCTATCCCTGATGAAAAATCAAACAGTCCTGAATGGAAAACAGACCCACTTTGAGCAGATTTTCTTTTCTTCCAGGAACTAAGTAATAAGAAGTTTTGCCCATCAAGAGGTGACTCACTCAAAATGTCTCTCTTGATGGTTTTAGTACAGGCATTATGCAACATGACCCCACACAAATTGCAACAGAAACTCTTTCAACTGATCTAATCTCATAAAAGTCTCCTCTATAACATATAAAACGTTCTAAGAAATCCAAGTGGTGGAAAGTATTGAAAATATTGAAATTGGTGATACCAATTTCCTATTGCAGCCCATGTTATGGGAAGACAGTACAGGTGAATAGGGATATACTTCCCCAGTTGATTACTTACAGTAAGACAATAGTTTTTTGTATTACAAGTTTTCTTAACTTTTATGTTTAATTATGCAAAAAGGCATTATCTAATTAAATATGTGCTAATTTGCATAAATAATGGTGTTTCAGTATTTTTCAACTTGGACTCTATTTTCCCATGCATTGGTGTCTACGTGACTAATGTGAACAAAAATCTTTGAAATCTTTTGAAATCTGTGGTCCAGTATTGACTGAGAACGCTGTAACCAGCAGCCGTGAACCGGGCTGCAATGTAACCCTGTAGAACAAATGTTCACTGTCAGTTTGCGTCCACTCAGAGTGCTGTTTTTACCAGGCTCAGATTATTATTCTAAGTGTTTGACAACATTATGGAAAGGATCCCTACAGAGACAGACCTTTTTGTTAAAGAGTAAGATTCTTTTTGTTTAACATGAATGATGAAATATGGGTGAAAGATTTGCTTGCTTTATGTAAAATATTTTTTTTTTAGCAAAGCAGTATATGCAGTCATACACTACAGATAGATACTTTATTCATCCCGAGGGAAATTTTAGAACAGTGCATGCCTGCAGCACATACACAAACTATATAAATGTGTTTAGTGGATGAAAGCACAACACTCATTCTGTCAAGTCATCATAAATAGTGGAAGTAAAGGTCAATAAGAAACAGAGACCTAAAGCTCAACCACAGCACATTTATTATTTATAACACAACTTACTCTTAGCTGCTCCACATCCTCTTCAACATACAAGCTGGATGGAGTGAAGGGCCACATCGCATGTCGCATTTGCACATTTGTGTGTGTGTGTGTGTGTGTGTGTGTGTGTGTGTGTGTAAATAGGATGTTGCTTTAGAGTCATCCAGGCATCTCTCGGCTATTGGCTAAGCTCCACACACTGATGTCACCTCTTGGCACAACTTTGTGATCTTTAGACCTGATCAGCAATTTCGCCACAGCAAACCAATCGGCTCGCAGGGTTTTGACCCCGGGTGGTGATGTCATGCAGCAGGGAATGCAAACAAGTGGACGGGTGAGGTGCATGTATGCGGGTGTGTGTCAGTGTAAGTGTGTGAGTTGTGAGGGCAGTGTGTGAGTTGTGAGGGCAGCGTCTGTACTGCAGCATTGTTTATAGAGCCTGACTGGTGTCAGGGCAGTACAAACAGCCTGCCAGCTGTGACACTGTTGATTTTTCACTGGACAAGCTGAATATTAAGTACACTCACTGGTGGCTGTGTGTAAAGTTACTCAGCCAATATTTGTTATGGTTACTACTCCACTGTAACCTTTTCAAACTCACCTGTATTGAATCAATCTTAGTAGTATAGTATCAATGGTTTGCTCATTTAATTGACAGACTTTCTTTACTATATTTACATCCTGGATCAACAACTGATAAACCTCTCCATAGTGACAATACCAAAGAACTTTATTTCTTCTTTAAGTCAATGCTGCGTGTGCCACTTCCTGTCTCGAGAATGTTGCACAGATATGACTCAGTTGCTCAGCAGCAATGCAAAGCAGCATTTAATGACAGTCTTGAACTGAATGTGTGAAACTCCTCTAATGTCAGGGGGGGGGGGGGGGGGTAGAGGAAAGGTGTTGTAACTGGGGTATGTTTAAGATTGAAACTGTTGATATTGTGTCACTGACATCGTGAACCTGCAGAGCAAAACACTTCTCAAGTTACACTGTTTATTTTATGGCTGCTTTACACTTGACAACCTGTGTGGGTTAAGGCTAAACACAGGATGGGATAACCACAGGTTTTGAGGTAAGAAACCAAGTCCCTGATATAACCAGAAAGGCTTAGACAAATACCTAAACAAACTAGCCTAAAATAACCACCAGTTATTTGTGACAAATACAAAATTCTACACACAAAAACCACTACACTTAATTTCCTCTGCCTGCCTCGGGTTACTTGAGGTTAAGTTCACACAATAAATGAAAAATGCTTCCCGACAAAGCCTGTGGTCTCTTCCCACACTTCTCAAAAAGAATAATTAGGCCTGTCTCTTTGACTAATCACTTTTGTTATACATCATAAAATACAAGCTATTCGTCACTGTTTGTACAGCGCTTGCTCTGACTGTAGAGAGGACTGGCAGCTTCCATGAGACAGGGAACCAGCAGGGTGGGTCGAGCAGAAGGACTGTGCTGTTACTGGATGTTGGGGCTCTGAGCCTGGAGGAGACAGAGGAGAACCACAGTCTTTGGGTTCGAACGCTGAGACTGTCTGTACCCTGTCCTTATTTGTGGCTTTTCCATATTAGTGGTGTTCTGCTTTGGAAAGTCCTGCCGCCTGCAGTTTTTGACTCTTGGAAGGATTAGTAAACCAGAGTTTGTGTTGGTTGGCAGTTGCAGCATGCTATCTGTGGTGTTAAAAGTACTGCTTCATAGGCTGTGCTGTACCTAACTAAATGCCCTCAAAGAGATGTAGCTTACTAAAAGCAGTAGCACTACATTCATATTTAATAGCCTTTTTGATGTCAAGCTGAAATTAAAATTAATTTTTGTAATACAATCTGAATCCTTAATAATTGCATTGACGTAGGCCTATGTACTTATTTTATCAGAATTCTAATTACAAAACAATATATACATCTAAGTTTTATTTAGCTCCCCTTACTTTTGTTTTCCCCTGGAGGTGGGGGTGTGAATTTTTGGTTTTGACCTATTGCAGTTTGATGGGTGCAATATCTGAGCATTAGCTTCCACTCAGAAAAGGGAAGCTAGTTAGCCTAGCCTGCTAGCTTTCACGTTCTAGCTAACTCTGCTAGCTTAAAAGCTGAGACACTGTTTCCACAAATATGTCCAAAAATGCTTACCCCCTCTTTTGATGAAATGGAAAATTAAGTAAAATAGCTACAGTATTACAGTGTATAATTCTTTACTCAAAAAGTGAGGGGCATTTACATTTCAGTTCAAGTGTAAGTGTGTGGGATACCAGCCTCTTTAATCAGTTGGCAAGTGCAGTTTTGGCTTTGCTGCTTGACATTAGCAGGGCAGCAGTGTAGAAAGAATTGCAATTCTATGACTCAAAATGTAATTTTAAGATACATTTTTAGAAAGAGAGAGAGAGGGGGAGAGAGGAAGAGAGTAACAGAGATAGAGAGAAAGAGAATAAAAAAGGGGGACTAATCGGAATGCATCAGTCAAAAGGAAAACCCCCTTGAGTGTCAGATCTCAATGGCACTTTGAAGTCTTAGATTTACTGATTTGTTCTGCTGTAGATCTCGAATGTATCCTCTGTATGTTTATGAAATATTACATTCATACTGTAGTAATCACACACACAAAAAACGCTGGAGTACGTAATCTGATCATCTGATGTAAATCTCAATTTAAAAGTTATAAAGGCACTACATGCAGTCCATTTACCTTACACAATGTAGAAATTGACTCTTTTTTTTATAAGGTTAACATTTAATGCTTTGTTGAATATCTCTGCAAAGCCTTATTAATCCCTTATTTATCAAGGTCTAACATCTTATTAGTTAGCTGCTTGCCAGAAATGAAGTATTTTTAATCAGATTGCACACAATAACACTCAGTGACCTTCCAATTATCCCTCCACGACTAATTACACAAAACAGTCATGTCTATATAGGCATTGTTTAAGCCTGATTTAATGCCCATGTAAGCCACTGCAAGGTTAGTAAATGGCTTCTCGGTGGCTTCTCCCACAGCATTCAACTGAGGCCAATAGAGAAAAGGCCCAGGCTAGCCAAGGGGAAAATGCATGCCAGAGTAGGCAGCACCTGGCAACCCAAATATTAAAAAGGCCTTGAAGGTTTTATTTTGCCTTATAAAGACAGCGGCTTCCTGTTTTTCCACCCTTGCCAACCATAGGAAATGCATGCTGAGGATTGCTTTCTTTCCTCTCTTGTGTGTGTTAAAATGTCCTAAATGTCATTAGGATGAGTAAAGTGGCAGTAAAGCCATCTGTTTTTACAGCTTGTCTCTAAAAGCAGCAGGGATTGAGCTCTTTTTTGTCACTTTTATGGACTCCCTTACCTCTTAGACCAGGCAGTTCAGATGAGGAGGACCCACTGCCTGGTGGTACATTTTGACTGAGTGAGAAACAGCCATTGATGAGTCCTGCATAATGGACACTTACAGGGTCAAAGATAATCAAAAGTACAGGGAACAATCATCGCCATGCCAAGTTCTGTAGTATAAGTCACCCGAAAATGAGTTTTATATACAAATAACTTGCAACTGCGAATACATTTCAAAAATGTTTTTCATCAATATAATGAGGGAACATTTTAATTAACTCAACCACAAAGACATCTGCAAAAAGTATAAAAGTCATGAAGGCTGGGGCATGCCCCATGAGCTCAGGGCCTGAGATTAAACTGTCATTATTAAGGGGAATCTGTGCTGGGACTAAGGACTTCCAAAGACTCAAAAGCTACCATGTTACAAACCCCATGTGGAGTGATGGAGAGAGGAAGGAAAAGAAAGGTATAATAGTAGTGGAGGCCCACAAACCCAATCACAACTTAAACAGCATGACTTCCACCCCGTCAGCATCCTCTTTACTCCTTTTTATTGTCTCCCCCTCTCTTTCCGTGTGCACGGACAATTGCTTACAGAGGTGCCAGCTTGCAAAAGCAACACAAATGAGAAGAAAGAAGGTTTCTGCAAGGTCTAATCCTGGGGAGCTGGAAAAAAGGGCAACTGAGGTTCCTCTCTCTCTCTTTGTGCCTGTCCAACAGCCCTGTTTCTTGATGAAAATGTCCCGCTGGATGAGGGCATTAGACGCCCGCTCTAATCCCGTGTAATTTCCCACAATCCCCTTTGCCTGCATCCTGCCAAGGAGGCCTTCTGCGCCCCGCTGAGTCCCTAGCTGCTGGCTTTGGTGTTCCCACACCCCTGCTCAAGCAGTATTTCCTTTGCTGGCAGAGAGGAAACAAGACACTCCCTTTCATCTCCTTTTTCATCAAAGCCAAAACAGCAGAAGTAACTAGCAGCCTACTGATGAGTGTGTCTTCAGATTGTAACCTTTGGCAGAACCGAGCTGTTATAAAGGCCAGAGAAGGGGCAGACAGGTTTTAGTCATTAGCAGAATTAAAACCTTGGTCCGCTACTGGTTGACCTAAATCACATCTGTGTGTGTGTGTGTGTGTGTGTGTGTGTGTGGCCTTGTTGCATAGTTTCCCTCCACTGCTAACAGTGTGTTTATGTGCAAGGCTGTGTACATTTGCCACGTCATAATCCCGTACAATCTCCTTCTTACGTAAAATGCTTTATTATCATCTTTTTTATCACTAGGCGCATCAGAGGGTCAGCTAGGGAAAGAGCCGAGTGACACTCTGTCTGCCCTGTTCTTCAAATGTCTATTTCAGAACCATTCAGCACAAGTCTTAAATCTATTATACATGCTATGTTGTTCATATTAGTCGTATAAGCTGGTGCTGAAAGGGGCTTTGGATAAACACATGACTGCGTGAAAAGCACATTGGTTGCTCATCAGTAACCCATTCAGAGGATGTTATCCACGCACACTGAGGAGACATTTACTGATGTTTTGGATTAAAGTCAGGACTTCTAATCCCGTCCAAGACTGACGCTTCTCTTTGATGCTGAGTTGGTTGGGTTAACAAAGAGACCACACATTTTAATGCTACTTCCTCCCCCTGTGTTCAATCTATAGGTACGTCAATTGAAGAAGGCACCATGAGATGCTTTTTCTTACTAAAGTGAGTGAAACTTCTCTGACTTGGTAAAACAACATTTTTATGTAACAAGTGAACCATTATTAAGGGTAGAAAAATACAGCATATTGACTAGTTTAGTCAAAAGTAACAAACAAATACAAACAGACAGAAGACAATGCTAACATGCTGATGCTAGTATAATGTACCTTGTTCAATGTTTTAGTTTAGCAAGTTAACATGCTAACATTTGCTAACTAGCGCTAAACCAAAATAAAGTTGTGACTATTTAGGCTTTTCGTTTTGCAGGTATTTGTCATAAATCAAAGTATTGCACAAATGAAACGGTTGACCTGGTGATGGGGCTAGAGGAAAAGTGAAACTGTGAAGTTATTCCAATTCATCCTTTGGGGCACCATTGTGTCTGTACCAAATTTGATGGCAATACATGAATCAGTTTAGAAAATCTAACTAAAAACCACAAATATGAACTTGCTTCTGATGCTAGAAGAAAAGTAAGGAGATCACCAAAGTCAGTAGGCTTCATCCTCTGAGGACCAAGAATGTCTGTACAAATGTCATGGCAATCAAGCTGTTGAGATATTTCAATGTTGACCCACTGAATAGAGCAAAGTTACCATTCCTAGAGCACACACACACACAGAGCTAACGAGTAGCTGAACATATAAATAAAAATCAATCAATCAATCAATCAAACTTTATTTATATAGCACTTTACAGAAACCAGCAGGTATCCAAAGTGCTTAACATCGAAACCAAGAATAAAAACACATATCATACAATATAAAGAAAGTACATGTAAAATCAGAAATAGTTACAGAGAAACAGAAGAACGAAATCGTCACACCACTGCTACGTATTAAAAGCCTGACTAAACAGATGCGTTTTAAGTTTGGACCTAAAAAGAGCTACATCTGTAATAGTGCGGATATCAGGGGGTAACTTGTTCCAGAGTCTCGGGGCAGCAACTGCAAAAGCCTGGTCACCCCACCGTTTATATCTAGACCTTGGCATTTCTAAAAGTCGCTGGTTTGAAGACCGCAATGACCGGTTGTGCTCCCGCAAAGTTAAAATTTCGGACAAATACTCCGGGGCCAGACCATTTAAGGCCTTGAAAGCAAACAATAAAATCTTAAAATCGATTCTAAAACGCACAGGGAGCCAATGAAGGGTGTAGAGAACAGGAGTGATATGTGCACGTCTAGATGTGTTTGTTAAAAAGCGAGCAGCTGCATTTTGCACAAGTTGAAGACGTGAGATGGAGGTCTGATTCAGACCAACGTAAAGAGCATTACAATAATCCAACCTTGAACTAATAAAGGCATGAATTGCCTTTTCTAGATCTAGATTTTCTAGATTAAAAATGTTAATACTGACACTGTTTTTCATCATTTGCACCTTATCAATCAATGCCAAACTTGCATTGATCTATTAGACTTGGAAGAAAGTACAATTGAGTTTCAAGAGTGTCCTGACAATCATTGATATCAACAAATCTGTATTCTGAAAATATTAGGTAAGCAGCCATCAACATGCACTACGATTTTTCATTTATTTTTATGAGGTAGGGAACCTTCGTACATTAGTACACTAAACATCTTGTTTTTATGTAGTGAAGTCATTACCAAACTGCATTCCCAAACATTGCTGGTCTTAAATTCTGGCTGCATATTTGTGTCTGTGTGTGTGTGTGTGTGTGTGTGTGTGTGTGTGTGTGTGTGTGTGTGTGTGTGTGTGTGTGAGTGTGTGTGTGTGTGTGTGTGTGTGTAAGCAAATGGTTACCTATGTGTTTGTGTGTGCATTTTGATCTCTTTGGCAGGCAGTAAGACCTCTGCTGTCTCTGAGCTGCTCTGCTCCTGTAAACACAGCAGTGACTACTCAGTGTCACGCAGAAAAGGGAAGGACACAAGACTATATTCAGTAATGCATATGTCGTAAATAGACACACACACACACACACACACACACACACACACACACACACACACACACATTATTGTTTTATCATATATTTAGCTTGTTCCATTTCCCAATTAGCTTGTTAATCACAGAATGAATGTAGATTAAAAACTACAAAATGCTTTTCCTGCAGAAAATGCGCCTGAAACCTGAAAAGCTAAATTGTTCAAGCTTAACTGGATTGCTATCTTAACTGCGTAAGAAGGTGAAGTAGTTAGAAAAGTGGGAATGGTTTTAATAAGTATGAATTTTATTGAAAATTTGAATGACACCACTTAAGTAAAAAAAGATGTGTATGTCGAAAAAAGTGATAAAAAAGTCATAGTATAGAATGTCGAAAAAAGTAATAAAAAGACATGGTATAAAATCACGAAAAAAATTCATAAAAAAGTCATAGTATAGTATGTCGAAAAAAGTGATTAAAAAAAGTCATAATATAGTATGTTGAAAAAAGTCATAGTATAGTATGTCGAAAATAATCATAGTATAGTATTTAGACTTTTTTTCGACGTACTATGCTTTCACTTTTTTTTCACTTTTGTTGACGTACTATACTGTGACTTTTTAATGACTTTTTTCGACATACTATCACTTTTTTATCACCTTTTTCAACATACTATATTATGACTTTTTCATCACTTCTTTCGACATGCTATACTGACTTTTTATGACTTTTTTCAACATGCTATATATACTATGACTTTTCATGAGTTTTTTTGACTTCTTTCGACATACTAATGCCTTTTTTTTAACTTTTTTTGACATACTATTCTATAATTTTTTAAAACTTTTTTCGACATACTATACTAAGACTTTTTATGACTTTTTTCGACATGCTATGCTATGACTTTTTTATGACGTTTTTCGACATACTATACTATGACTTTTTTATGACTTTTTTCAACGTACTATACTATGACTTTTTATGACTTTTTTCGACATACTATACTATGACTTTTTTATGACTTTTCTTAAATACTATACTATGACTTTTTTTTTACTTTTTCGACATACTATACTATGACTTTTTTCGACATACTATACTATGACTTTTTTCGACATACTATACTATGACTTTTTTCTGACATACTATACTAAAGCACAAAACACATCACATAACTTTTTTCGACATACTATACCATGACTTTGTTAGACATACTATACTATGACTTTTTTCGACATGCTATACTATGACTTTTTTTTTACTTTTTTCGACATACTATACTATGACTTTTTTTTACTTTTTTCGACATGCTATACTACGACTTTTTTTGAGGTACTATACTATGACTTTTTATGACTTTTTTCGACATACTATACTATGACTTTTTTCGACATACTATACTATGACTTTTTATGACTTATTTTCAATTTATTTCGACATGCTATGCTATGACTTTTTTCGACATAATATACTATGGCTTTTTCTGGACTTTTTTTGACATACTATACTATGACTTTTTCATTTTATACTAACAAAGAAGGAATGCAACACAGCAACAATTCTGTTTTGGGAATATTTTATTTACAGAACACAAAACACCTGTCAAATAACCTTTTTCAACATACTATACCATGACTGTTTTTTTACTTTTTTCGACATACTATACTATGACCTTTTTTTTTACTTTTTTCGACATACTATACTATGACTTTTTTTTACTTTTTTCGACACATGACTTTTTATGACTTTTTTTGAGGTACTATACTATGACTTTTTATGACTTTTTTCGACATACTATACTATGACTTTTTATGACTTATTTTCAATTTTTTTTGACATGCTATACTAGGACTTTTTAGGACTTTTTTTGACATACTATACTATGACTTTTTATGACTTATTTTCAATTTATTTCGACATGCTATGCTATGACTTTTTTCGACATACTATCCTATGACTTTTTTCTGACATACTATACTAAAGCACAAAACACATGTCACATAACTTTTTTCGACATACTATACCATGACTTTTTTAGACATACTATACTATGACTTTTTTCGACATGCTATACTATGACTTTTTTTAAAAACTTTTTTCGACATACTATGATTTTTATGACTTTTTTCGACAGGCTATACTATGACTTTTTAGGACTTTTTTCGACATGCTATACTATGACTTTTTAGGACTTTTTTCGACATGCTATACTATGACTTTTTATGACTTATTTTCAATTTATTTCGACATGCTATGCTATGACTTTTTTCGACATACTATACTATGACTTTTTCATTTTATACTAACAAAGAAGGAATGCAACATAGCAACAATTCTGTTTTGGGAATATTTTATTTACAGAACACAAAACACCTGTCAAATAACCTTTTTCAACATACTATACCATGACTGTTTTTTTACTTTTTTCGACATACTATACTATGACTTTTTAGGACTTTTTTCGACATACTATACTATGACTTTTTTGAGGTACTATACTATGACTTTATTTTTTACTTTTTTCAAAATGCTATACTATGACTTTTTTTTTAACTTTTTCGACATAATATACTATGGCTTTTTCTGGACTTTTTTTGACATACTATACTATGACTTTTTCATTTTATACTAACAAAGAAGGAATGCAACACAGCAACAATTCTTTTTGGGAATATTTTATTTACAGAACACAAAACACATAACAATCAATAATATCAAATAACCTTTTTCAACATGACTTTTTTTTTTTTACTTTTTTCGACATACTATGACTTTTTATCGACATACTATACTATGACTTTTTTTTTACTTTTTTTGACATGCTATACTATGACTTTTTTTGACTTTTTTCAAAATACTATACTATGACTTTTTTTTTTGCTTTTTCGACATAATATACTATGGCTTTTTATGACTTTTACTATAGTATGACTTTTTTATTTTATACTAACAAAGAAGGAACGCAACACAGCAACAATTCTTTTTGGGAATATTTTATTTACAGAACACAAAACACATGTTAAATAACCTTTTTCGATATACAATACTATGACTTTTTTTAACATGGTATACTATGACTTTTTTATGACTTTTTTCGAAATACTATGACTGTTTTTTTACTTTTTTTGACATGCTATACTATGACTTTTCATGACTTTTTATCGACATACTATACTATGACTTTTTTCAACATACTATACTATGACTTTTTTTACTTTTTTCGACATGCTATACTATGACTTTTTAGGACTTTTTTTGAGGTACTATACTATGACTTTTTAAGACTTTTTTTACATACTATACTATGACTTTTTTCGACATACTATACTATGACTTTTCATGAGTTATTTTCCATTTTTTTCGACATGCTATACTATGACTTTTTAATGACTTTTTTGGACATGCTATACCATGACTTTTTTGACTTTTTTCAAATTACTATACTATGACTTTGTTTTACTTTTTCGACATAATATAATATGACTTTCTTTGGACTTTTTTCAACATACTATACTATGACTTTTTTATTTCATACTATACAAACAAAGAAGGAATGCAACACAGCAACAATCTCTTTTGGAATATTTTATTTACAGAACACAAAACACTTTTTTATGACTTTTTTTGAAATACTATGACTGTTTTTTTACTTTTTTCGACATACTATACTATGATTTTTTCGACATACTCTACTATGACTTTTTTATGACTTTTTTTGACATACTATACTATTAATTTTTAATGACGTTTTTTCGACATACTATACTAAGACTTTTTATGACATGCTATACTATGACTTTTCATGACTTATTTTAAATTTTTTTCGACATGCTATACTATGACTTTTTCTGACTTTTCTGACTTTTTTGACATAATATACTATGACTTTTTTATTTCATACTATACTAACAAAGAAGGAATGCAACACAGCAACAATTTGATTTTTATATTTTATTTACAGAACACAATAGACATGTCTCATAACTTTTTTCGACATACTATACTATGACTTTTTATGACTTTTTTTGACATATATACTATGACTTTTTTTGACATAATATACTATGACTTTTTATGACTTTTTTTGACATATATACTATGACTTTTTTTGACATAATATACTATGACTTTTTTCGACATACTATACTATTGCTTTTTATGACTTTTCGACATGCTATACTAAGACTTTTTTGGATATGCTATACTATGACTATTCATGACTCATTTTAAATTTTTTTTCGATATATATACCATTACTTTTTTGGACATGCTATACTATGACTTTATATGATTTTTTTTAGACATACTATACTATGACTATGACTCATTTAAAAAAAGTTTTCGACATGCTATACTATGACTTTTCAATGACTTTTTTCGACATACTATACTATGACTTTTTTCACATTTTCGACATGCTATACTATGACTTTTTTTTCAACATACTATACTATGACTTTTTATGACTTTTCGACATACTATACTATGACTGTTTATGACTTATTTTCCATTTTTTTCGACATGCTATAATATGACCTTTTTTTGGGGTACTATACTATGACTTTTTAGGACTTTTTTCGACATGCTGTACTATGACTTTTTTTTTAAACTTTTTTCAAAATACTATACTATGACTTTTTTTAAAACCTTTTTCAATATACTATACTATGACTTTTTTTTACTTTTTCGACATAATATACTATGACTTTTTTGGACTTTTTTCGGCATACTATACTATGACTTTATTATTGCATACTATACTAACAAAGAAGGAATGCAACACAGCAACAATTTCTTTTTGGAATATTTTATTTACAGAACATAAAACCCATGTCACATAACCTTTTTCGACATACTATACTATGACTTTTTTCTGACATAGTATACTATGACTTTTTTATGAATTTTTTCGGCATACTATACTATGACTTTTTTATTTTATACTAACAAGAAGGAATGCAACACAGCAACAATTCTTTTGGGGAATATTTTATTTACAAAACACAAAACACATGTCACGTAACCTTTTTCAACATACAATATTATGACTTTTTTTTTTTACTTTTTTTCGACATTATATACTATGGCTTTTTCTGGACTTTTTTTGACACACTATACTATGCCTTTTTTATTTTATACTAACAAAGAAGGAATGAAACAGCAACAATTCTTTTTGGGAATATTTTATTTACAGAACACAAAACACATGTCAAATAACCTTTTTCAACATACTATACTATGACTTTTTTATGACTCTTTTCGAAATACTATGACTGTTTTTTTTACTTTATATCGACATACTATATTATGACTCTTTTCGACGTACTATACTATGACTTCTTTTGACATGCTATACTATGACTTTATTTCGTACTATACTAACAGAGAAGGAATGCAACACAGCAACACATTTTTTTTAAATATTTTATTTACAGAACACAAAAAATGTCAAATAACCTTTTTCGACATACTATAGTATTACTTTTTTCTGACATGGTATAATATGACTTTTTTATGACTTTTTTCGGCATACTATACTATGACTTTTTCAACTTGCTATATTATGACTCTTTTCGACGTACTATACTATGACTTTTTTCAACATACTATACTGTGACTTTTTTATTTCATACTATACTAACAAAGAAGGAATGCAACACAGCAACACATCTTTTTGGAATATTTTATTTACAGAACACAAAACAAATGTCAAATAAACTTTTTCGATATACTATACAATGACTTTTTTTCTGACATGGTATACTATGACTTTTTTTTAAATACTGTTTTTTTTACTTTTTTCGACATACTTTACTATGACTTTTCATGACTTTTTTCGATGTACTATACTATGACTTTTTATGACATTTTTCAACATACTATACTATGACTTTTTATGACTTTTTTAGATGTACTATACTATGACTTTTTTCGGCATACTATACTATTACTTTTTATGACTTTTTTCGACATCCTATAGTAAGACTTTTTCGACATGCTATACTATGACTTTACATGATTTTTTTCGACATACTATACTATGACTTTTCCTGACTTCTTTTAAATTTTTTTCGACATGCTATACTATGACTTTTTTATTTCATACTATACTAACAAAGAAAGAATGCAACACAGCTACACATTTTTTTTTCAATATTTTATTTAGAGAACCCAAAAGACATGTCACATAACTTTTTTCGACATACTATACTATGGCTTTTTTTTACTTTTTTCGACGTACTATACTATGACTTTTTTCGACATACTATACTATTACTTTTTATGACTTTTTTCGACATACTATACTATGACTTTTTTTGACATGCTATACTATGACTTTATATGATTTCTTTAGACATACTATACTATGACTATTTATGACTCATTTTACATTTTTTTCGACATGCTATACTATGACTTTTTTATGACTTTTTTTCGACTTTTTTCAATATACTGTACTATGACTTTGTTTTACTTTTTCGACATAATATACTATGACTTTTTTGGACTTTTTTCGGCATACTATACTATGACTTTATTATTGCATACTATACTAACAAAGAATGAATGCAACACAGCAACAATTTCTTTTTGGAATATTTTATTTACAGAACATAAAAAAAAAAACATGTCACATAGCCTTTTTCGACATACTATACTATGACTTTTTTCGACATACTATACAACCTTTTTTTACTTTTTTCGACATGCTATACTATGACTTTTTTATTTCATACTATACTAAAAAAGAAGGAATGTAACACAGCAACACATTTTTTTGGAATATTTTATTTACAGAACACAAAACCCATGTCACATAACCTTTTTCGACATACTATGCTATGACTTTTTTATGAATTTTTTTGACATACTATACTATGACTTTTTTCAACTTGCTATATTATGACTCTTTTTGACGTACTATACTATGACTTTTCATGATTTTTTTCGACATACTATACTATAACTTTTTATGACTTTTTTCGACGTACTATAGTATGACCTTTTAGGATTTTTTTCGACATACTATACTTGCTATATTTGACATGCTATATTTTTATGACTTTTGTCGACTTTTTTTGACATTCTATACCATGACTTTTTTTTGACATACTATACTATGACTTTTTTTTTTTACTTTTTCGACATACTATACTATGACTTTTTTTTGCCTTTTTTCGGCATACTATACTTTGACTTTTATTAAATAATTTTTCGAAAATACTATACTATGACTTTTTATTTCCTACTATACTAACAAAGAAGGAATGCAACACAGCAACAATTTTTTTTTGAATATTTTATTTACAGAACACAAAACATGTCACATAACTTTTTTCGACATGCTATAGAATGACTTTTTATGACTTTTTTCGACTTGCTATACTATGACTCTTTTCGACGTACTATACTATGACTTTTTTGACTTTTTTCGACATACTATACTGTGACTTTTTTATTTCATATTATACTAACAAAGAAGGAATGCAACACAGCAACAATTTCTTTTTGGAATATTTTATTTACAGAACACAAAACACGTCACATAACTTTTTTCGACATACTATACTATTACTTTTTATTACTTTTTTCGGCATACTATACTATGACTATTTATGACTCATTTTACATTTTTTTCGACATGCTATACTATGACTTTTTCATGACTTTTTTCGACATACTATGCTATGACTTTTTTCACTTTTTCAACATGCTATACTATGACTTTTTTAAAAACTTTTTTCAATATACTATACTATGACTTTTTTTACTTTTTCGACATAATATACTATGACTTTTTTGGACTTTTTTCGACATATGACTTTATTATTTCATACTATACTAACAAAGAAGGATTGCAACACAGTAACAGTTTCTTTTTGGAATATTTTATTCACAGAACACAAAACACATGTCACATAACCTTTTTCGGCATACTATACTATGACTTTTTTCTGACATGGTATACTATGACTTTTTTATTTCATACTATACTAACAAAGAAGGAATGCAACACAGCAACACATTTTTGGGTGCAGTATTACATTCAATTTATCGCACCATTGTGACGAAAAGAGAGCTGAGCCAGAAGGCAAAGCTCTCAATCTACCGGTCAGTTTTCGTTCCTACCCTCACCTATGGTCATGAAGGCTGGGTGATGACCGAAAGAACAAGATCCAGGGTAGAAGCGGGCGAAATGGGTTTCCTCAGGAGGGTGGCTGGCGTCTCCCTTAGAGATAGGGTGAGAAGCTCAGTCATCCGTGAGGAGCTCGGAGTAGAGCCGCTGCTCCTTCACGTCGAAAGGAGCCAGTTGAGGTGGTTCGGGCATCTGGTAAGGATGCCCCCTGGGCGCCTCCCTAGGGAGGTGTTCCAGGCATGTCCAGCTGGGAGGAGGCCTTGGGGAAGACCCAGGACTAGGTGGAGGGATTATATCTCCAACCTGGCCTGGGAACGCCTCGGGATCCCCCAGTCGGAGCTGGTTAATGTGGCTCAGGAAAGGGAAGTTTGGGGTCCTCTGCTGGAGCTGCTCCCCCCGCGACCCGATACCGGATAAGCGGACGAAGATGGATGGATGGACATACAGTGCTGCTCATAAGTATTCATACCCATGCTAAAGTTGACTAAAAAGAGGAATAAAAAAATCATCTTTTGGAAATTGATCTTAATGCCTTAATTAAAAAAACGAGGAAAAATCCAACCTTTTAAGGACACCAACTTTTTTGTGAATGAATAATGTATTGTAAATAAATAAATGTTCTTCCTTAAAATACAGGGGCCATAATTATACATACCCCTATGTTAAATTCCCATAGAGGCAGGCAGATGTTTATTTTGAAAGGCCAGTTATTTCATGGATCCAGGATACTATGCATCCTGATAAAGTTGGCCTTTGGAATTAAAATAGCCCCACATCATCACATACCCTTCACCATACCTAGAGATTGGCTAAGATGATGTTTGTCAGATTTGTCAGATAGGTATGGCATGGTTTGACTTTTTTCGACATACTATACTATGACTTTTTTCTATGTCGAAAAAGGTCATTAAAAGTCATTGTATAGTATGTCGAAAAAAGTGATAAAAAAAGTCATAGTATAGTATGTCATAAATAGTCATAGTATCGTATGTCAAAAAAGTCAAAGTATAGCATGTCGAAAAAAGTCATAGAGTATGGCGTAAAAAGCCGGCAAAGCCCTGTCTGAAATTTTCTACTAGCCTCTCCAAAAAGGAAACGTGATTATGATGGTGATTGCCATTAGCCTGCTGCAGAAGTGTTGGAAAGAGGAGATGTGCCTCTCTGATGTCAGTCTTGAAGATCTCCAGCCGCCTTTGAAAGGACCGTACTGCTGCCAATCAGATCACTGTCACCACTGTCTTGGCCCTGGAGCTTGAGATTGACCTCATTTAGATAAGATTTTATCTCCACCAAAAAGGTCACAAGCTCCATGCTGTCATCCTTCCTCAAAACATCCAATCATTGCTTGGCTTTGGCATTCTTTCTTTTGTTGTGATAAAAACATCTCCAGGTCTTTCCTGACAGCCCAAATCCTGTCCAGGACCCTTCCCTTACTCAGCCACCTCACATTATTATGGAGGAGTAAGTCATCATAAGTAGCATTTACCTGGTAAGAGAAAGTACAAAAAAAAATTAAAATCTGACAAACATCATTTTAGCAGCTTATAAATGTAGGTTTTACAGTCTGTTCTATTTCCCAATGCATGTCATTTTACATTTCTACAATTGTTTTTATAATAGAAAATATTTGTATGCATCATTATTACATTTGTTAACCAGGGGTAGACCAAATATATATGCCTGGGCCACACATCCTGCATCTCAGCTCTCTCTCTGTTGTTGTTCACACAGGTTTTCCTTTGATAATTCCCATTAATTTGAAAATGTTTCATGGCATTTTATTTACAAAAAGCGGATGCAGGCTGTGTGACCTGGGCTCCCAGAGATATTCAGCATTTTTCCTATTGTCAGTATCAGTGTTTAAATGAATTTGAAAAATAAAGTAGGCTGCTAATGGCTCAAGCAGCATTCTTTCAATGTGTGTAGTCACCACTTTGCAGTCTCAACCTCACAATTTCCCACCCACCACATCTAAAACACAGTAGGCTACAATTAAACATACAACCAAGATTAATACTTACTTCAGTGAGGAATGCTCACAGAAGACGGAGCGGGCAGAGGAGGCTCTCAGGTAGTTCTAGTAGTATAGTATAGATGTTAAAAAAAAGATAGATATGTGGAAAAAAGTCAGTATAGCATGTCGAAAAAAGTCATACTATAGTATGTTGAAAAAAGTGATAAAAAAGTCATACTATAGTATGTCCAAAATAGTCATAGAATAGTGAGTCTAAAAAAGTCATATTGTAGTATGTCAGAAAAAGTAAAAAAAAAAAAAAAAATCATAGTATAGTATATCGAAAAAAAATAATAGTATTGTATTTCTAAAAAAAGTTATAAAAAGTCATAGTATAGTATATCGAAAAAAGTCATAGTATAGTATGTTGAAAAAAGTGATAAAAAAGTCATAGTATAGCATGTCTAACAGTTTTAAGAGATCTGCATTACAGCTTTGACAAACTTCTAACTAATCTTTGTTCAATTTCACCGGCAGACTGAGTGTAAATAAACTGCTGGAAATAGTTGAAAGGATATTGCTGGTAAGTGTTGACATACCAATGTCCAACCCTTTGCTTTCTGTGGATATCTGGTTTTAATAACTATAATAACAAAAATAAACAACATAGTAGTTATTTGCCTAAAAGTGTAGTTATTGCCAGTTCAATCAAACTAAACTAAAATGATATAGGTCCACTACTGGTTGAAAACTAATAAAAATAAAACAAAAATCAAAAAAACATAAATTCATTTCAGTTTTAGTTTTTTAGCTACAGTATATCACTACCGAAAAAAAAAGGAGACACCACTGTGTTTAATTTGCCAAACGACAATTAATAAGGTTTATTCATTTTATCTGATAAATATTATTCATGTTTTTTTTATTACTGTAACTGGCCCCTCACCTCTTGCCATTTAGCAAAAGTGGCCCCTGGGTATTCCTGCTATACAGTATGATGTGCTCCAGTTGGTAGTGCACCACAGCACATCTCAAATGTCAGTCAACCATTGTGTTGGGAAACAACCCCCGAAGGGACGCTTTTTCCACAGAAATGTCCAAAAAAGGTATTTAACCTCTTTTGAAAAAATATTCACAATAGCTGCAGTATCATTATAGCTTATATTGTCTTACACAAAAAGTGAGAATTCCAAATTCCAGTATGACTGTAAAATGTTACATTTAAAAAAGTTAAAAGTCACTTTCTAGAAGTTGTCAATTTGATGCACACTACAAGTACAACTACAATTTCACACCATACGGAGCTCCAAATGCATCCCCATGCTGTGCTGTGATTGAGCAACCCTACATGATCACCATCTGTAGATCAATAGAGGATAAGTGTGCTGCTCTGGACTCCTCACTTCACACCAATCACCACAGACAACTAGGGCCAACTACGGACATTCTAAATGGACGACACAAGAGAAAATCCACTCAAATGAGACTACAGGAGCTGACTCAAGTAAAGAAAGTTTCCTCTGGAGCTAGTTCACTGTCATCACTTCCCCCTTGTCTTGAAATGCTGTTTCTTTCTTTAGACATGTAGGAAAATCTTGATCTCAGCAAAAACTAAATATGGAGCTCTCATTTCCTCCAAGATTGGCTGCACCGGTGGAATGGAAGTGGAATAGCAACTGTTTGCTTTGGTGGTTTTAAAACTTGTATCGTAATAGTCCCCAGAAGGGGGGGGAATTGATTTAGATTTACAGCAGATGTATGGTTAATCAGCATTTCAGTGTGTTCACCATGTGAAATGTTTCTTTGCCTTTAAGTTCATTCCTAACACACTTAACATACTTTACACCTCCTGTGGTGTGTGTGGCTGCTAACAGGGCTGCTCATTGTGCGAAGTCGTCCCTGTGAGCTGTGGCGATAGCTAAGAGTTGTTGGAGCCAGATGTAATTACACAGTCATCGTGTCTACTGTGTGACCGTAAATCATGAAAACCATCTGATCATTGTGATCGCACCAGGCTCCACATGTGGATCTTGTTCGGTGGTGGTGGTGCAACGGGTAACCGGGACACTGTAAGTGAGATGTGGGGGGGGGGAAGATAGGGAATTTTCTCATAGGGGGTGATGGGTGGTGGGAGGGGATTTTAGCGTAGTTGATCCAGACTCCTTGATCCAGGTTTGTTCCCTGTTATGCTTTGCTTTGGAATGTAAGTGGTTGGGACAGAGGCCACCATGGGATTGTCTCTGTGGTCGGCCGCAGTGGGAACGACAGAGAAACATTGGGAAACATGAGCTGGCAAGATCAACACATCTTAAGGGGTGGCTGCTCTGCCTGCGGCCTCCGATCCAAACGGACAAAACACAGTACTTTGACGGGATTTCGACACAACCGCAACTCTACATTATGAAAAAGCATATCTCATGGCATAGCTCGGGCGATTCCTGTGAGGGTAAATTGATTGAAATCCATATTTGAAAGATTACTCAACCAGTGACACATTTTGATCCATGAAAGTAAATCTCACCATCCTCTCATCCGGCCATCTTTTATCTTCTCCATCCTATAATTTCAATCAATCATTCTGCCACATCGTTCTCTCTCTCATCCCTTCATCCTGCTGGTCTAAGTCCCCCCCCTTGTGCCTACCAAGTTGCTCGGTCCCAGACCCTGTGGATAGCAATTGAATTAAATTGGTGGCTCTTGTCTCTAAGCTCTGGGACTGTTTGCTGTCTTTGGGATGTATGGTATGTGGCTAACCCTCTAACCCTATCTGCTTTCTGATCCTCTCCCTGCTCTGTCAGTCAAGCCGGCAGAGGTCAGGAGGTTCAGATAGCGCTCAGCAGCATCATCCATTACCTCACTGCCGGCTGCCGGGATTAGAGCATGATCAATGGACTACACACACACACACACACACACACACACACACACACACACACACACACACACACACACACACACACACACACACACACACACACACAATCGCACACGCACACACAATCGCACATGCACACAGATGCTGAAACACTCCTTAGACTAGGTAAATCACTGCAACCTAATGAAACACACATGCATCAAAGAATTCATACATGCAAACGAGCAGCAAAGATACGTCAGACCTCCTTCTGTAAGAGATGTGCTGCCATTCAACACCTCTTGGCATTTCTGCTTTGTCCCAGCCCCATTATAAAGTAGATGATGATGAGTAGACAGTAGGCTCTGTCTGTGTGTAATGGGATAAATAGGTCACTCCAATGAATACTATCCAATTAATCCAATGAATGTCTCTTAACAGGGAGTCCACTGTGATGAATAATTGTCCTTGCCGCCAGCCCGAGAAGATTCCTCCTGTTTAAAACTGCAAGGAAACACTTTGATACTGTGGTGTAATATGCATTGAAGGGAAATACCTCACAGTTCACAAAGTGCAGATGTTGTTTCTCTAGTGGGCCAGCACAGTCAGCATTGCATGCATGTGTTAACATAACACTTTCCTTGTGAATCGAAGCATGTGAACATACACCAATGTTTCTTCACTGATTATGAAGGGCAATGATTGAGCGCATCCCCTATAAATATACTGTAACACACTGTTTTAAATATTATGGTGAGATAAAATCAGTTAAAAGATTCATTCCTTGTGGAGGAGGCAATTTATAAACATTTATGGGTTTGAGAGAATTAAGTTATGGATTGTGCAAAAAGTAATTCTTCATTCGGCAGTACAGAATAATTCATTTAGTTTCAAACACCTGTTATGATTCCCTGAAATTGAACCTGTGGCTGTCACAGTTTCCATAAAATATTTTCCAATTCATAGTAGAGAAAAGGCAGCTGCAGAATATGTTCACTAACAGAAGCCAAACTGTCTGGGGGTAAATGCAAAAACATATTTCAAGGCTGAAGTTTGGTGGCATCAGAGTGGTCTTAGATTAATAGCATTTCAAGAGAAAAAAAAATGAGGATTCAAAAGTGTTCCTATAAATGTGTGCCTGAACTGAAGTCACAGTTGAAGTGTTGACCATTTCTATCGAAAACGAGATATTAAAGTAAGATATCTCAGGACAGAAAAATATCTGTCCAAGTTTAACATTGAATATGATACTGAGGGCCAGATTCTGGAGCGCCGTTTTCACATCATTTGTGTTCACAATCATTGAGTGTCATTAGCTCCTGATTCACTGAGGTAGCAGCTAATTATACCTTCAGCAGCTGGAACTACCTTCTAGGTGCATTCTTTGAGTAATGGACTTTAAAAGTGCAGCTCTGTAGATGTACAGTATCTGAAATCAGCAAGCTCAGAAAATAAATGGAAATTGTATATTTACTGTGTCATGACAAAACCTTTTTTTGAGGAAACTATGTTGGAGCCCATTAATCATAAAATCTGTATGACATAATCCTTATTTCTGAAAAGTTTTGTAAGTAGGAGTCATTAAATAAACTTTTAAGGAAAGGGGGAAACAGCTAACATGTTACAAATTAGCTGTTTTACAGGGTTATGTGTCTGACTATTTCTTGGCTCGAAGCAGTTGCTGGGTGTAAAACAGACATACACACACACACACACACACACACACACACACACATAGACTCCCAAACCTTGGGTTATAATAAGGTCATAGCCATTTTATAAGAGGTGGCTTATCTAAAGATGATTGTCCCAAGGTGACTTGAAAATGATTGGTTAAATGGAGGAAAAGTGGGCTTGATCAAGATTGAACTTGTAGAACCCCGTAAAATGAGCTCAGGAGGTCTGCATGGAAACATATGATATGCTATATTTTTATATGCCTCATTACTATTTATTTATTACACCCTATTAATTACCCCGCCCCTCCCACTCCACCAGAGCAAAGGCTTCGGTCGTCCTCCATTTTGTGATCTGATCTTAATTGGAATCCGCTGTAGGGGAGATTGGGGTATAGGAGAAATAGAGGGAGAGAAGAGGAGGGAGTGCAGGGCCGGAAAGAGAAAAGAGACAGAGGAATGACAACATAATAAATCAAATATGAGAATATCCGTTAAAACCAGACAAGCATCAAATCACTTGAACTCCAGTTCTCTCTGTTCTCAATCACTCTATTCTTTAGCAGTGCAGCTGCGTCCTGGACTGAATAACACATGTTATAGGTGGAGGCCTGGTACGTGTGTGTGTGAATGCATGAGTTCAAAGGTCATCTAGTCACTAAAGGTCAGGAGGCCGCATTTCACAATATGATGGGGTCTTGCAGCGGGGCGAACCCGATTAGGTGCTGAATGTTCGGGACAGACAGCAACATAAACAGAGATTAGAGACCCCCAGCATGTCAGCACCAAAGGTGAAGGCCCCAGACACCATGACCGGTAGAGAGGCCTGGAATGTCACCATTTGGTTTGGACTGGGCTGATATTGGTCTCTTAACCTAAATCAGGATTCATTTGAGACGTCTCATAATGTGATCACGAACCAGTGCAAATCATAGACGAAAACTGGAAATATTTGTCGACAACCTTACCATGAAAACATGCAGGCCAATAGCTAACGTTAACATTATTAAGGGCTGTGGATGATTGCTGTTTTTTTATAGGCTATCAGTAGAAATGAGTGCAGGATGGATAAAGGCTGTCAACTGTCTGAATCATTAAACAGACGTTTCTTCAACCTGCAATAACTGATATTTTGGTCACTTTGATTGCAGCGGAAACAAGCTGTAAACACAACACTGATGGCAAACTGTTTTACTGAACGGTAATTAACACATGCAGCAGAAACAAATCAATTTTATTTTTTGAAAAACTCTGCCAGCTACAGCAGAAAATTGTACTATTTGAATGTGAGAGTGAACCGAAAAAGTAATGAGGAGCGGAAAACCAAAAAATGAGATCTGCGGGGAACTACAGAGTCGAGGGATCATTGTGTGTGGGTTCATCACTACATCTACTCAAAACATACAAACGATCCATTTAACACTGCAATTTCTCCATCCTGAGGACAATAAATGAATTTAGAAATGATGTGGCATGAAACAATGAATGCATTTATCATTTAATAATATAGGTGTGCCAGATACATTTCATAAGAGAAATGCTTCAGGGCAGCTTTAGAGCATCATCAGGCGTATAAATGAGCCTTTTATGAGTGTGTGACAGTATCACACAGCCGCAACACGACTTGCTGTATCTCCATGGCTTGTGTGTATGTAATGATGTGTGTGTTAGGGAGGGGTCTCCTTAATCTTCTGTTTCATATTACCCTCAGACCTTTATGAGATCATGCCTCAGCCATACTTTAGATACGATCGTGACTGACAGATTTTGTTGCGCAGAAAGGAAAACAACATTTAAGATCCATGTTTTTAAATTAAACTATTATTCCAGTATATGAGCTACAGCTGAGCTTAACAGCCGCTGATTCAATCACACTGCCTTTAATGGAAGAGAATTTGTGAGCTAGCTAACGTTGCCTGTCCTGACAAACGCACACCCCAGCAGCTTGTGTTAGCCGCCATCCGCTTTGAATTGTGAACAGTTGAGACAGGGCCCTGGTGAGGGAAGGCTTGGGTCTCATCTGGATCTAATAGGCGATAAGAGGAAACCGAGCCATCCTGAAAAGCGCCTGAGGACCTGATGCCAGAAATGGTTAGTGAGGGAAGGCAGGGGGGAACAGGGGGTCACTTTAACATTGACTTATGCCTGATATGTTACTGTATGATATATTAAACAACAGGGAATTCCTCTTTAGTCTGCAAATATTGGTAATCTACTGCATTGTCAGCTTATATAACTTCACTCTGTATGTGCTACAATGCCCTCCACTCATCTCATTAACAAAGAGCTTACTGCAGGAAAAACAATATTACTGCTACAATAGAGTGAATAAATCCCCAAATGAATTTGCTGTCTGGTTTATACAATAGATTCAAATAGCCTGATAGAACAAACACTCTCTTCTTCCATTTAAAAACAGGTTATTCTACAGCTCTATGCCAACTAATTTCCCTTTTTTCCCTTTTTATTGGCCACTGCTTTGGAAATGATCAAATAAGCATCAGGGAACAGGGACAGTGGCCACTGCACAGCCTCATCAGTGGGATATACTATTCATCAGTCGAAAAGTTCATCTCCATTAGTCAGCATTACCCTGCTGCCTCAGCTGAGTCCATAGAGTAATGGCCCATAGATACAGCCCATTCACAGTCATCATCGAAGGCAGCTCACCCAGGACCATGGTGCAATACCTCACTCTGTAGCTGGCAGTGTGCCACAGAGACAGATAGGTTCCTCTCCGAGCCTGCCAGGCTACCTGTCTTGTCATATCAGAGGCATCATCTTTCTGACATCCATTCATACTTTGTGGAATGGCACAGACTGAGTTATGTGATTATATGGTACACATTTATAACAGTGGAGATAAAATGTGTATACACATTTATACACATGAATGGATGTGTATGTGGATGGATGGGCAGTGCAGGAGGTGACAGTGTTGTTTCACAAGCTCCACTCCGTCAGCTTGTGACCGTCAGGTGCAGGGAGCTCTGCTGCTGCCGCTGCTGCTGCTGGAACAGAGGAAGAAAACATTCCTGACAGGTCAAAGGGCAAAAGCCCCGCTTCCTGCATGATGGGATTGGAGAACTGTGAAGGGGAAGGGGAGTCGGGGGCATGAAAGGGAGGGACAGAAGGGATATTTGGCACAGCTGTGACCATGTCCCTGTCTTTCACTCTTCTCCACCCATCCTGCCTTCCTCCCTCTTCTTTCTCCTGCCTGGACAAATTAGCTGGGGTGAGCTGAAAGGGTTTGGGTACTATGAGTATCCTCTTTCTGCCTTCTGATCTCTCAGCCGCATCAATCATTTACTAGGTTTTGCCCGGCTTCATCTCCAGGACTGCACGTTCCCCTCCCAGGTCCTGTGAGTCCTCCTCCCTGGTTGCTGTTTCTCGCAGGGCCTCCCAGTGCCGTCCAATCCCCGGTGAGCTGCTGCGGATGGAGGTGATTTACTGGTGGCCCCTGTGTTTGTTTTCCCTTCCCCTGCTGTTGGTTCTGCTAAGCACCCTGCTTAGCTACTTAGCTGCCGATGGGTGCCTTTGTGTGTGCGTTTGAACGTTTATATGTTTCACTGGTCTCTTACCCATGAGCGAGCCCATGGGGATATGTGACTTATTTGCAATAAACTTAAGCATAGGCGTTTTCAAAATGGTCAAAGTGGGAGGTATGCATGTTTTATTCAATTAGCCTGTTCTGTCCATGGAGCGTGACAAATTTGATTTTGCTGACAAAGCTGGCTCACACCCGCCAACGGTAGACCTGAGGCTGCGCCTGTGTATCAGCCATAGAGTGCTAGTGGTTTATTAGAAGTGCTAATGTTATCATTTGACACATTTAAAAAAGCTTGCTGAGCAGGTAGCAAGGGCTTGGCCTACCTCACAGGGAACATACACACGCACACACACACACACACACACACACGCAAACACACGCACACACACACACACACACACACACACACACACACACACACACACAAACAAACAAACAAACAAACACACACACACACACACACACACACACACACACACACACACTTGCATGAATGTTACTCTCTATCTATTACACACAGAGATAAACAAAGCCACCGCTGTCATTACCCACAGTGTTCGTCTAATTGGCCACGTAGCTGGAGGGGAGGGGCTGTGAGGTCACGCTGCTCTCTCTCTCTTGCCGCCCATTACTCGCTCAGTTAAGCCCGGCGCCGCGTGCCGTGGCCTGGGAAGGCTGTGGATACACATGTCACTTAGACAGCCTAATTAGAAGCAGCCGTCCAGCGCATGACCCCCCCTGACACCACCTGAGAGGCAGAGCTCAGGCCCACCTGTTCCCTGGACGCCTCAGTGAGAATTAACAGTCCTTACAAGGATCTTCTGTCTTTCACTCTGCCTTATTGATATTCAGTAGCCTACGGTTGAAATGGGATTAATGGATTTTTACTAATGCAGTGCTGACTGGCATATCACTTTTTAATAAATCATTATAAAGGCTTTATAAGTTATATCTAATGGATTTATTAACGATTTTAATGCTTTATAGATGAGTAATTCATTAATAAGAAGTATTTGGTATGACGGGTTGTATGACTTGCTTTAATATAGTTTGTATAACTTGTTTTAATATAGCTGTTTCATTCATCTTAATAACTTATCAGGAAATGAGGATTTGTTGTTTTTTTCTGTTTCATTGTAAACCAAATGTCTTTGCGTTTTGGACTATTGGTCAGACAAAACAAAAAATTTGAAGACGTCACCATGGGGGCTCTGAGGAATTGTGTTGAGCCTTTTTTTGCTGTTTTTTTTTAATAATATTTCACAGACTAAGCGATTAATCACTCTATCGAGAAAATAAAAAATAACAATAGGTGCAGCTCAAGGTTATTACTTTTCAGTTAACAGTTAAAATGTAGTAATGTACTCAGTAATACTATATTCTTCAACTGCAATGACAATCAGATCTTTAGTTTAATTAATAATCTACACTCAATCAGAAATGTAAATACAAAATAATGCTAATTCTAATGTTGTGATCACGGCAGTAATTTCATTTAAATTGAGTTTATTCTATTTCATTTAAATTTTAACTTTTATGTCAACATGAGGGAGAAGTCCTAGAATAATTTAGAATTTCAAGTTGGCAATCTGCTAGGGAAGATCATGTTATACGATGAAAACAGCTACTAATAGATGTTGTGGTGAAATTGTTTTGCTAATTAATTAAAGTTGTCCTCTGAAGAGAAAAGCCAAAAAGCAGTTGTGAATGTTCCTGCATGATGAAATAAAGGACTACAATGACAAAATCATCCAAAAGGAATGTTCTTATCACTGATAAATGATGAATTAACCAGTAATAAAGCTACTAGTTACAACGTGTTAATTTATAAAGTATGCCTTATTAGAAAGTGGTAATATAGACTAAACTTTGGTGTAAAACTTGATTCTGTTATGTGGGGTTGAAAGCAGTGCAGAGAGTGCTGCGATGGCTTCACAAATACTATCCCACTCTGAACATGAAGCTCTTCTGTCAGACACAACAGCAAGGCAGTGGACTCCACTCTATTTTGCATCGGAGCGTTGTTTTCTAAAAGCCTGAACGGTGGTTGGCTTTTGATTCCCTGACGGCAGACACTACATTATATGGGGCACGGGCAGTCAAACTAGCTCCTGCCGTAAAGCCGCACTCCGAGGACTGCCAATTACTGATGCATGAGTCATTTCTAAAGGAGCACTTTGAAATAATGCCAAAACATGAAAAACTTTCCCCTGCTCGGTGGAGCGCACTCATTGCAGAGGCACTGATGCATGTGGGGGTAAACTCGTCTCTGTTTTTGGGTTGGCTGGATGAGACACAGGAAGTAGGGGCTGGTTCTGGCACAGAGTCAGCTTTTTGTGAACACTGCAACATGCGCTTACATGCCAGCAGTCAAACATACATTCCAGTGTTGAAAGGAATGCAAACATGAAAACACACTTATTATGCTAATGATGCATATAAAGCATTCATGTGTGAACGTAATGTACTCAAACACACACACTCCCTAAAAACCTGCTTGCATTGTTTTTTACTACTCTCCTTCATTCATTAGCCTTTTACAATCACATCTCACTCTGCGACTTCATGGGGACATTCAAGGTCTCCCCTCCTCCACAATCTTGTGCTTCGCATTATCACTCGCCTCTTCTAAAGCGAGGAAGCAGGAGGGAGACTTTGAGGCAGACGCAAAGAAATGTGTCAGTTAGTTTGAGTTTTGCACATGAACAGAGTACTTTTGAATTAGACACAGGGGTTAAAAGGTCAGCTGTGCCGCACAGGGAACAGAACAAGGTAAACATTGGAAAACCCAAAGAGGACAGCAACTTAATTGCACTGTCATCCTGCTCTCCTTTGCTTTACAACCCTCTGATGTTGCTTTATATCTGTTTTTTTCCTTCTCCCTGTCTTTTTGTGTCTGTCTGCTCCACAGATGCTGCTCTGCGTAATGTGATGTGACATTTATTTAAGTCCAGCCTTCAGGACTGGTTGATGGAAGGAAAGATGGTAAGTGGAAGCAGGGGATGAGGAAGAGGAAAAGAAGGAGGAGGATGTATGGAGTAAAGAAGGAAGATGGTCAAAAAGCCTATCTTTTCTTGTGATTCTAGAAGGGTGAGGAAGAGAAAGGGATGACAAAGGAAAAAGGGAGCATCACTGTTGTCAGATATGAATCTGCACTAAAAGAGGAGGACAAAGAAAAAGAGTAGTGGTGGCTTGAAGATAATAAGACTGAAATAGTGTGGAAGAAGAGACAAAGACAGAAAAATCTAATTCTTAAACATAAAAAGTTCTGGGCTGAAGCTGGAGGTGTGTTTAAGCCTCTTTGCGTTATTGATGAGCCTGTCAAGGCCACTCATTAGGTTTGTGGGAGGCAAGGGGGGAGGGATCAAGGGGAGAAAGGATGGAGACAGGAAGAGGGAGGGGAGAAGTAAGAGGACAGGTTCGACTGGAGGTCTGCTGAGCCTTAAAGCGGTTTCCCCAATAGCAGTGAATAATGA
Source organism: Sander lucioperca (assembly GCF_008315115.2). Classification (NCBI taxonomy): domain Eukaryota; kingdom Metazoa; phylum Chordata; class Actinopteri; order Perciformes; family Percidae; genus Sander; species Sander lucioperca. The sequence goes on along the minus strand of NC_050190.1, from coordinate 17,412,787 downwards.
ACAGAGACAGGAAAGAAGAGGGAAAGTGACAGAGGAGTGGAAGCCAGACAGAAAGCCAGACTAAAAGATGGAGGGAGAGGAGGAGTGAGATTAAAATGAGAAAATAATAATCGTGTTGAGGGATTTGAAAATAACTGAGATAAAATCTGATGTGGCAGCTACTGGTCATAGTCTTTAATGTGGCTCAGCCGACTTAATGCCCTGGGCATCTCCACCATGTAATATTTTATGGATTTTCTTCTATACATGTCATTTCTTTTAATGTGCAAACTCATTTATAAGCGTCTCCACAAGCTGAATAACTTTGGCTACAATCTTCTGATCCCACTGCTGGGTTTTTATTTCAAACCAACATGGAGTGTGTGACTCCACCAACGCTCACCACAAAAAACTGAGTCATCCCTCCAGCCAGTTGGATTGTCCTGGATGACCGAGAGGAACGGCAGTCCGGAAAACTGCCTGTCACATTCAAACATGACCGTGATTATTTCTCCTCAGAGCAGTCCAATTCTGTGGCGTACAACTGGGAAATATATGACCTATTTATTTTTTGTTTTTTGTTTTACCTCCTACATACATTTACCCCCCCCCCCTTAGCTTGATATTTAGGTCACGAGGGGACAGGGTTTTCAAGGCAGAGGCTGAGAGCTTACTGTCCACTTGTTCACCCAGCCCCCGATATGTAATTGAAAACATACAAATGGATTAGCTGGAGAGAGTTCAATGCCAGTGGGTCTGTTGGGTTTAGAGTGGCCGGTGGTGGATTCAGACCCTCTAATTCCGCAGAGGGGGGAGAGAGAGATGAGGGGAGGAAAAGCAGGGGTAGATCCAGGGATTTAGGTTCTTGTGAGACCAGTATTAAAATCAACATGTCCTCAGAGTAAAACATGCAAACACACAGAAGCAGATAAGGGAAAATATGCACACACAAACACATACAGTACAAACATACTGCTATTATAGGATCTATACTGGCTAATGGCATTCATGCAAGCTCTCTCTCTCTCTCTCACACACACACACACACACACACACACACACACACAACTCACCACATCCTTAACCTTGAAGAGGATATAGGATACTGCTGGTTTATATTGTAGTTAAGGTAATAACAACATTGTACTTGCCAAGGTAGTTGATGAAATGGAGGAACACAGCAAAGACTGATGGGACAAGAAACACGAGGTGGCAGGCAATCAAACGCCCCAGCTAAACCTATTATTTAAAAGAAAACAAAGGTGTACAGTAAACTTAAACATTTCGTTTCCAGACTGACTTCCTGGGTCAACTTTTACCTGTCATACTTGCTGTAGTGCACACATGGTTTTCCTGTGCGAAATGAGGGATAACACCAGCATTATTACAGATGTGCTTACTCTGGGTTTTATCTCCAAATGAAGTGTTTAAATGATCTTTACAACATTACGACAATATCTGACTAATCGCTCATGTTTCTAACCCTAACCATAACCCTTCTTGCAGAGAGTTAGATAGGAAGATTGCTACCACTCCCATGTCTGTCTGTTAAATATGAAGCTACAGCCAGCAGTCAGTTAGCTTAGCTTAGCTTAGCTTAAAGACTGGAAACAGCTAGCCTGGATCTGTCAAAGGTAACAAAATCCGCCTACCAGTACCTCTTAAAGCTATAGTGCGTAGTTTCTGTTGCCCCCATTAGGAATTCTAAGTAATGACAACAAAACAGTCGGCACGTCCACATGATACAAGCCTTCCTTGATCGCTCACCACCCCCACCCCTCCCTTACGCAGTTGCTAGTAGCCAAGGAGGACACAGAGGATTAAAAAAGCATGATGAACTCTTCAGGAAAGGTAATTATCTTCGATTTTCTGCAAAAAAAAAAGAAAACACGAAAGTTGCCAGACGACACCATTTTCTGAACATAGCCATACTGAGAAATACAAAGAGTGTTTTGTGGAGCTGATAGTCTTAATTAACTTTGTATCAACTCATATGGCAATGGCTTGAATGTAACGGTCGTTCATTATTATGAAATAGTTACGCACTAAAGCTTCAAGCTCATTAATTCATATGCTACACATCTTGTGCTATTAGACTATTCCTGGGCCAGTGTTTCACCCAGTCTGTCCTGCTGTCACTACAGTCATGTCTGAATATCACAACTCATCCATGGACTTAACTCATTCTGTCAAGGCGAACTGGTGATGCTGGTCGAAGGCTTATGGGATGGTGTATGTTAAAAACAGAATATTACATCAATATTACATCATATAAAAAAATATCACCCCTGTCTAGCCAGATTCAGTGAACTGCATAAAGTGACTCCAAAGCTGGATTTTTAGATATTCTGCTTTGTATTAGCAAAGTCGCTGTATTCCTAGATCTTAGCAGTTTCTTTGGCGAGTCCAATGTTGGCTGGCAATGATGTCCAATGGCTGGCAATGATGTCAAATATTACAAACATAAGATGTTATAGTTGTAGCAAACAACAAACTGTAGACATATAGTTGGCTTCCTCCTTTTGGAGCATTTCTCTCTTGCTGATGTTTCTACAGTCTTTCTCGTCCTCGCTGACACGGTGGACACACTCACAAGGTCAGCCTCTGCTAATGTGTTGCTCAGTGCAACACAGTTGGCTTGGAGATGGATGTAAAAGCACTGACAACATGACCTTCTCCTTGACTGATGATGGTCAAGAGGGTCATTACTATGAGCTATTGGCTAAGTTGTCTGCATGCATTATGCTGCGGTTATACGTGAATGCAGACGTGTTTTAGGATTTACTAAAATTGATGGCAACTTGAAATTGATAAAATTTGTGTTTATTTAAGTTGTACTCCAAAAAGGGGAAAAAGTATGCTTATAGGAATGAAAAACATAAGGAAGAAGGTGGAGCTATGGGGAGATGTGAGGGCAGAAGATGAGAGGGGAGGAGTAGACAAATGCAAATGAGAGGAGAGGAGGGGGGGGGTGTAGAGGAGAGAGAAGAGCGGAGGGAGTGGAGGAAAGAGGGAAAGGAGGGAGAAGACAAAGAGGAGACTACAGAGTGAATGAGAGGTTTAGAAAGAGAGAGCGGTGTACTCAGAGAAGCAGCAGTCTCACAGACTCGCATCCGTGACCTAGATTCTCTGCTTCTCCCTATAGATCCCTCTTCCTCATGAATGTTTGATTACGCCTCCAACAATAGCAGTATTTACACCAAACACTTTTTCAAATTACAATGTAGCTGCGGCGGAGGAGAGAAAGAAAAAAAATCCAATCCATTCCAGGTGAAATGGTAGAGAAATTGATTTGAGAATTCTCACCTCAGTAAAGAGGCAAGATTCGAGTCTCTTAAGACCAGACAGCACTGATTGGTGCACAGTCTCACACACACACACACACACACACACACACACACACACACACACACACACACACACACACACACACACACACACACACACACACACACGCACACACACAAATGAGCTTGTCTGACACACAGCCAGGGAAGGAAATTCAAAAAAAAAACAGGGTAAGAAAAATTCACTTCCACTCCACTCGTTTGGAAATAAACCACAAGCAGACCAGGCACAGACTGGCGTGCTTGTGAATTGGAAAGGAAATGAAGAAAAAGAGTTTTTAATGTACAACTTGAATCTTGGATGACGCACCGTTCAACCATCTTCCTCATCAAGATGTGGCTGCAATCACCGGTCCTCTCTCCCCACCGTCCCCTCTCTCTCTCTCTCTCTCTCTCAACACCCCTGCATCCAAAAACCATGGCAAGCACCATCTCGGTGCATCAGCCGTCGCCATGGCCACTGATAAACCTCTGCCGGTGTTGCTATGGTAACCATTCATGTGAAGTTAAGCTGGCTATGACTGCCATGAGAGAGATAGAGAAGAGCCATAGACACCAGACAACAAAATGGCGGCAAGATTAAACAGACGATTCTGGGCTAAGCCACATTTATCAGCCCAGACAACAAAGGATGCTGGGAAAGAACAAACAGACGATATTTCTCTCTCTTTTAAACTCGCTACTATTTCACACATGCACATATGTGCCTGTATACATAAACGTGCACACCATAGACAGAAACACACACACACACACACACACACACACACACACACACACACATCAGCAGCAGCAGTTAATCCCATTCCAGTAACCAGAGTGAACTGGTTCAGAGTCGGTAATCTCCAAAAAGCCCAGTTTTTGGAAGCTGTGTGACATCCGGCTCCAAGTAGAACAAGCCAGACAGCCAGATAGTCGGCCATTACAGCCCTGTTTTTAAACCTGCCTGTCAAAATGAGAAGAAAGAGCAATGTTTTAACAAACAGCAACACAGTTTGTGACAGAGATAAGCTAACAGAATCCTGACAAAAGGAGAGGGGAGATGCTGAAAGATACACATTCACAAAGTGAGTTAAAAACTTTGCAGACACATTTTCTGTGTGGGTTGTTTACTCACTTGTCCTTTAATCATCATTAAAATGCCCAGGGTGTTGTGAGTGTATTCTTACATCAAAACTGCGCCCCCCCTCCCCCCGGCTCTCTGTTGAAGGCCTCGTCCCCTCATCACCAATAGTCTGGCGCGCTCTGTAGACCAAATCATTCTGTCTACCCCCTGCACCACAGTTACCACGGAAACCCTGTGTGAGGGTTTGTGTGTGTGTGTGTGTGTGTGTGTGTGTGTGTGTGTGTGTGTGTGTACTGCTGGGGGATTGGTTGCTGGGGGCTAGATGCTTTCCAATCAAACCTGTTACTGGGGGTGTGGGAGCTCCCCTCCATGATAAACAGGGTGAGAGAGGGAAAGAGAGAGAGAGTGGAGGAGAGAGGCTGTTGTGTTATCATGTTATGGTGATGTTAGGACAACGCAGTGCACAGTATGAGAGAAGGTAGAGCCACATTCACGGTGAAAGTGCATCTTTGTACGTCTGATATCTGATAACATTTTGACTTGAATGAGAATTAGAATTTTTTTTTTATGTTACCCAGCATGCAGTGTTGATCCATTTCAGATACCGGTTGAATGTGGCACTGACAGATGTGTTGTGCATATCATACAAGATTTACCGCATTGTATCACAAGTGCATGTACAATCTGCCGAAATGTAAGATTCACATACAGCTATCAGCCATAATGGTTCAAAATAAGTGAGTTTATTTGCATGTTCGTACCACCTCAGCTCCAGTCACAGCACAACATGACAACATGTCTAAAGTTTGATGTCATCATGACCACAGCAGACAACCCGCTGGTGTTTCTGGTGCTCTACAGTAAAACAATCTCACAGCTTCTTGTCTTTGCCTCAGAATGACGCTGACAATGATCTCGGAGCCAAGCGGTGCTGCAGTGCGATGGGACGTGGCCAGAAGACCAGTTCTCCAACTGTTTATGTGTCCCAGCTGTCAGAGACACACAGAGCTATATGACAGAGTGATGGGTGCGCTTAGCAGGACACCACGCTCCACGGGCCAGCGGGAGGAGAAACAGAGCAAGCCACTTCAAGCTGTGCAGGTTGAGATATTGTAGTGGTTGTCTGAGTGGGAGCCTGCTGGCGAAACTAATGCACCTGAACAAACCCAATGAGTGCACCCATGCTAACTTAACAGGGAAGTCATTCATACCTGTAGCATGATAATTAGACCAAACTTCTATTTTGTTTGACTTCACTATTTAGTCTGACACAGCATTCATAACCAATCAGTCAAGAGTTGAAGAAATACGCTGATTTAGGTTGAGTTTTTATTTCTATAAATTAATCTGCCTGCTAATTGATGTATCGTGCTCTACAAATGAAGTACCTAAAATTTGCACTTAAGTACAGTACTAGTAAATGTACTTACATTCTGCCAGTAAGTAATGTAAGTAAAGCTTGTTTACCTCCAGTTCCAGCCTGAATTCTTCTGTAAGTCAACCAACCATAACCTGTACACACGTGTTGATCCCATCTGCACTTTTCACCATATTTTGTGAACATTTTTCTTTCAATATTTATCTTCAATGAAGCTTTTTTTCTGGCTGTGGCACAAGAGGAGGACTTGCCCATTCTTAATACCACCTACAACCCTGTCTACTTCATTCTCAATTATATATATCGAGGGAAATGTATTTTGTCCTGGATTACGTTTGTTTGTGACATATCACAAATACATTTCTAATCAAAGTCCGCACGGGACTTTTAGCCAGAAGACCGCTGTTTGTGTCCCACGTGAAACCAAAAGTCACTAAAGTTACCTACACAATGTAGGTACTTAATTTACGGATTTAATTTATGTACTTAATTTACCAATTTAACTTAAGCTACGTAACAAACTACTAACAAAATTACAAACTAAAAATTATTTTAACCCAAACCATGATCTTTTCATAAACCTAACCAAGTAGTTTTGTCTTAATTCACAACGTTAACCATGTGATTAAAACTGCCACTGTTTCACAACATGCACCTGCCGCTGGTACGTGGACATGTTGAAACAAACGTAATTCGGGAGAAAATGTATTTGAGAATGCAGTTTAGTTGTATCATAGGTTTTAGGGGACAGGGTTGCCTACAAAGCTCTGATTAGTTGGACATTTGTCAAAGAGCACAACAGCTGACCTATTTGGATTACTGAAAAAACCAAGGAAGTGGACCATGATTCAGAGGAACCAGACTAACATAACTGATCCCAACATTAATATTTTTTTTCTGTAGTGCCTGACCGTGTCTTGTCTTCTCAATATGGCTGCTTGATCCTCGCCACCAGGTGGCCATCTCTGTTGTAAAACTGCCTGGCAATTTATTTTTAGGACATTTAGCTATCCAAAGCAGCGGGTAGATGTTTGTCTTATCTGCTCATTATCATCATATGACGTTACAGTCGTTATTCTTACATCCTGTCTGACAATGCTGAGCTTGTGATGTTGGCCGCCTTGGGCCAAGTATCCAGAGGGCCTTCCAAGAGAAAGTCCATGATGTCTGATTGACAGAGAGTCTTTAAGACTAAGAGGAATTGAGTGGCTGTGGTCTAACTTTGTTCCTGGGGGGCATTAACAAAGACTGTCTGAATCTATTGGTGTCTGTGTCTGTCTCTTTCTCTTAGTTTACCTCTTTCTTCTTTATCTGATCCACCTTTGCCTACCACATCAGTAGTTCTGCAGCCATCAATCTCTGCCTGTCTCTGCTTCTGTCTGTCTTTCTTTCTCTCTCATTCTCTTCCTCTCTTTGTCTCTCAATTTGCTGTCTCTTTCAGGCCTGCTGCTGCCTTTAGATACCATATCTTTTCCTAATCTACTCCTCAATTACAACAGAGCCAGCATCCCAGAGGAGCGCTTTAGATTGCTTGCAGAGGAGAATGGGATAAAGAGGGAGAAATTGAGGGTATGAGCTTCAGATAGAGGGAGGAGATGCCATTTGCAACAAAAGATGTCTTAATGAGATGATTTATATCGTGCAGAAGAACAAAAAGGACTCTGTTGATCCTCAAGTCAATGGAGGAAAATGCACCAAACCATTGAAATGGCCCAAGAGAGATTTACGTGGAGAAAAAGAAAGCAAAAGATTGATAAATGCAATGACGTATCATATTTCAACTTTCCATTCATGTGCAAACCTGACTCTGCCTCTTGAAAAAAAGGCACCATTATCAAACAGATTGATGCATGAGACACAACAAACGACTAACACACTTTGTTTCCCGTCCTCACGACTTCTCGCCGGGTCAGATGACGCAGGAGATGATTGCATTGTTTCTAGGCATGTAGCCTGTTCGCTCTGTCATAATCAGACACCCGGCACCATCTCTCACTTTCCTGACATTCAGAAAAATGATGTTGCTAAGAGCAACCGCAGGAAGACGGTAGTGACGCTCTGGTGTGCCTCTGTAGCACCTTAACTTGTTATCCCAGAATGAAACGTGTCTATATTTATAACAATCACTCTGGCAGAAGGACTCATCAGTGCATTAGAGAGCGATGATAAAATCAACAACCACTTAGCGCATCTTCATAGTAAAAAAGTAGTGGGTTGATTGAATCCAAAAACAGACTATTTACACTCATCTCTGCTTAGTGGAGTCCAATAGTACCAAACTAAATTCTTTGACAGCTGAGTTTTCTGCAGTGCCAGTATAGGGCGAACAGCGTGATGCCTATCATGGAGCAGCAGAGAGACCAGCATGTCACTACCATTTCCCTCCAGCACTTGGGTCAGGTGTCAAATGTCTATTCACTACGTGTGAGTCACAGTGTGCTAAACAGAGGCAGGACTTGTCATAGCAGGGCGCCCACACAAACAGCTGCGGCTATGGATGGCACATCAATGAGCCTCAAATCTCCGGATAGCCAGTTATTCTGGTATGAGAGCAGTGACAACTACAATAAGTTAGACACAAGAGAAGTGGCAGCATTGATAAGTGTCAATCAAAAATGTCACAGTGTGGCAGGAGAAGTGGCCAGGATGTTCCTCAGAGACCTGCAAAGTCTCACTCCTGCTTTTCAGGCTAATATCTTTCAGTTATTGATATTGTTGCAGGGCCACTAAACTGATTTGATCCAGGGTGTTCCTGTGTTCTCCAATCTGCTTCACCTCTGACTTGAAGCTGTGTCTTCCAGGGCCCACAGTGGCCAGCCATGCCATATGGCCCTTTGCTCTGAGCCAGGGAGTCAAGGAACACCAAATTAATTATACACACTGAAGGATTAAATCACCCGGCCTCTATCACACTAAAGCTGGGGGAAAATACAGTTTCCCATGCACAGACAGCTGTCTTTGCTTGTACATAGACACTTTAACACTGTAAATATGTATATATAGACCCGAATGTACAGATGGTACTCTAGACATACTTTCTTTAAAAAAGGAATTGCATCGGCCATATGCATCTGTGCCACAGGGAAGTACTGCAATAGCATAATATGTTTTTGTGCATTTGTTCAGCTTCTGTTTGACATAAATTACAATTAGATCCAACCAGCAAACACCTAATGAGGTTACAGTTTCTATCATGTCAGGCTGATTGATGATCTGGATGTTTTTTTGATGTTGTTGAAAGAAAGTATTCCAAAGCATTAACATGCAAAATACATGGGGCCTGCATGTCTGACAGCTTTTGGTTACACATCCTGGAGGAGACACAACAAACAACAAAAACCTGTTAGTGCACCCTGGAAGTTACGTGACTTCCGTCATCTGAACAACTCTATTCTCAGGCAGTGTACACACAGTGAGTGAAACCTGGGATGTCTATAAACAAAAAAGGAGTATGGACAGGAGAAACCAAAAAGCTGTCTGACTGTAGTCTCATCAATCATTCTTATAGGCTTTAGAGGTAATATTATAATGACTTACTCAGTAGCGAGATCTTGTCTGGTGTCAGTCAGTTTAGATGTGAATGACATCATGTTCAGTAAAGTTCAGCTAAAGTATAGTTAGGGTTAAGCAACTACCAGAGATGTTCAAAAGTCATTTTTTGGAAGTCCAAGTCGAGTCTCAAGTCTTTGAGCTCAAGTCCATGTCAAGTCTCAAGTCTTTGAGGGGCAAGTTCAAGTTAAGTCTCAAGTCTTTTGCAATGAGTCTCTGGCCATCTGATCGGTCCCTAAAACTGTATTGTTAAATCTTATGAATTCAAAGCATGTCCTGTAGCTACCATCCATACAGTACAGTATCAAAATCAGTTGTAGGATAACTTTATGGGGTCTACTTAACACATCCCTCTAGCCCTCGGACCTGGTGAAATATTAACCTAAGTCTGTCACATCATATGAATACAACTATAAAGATACAATTTGTCTGTTCCCAGCATTAGCACAACATTTTGCGATGGTTAGCTTGTTACCTGTGACGATATATGCTAAATTTAACGTCTCTTTCACATTAGCAAGTGACTGACCTATCTAGGTGCGTTTTGAGATGCCTGATGAAGTTCGACGTTGTTGATCCGGCATCATTTATCTTGGTGCCACACACCTTGCATGTAGCTGTTAGCTTACTGCCACTGTTTACGAAGTTATTAAAAGCAAAACTAATGACAAAAGGCACAACTCTGGGGGGACTTGGTGTCGTCATCGTCAATGCATTTTTTTTATATGTGAGCGTGCGTACATAAGGCATAGATAATGCGTTACGTTGCACATTATGGCAAAGGGCAGGAGACATGCAGCTCGTCATACGTTTCCCCAACATATATGCGCCAATAAAAGAAAATAGAAATACATTAATACATTTAGATTTAAAAAGCAATAATTGCATGAAAACAGCTTGTTGACGAGTCTCGAAGCTCAAGTCCGAGTCAAGTCTGAAGTCTTTTGGGTCGAGTCACAAGTCAAGTCTGAAGTCAGCTGTTTGTGCGACTCGATTGATTAAATGGGATCAAGTACAATAATCTACTTACTGACTGACTTACATCACTGACCACACAAGTTATATGTATGTACATGATAAATTCATGTATTGTTATCATTAAAACACATTTCAACTTATTATCTGAAACCCCTGGAGTGGGTGTGGATAAGAGGCCCAATTTGGAAATGTTTGTCCTCATGTCCATAATTCCTAATGGCTGGCCTGGCCCTATGTGTAACAAATTGAAAAGCAAAGGTGTGGAGCTGGTGGATGAATGGGCGTGTAGTATGTCAGAATTTCATGCAGGACATCAGAATTCACATTGAGTCACGAACCTGTTACATACGTGACTGTTCATACACCTTTTACAGTAAAGTAATCTGACCTCAACCGTAACCATGCCTTAACCAGAATTTAGATACCTAATTCAGAATACGTAATCTTTTTCTAACCTTATCCCTGCAATAGTTGCCATGTACAGATATTGCAAAAGGAGAGAATTTTAGAAGCACGCACTGGACATAAAAACAAATAATTCTGGGTTTTTCAGTATCGTCCAAAAACAACGTTCTTGTCTGGCCATAGGGTTGGAATGTCTGACATGCTGCACGCCTATCCACAGACTCAACCTACACACCCTTATTTTCCCCTGCTTTGCATAAAAGGTGCACTAAATCCTGCGTACTGAACATTGGCACTGGACGTAAATTGTGAGGCATAGAATGAATGTAATTTCTAGAGATACTAAGCTGTCTCATCATAGCATTCCTGTAATGGCCCCATTGATGCTGAAGTCAAAGAATGCCAGCTTTTGCAATCCAATCAGGCCCAAACAGGTCCAGATTGGTAATCTGATTGCAGTAAAAAAAGAGAAAAAAAGGAAAAGGAAAAGGCAGCAATGAACCCTTTCAAACTTTTAAACTTTTAAACTTAACATGGAGACCATCATTTTCCACATAGACAATGATTTCAGCTTGTGCCCTACATCAGAGCCAGATCACACAGGGAGCTGTGCAGAAGGTGCAGATGGTATTTCATCTCCTTTAGCAGGCAGAACGGGCCAGAAATTGAATTGTCAAAGAGTTGGCCCGCAGCACGCCCACCGGCCAATCAGCGTAATCCAACCCAGTGGACAGCTATAACCAAGTGTTATTTGTTTTTCATTGGATCGTGTAATTACGCCCCTCCTCTGCAAAGAGAAGCTGTGGCCAAGGCAGCTGTGGCTGGGAGGAGAATAATCAGATAGCTAGCTAGCTAGATAAATAGATAGATAGATAGATAGATAGATAGATAGATAGATAGATAGATAGATAGATAGATAGATAGATAGATAGATACTCATGGGTGTGACAGTTTAGGTTTAGGGGAACAGTTGGTTAGAGGCCAGTGTTTAGAGATCAGGGACTGAGGGAGTTTGGAGTGGAGTATGGAGAAACTGAAGGTGGGGTTGATCTGCTGCGAGGGACACTTCATGTGCACATTGGAGAGGACTCATTACTCACAGTTGATAAAGCCATCCAAGTTACCTTCTGCACTCTCCGTGGACTGTCCCACCTGCTCTTCTCAGCTGTGCATATCAGCCCGCAAGCCAAAAGAGGACCAGGGTGTGGGGAGCCTGTTGAGAATACAATAAAATTAACAGTATGAGACAGTTTGGCTCGAGTCTCCCTGACACATTTATTTTTTATTTATTTTGTAAAAACAGCCCTAAGTAAAATCATGTTAAATAAACATACTTTGTCTGGTGTGGGTGGATGTGCGGGGTCACACTGATCAACTGATTTGTAAAGAGAAATCGTGTACCCAGGGTGCTGCAGAGCTTTGAGTATATAGAGGACATCACACAAACTCTCTCTCCAGCGGCGGAAAACAGACTAAAGGTCATCAGAGCTAATCAGTTGCACCATTCCTGCCATCTCAGTTCAGTAATGAGATCGTGGAGATTCCCAGTGAAAAATGCCATGGTCAGTCAAGGCTGTTGTGAGAAGGGCTGAATGTGCTCCGTGGGCGAAGAAACACAGGTTGAACTAGAAACATGTGGACAGTTGGCTAATGTAACAGCAGCTGATGTGTCTGTGACTCCTGTCTTACCCAGCTCAAGGATTTCTCTCCTGCTGGGGGGGATTCCAGATAGCAGAGATAAGTCCAGGGAAGCTCCCCACACCAGATAAAACACAACGAGGACAGCTCTTTTCATTCAGAGACAGAGAGCGGGACAGGAGATAAGACTCCTCTTTTCATCATCCAGTGCTGCAGACTGTGTGTGTTGTTGCTGCGATGGAGAGACAAAGGATGAGGAGGAGGGATATGAACGGTGATGGAAAAGGCAAATAAAGATACATTTCTCAGGTTTGTCGTCACAGTGGTCATGGATGAGCGCATACCAGGTGGAGAGGAGCGCAAGTGAAAATAGGGGAGAACAGAAATGAAGGGGGGGGGGGGTTGTAATGCAGAACACATGCAAGTGGGATGCGGTCAGAGGGGAACTTTGTCTTTACGAGCACATCATTCCATCATTTTGGTAGTGTGAAAAAATGCAGCTTTTTCCAACATCCCACATTCGATCCTGTGGCCTCAAGTGGCTCAGACCCTAAAACTGTTTTTTTTTCTCCGCTACATGTAAACACTTCCATATGTGTGTAAAGCAAGTTAAGGAGTGGACCTTATAAGAAACCACAATTCTCTAACGTGTTGACATCCAACAAAACATCTGTGATGATTCATAATCCAAGTTTTCATTATGCATGCAGTACTGTACACATGGGGATGGATAGTTTGTAAGTGAGGAGATAGAGGGAAAAAAGGGGTGCAGTAAAGGGGGGGGGGGTGCTGGAATGAAAACTGTCTTGTCGACAAAAGTGAAATATCTGAGGCTTGGCCAGGGACCAGAGTTCGGGGTGGGGAAGTTTATTGTGATAATCTGCGTTGGAGCTACAGCGCTCCCTCTTTACTCTGGAGTGTCGAGTGGTCAGGGATGTGAGGCCCTTGCGATTAAAGGGCTACAAGGGCTTCACAAAAGAATACTTTTATTCTTTAGACTGGGAGTGTTGGGGTATCAAATGTGGAATGTGACATGGTAGTGGGCAGTTTTGCTTTGATGTTTGAAAGCTTTTGGGGGGGCGTGAAGCTGAGGAGGGAAGGAAGAAGGGTGCAGTTTTATCTGGTGAAGGCTGTTCATTAGCAGGTGTAGGCGGTGGCCTTGAGTGACAGGTCAGTGAATAAGACCGGGGGAAATGCTGGGCCCTCTGAAAACCGCTCATTACTCATTACATTGACTACATTCACACAGTCAAATCTGAAAATCCGTCCTTCTGTGTTTGTTTTGGCTTTAGGTCCACACTAAGCCGGCTTTTTTTCTCCCCTAACCCTTCTTTGTTGTCACTCCTTTTACAGTAAATGTCAATACCTTGTCATCAACCTGTATTTATGTTTTTGTAGGACAAATTATTCATAATTTAGTCATTTGATCAGGATCAGCACAGCAGCATTACTTGTCTCCTGTACAAAAGGTAGTATTTATGACCTACAATCAAAGTACTATTCTGTGCTTGTTTAGTTGTCTGATAACAGAATAATATGTTAATGAGAACAAATAGTGCATTAGCATATAGTATAGGGGATCACAGATAACAGGAGGGGACAACTTTACCAGCTGCCACTCAGCAATGTAACCCGGCTGTATGTTACTGTTGGCTATGGAGCACAGTTTTATTGTTTGCTGACAGAAAGAGGATGAAGGAGTGATTTAGCTGTTTGTTTTCCTATTGTTTAGGTTTTTCAGTGTGGACAAAGATCTTTTCAGATCTAATTCAGATCTTTTCTGAATTAGGTATCTTAGTGTGGAAGCTCTGTATCTACATTTATTCCATGGCATATTCCAGAGCCCTTGTTAAGCTCTGCAGTCCTGAATAGCTCAGGGTCTTTTCTCCCCATTCTGTGCCCCTGATTGGGACTTTCTTGCTGCATGGTGGATTAAGACTGTTGGAAATAATCAACTCAAATGACTGTCATCTTCAAGAAAATAAATTGTTATTTAAGAAAGTTCTGGATTGACTACAAAGCTCGGATTTGGGGTGCTGCCATATTTGTTACTTATTAATACCAGACAATAATAATTTGAGCAAAAGAAGGAGACTCTAAATGGAACTGCCAGTGTGAGAGGCTGAGATACCAGTCAAACAAACAAACAGATCCCTAAACATATCTCCATTTAGAACTTACTGCTTTTTTAATGGAGCACAAAATGAGGGTTTTGACACTGATGTGGTAGTTTTTGTGGGAGTCAGCAGTCATTAAAGGAACTGCATCTTAAAGCACTTCTCAAATGGCTTCAGTATTGAGCTTTGTATTTGATTGGTGTGAATACAATTACACTTCACTTGTTTATCATTTATTAAACACGCCTATGAAAGGCTCATGGGAGAGATTAAAGTGTGTGCACTACAAGGAAAAAGGTGGTAAATCAGAATGCTGAGATATTTCGAGAGTGATTGATGACTTGATGGTGTTTGTGTGCGAGCGCCCATGTGTGAGGACTGATAATGTGTCTGTCATGTGTGTGCACTGTGCATATGATGGTTTTGGTATGTGAGGTCTTTGTAGGGAGGAGAGTTCATACTCTTCGTTTTTCTCCCTGACTTTATCTGCCTTCATAAAATCTCACCACTTTGAGGGGAACATGGAGAAATTCCGACCTCGTTGGTGAAATACAACACAAAAATATTACAGCTCATGTGTACATCTGGAACACACGGGTGTGTTCAATCCCCCCTCACCTAACCCTCTAATGCAGCAAGTAAGCAACACTTATGGAGTCCATCTGGGATGTAACGTGGTTTCACTTGGAGCAGTGATTCCCAACCAGGAGTACTGGTACTCCAGAAGTACTTCTGCAGTTGCCAGGGGGTTCGTGGAAAGATTGTAGAGTAGCTAAAAAAATAAAAATGATGTGGTGATTATATAAACATAGTCATCAATAACACCTAAACACAAACAAACGTTATGTGACTGTATGAACAGTAATAGGCAAGCCAGCAGAGAAGTTGAAATAGATTAAAAAAAATAATGGATAAATGGTTGAAATGTCCAACTTCTGCCACTCCAAGTACTAGTAGTAGTAGTAGTAGTAGTAGTAGTAGTACGCATGCAAATGAACCAAACTGATTTAAAAAAAATTGTATGAAAAATATACTGTAACAATTTTAATTATTGTATTAGTATTATTTAAATATACTGTAACAATTTGAATAACACATTTCTAAATTGAAGGATGGTGTCTATAAAAGGGTTCTTGAGCTAATAAAGCTGTGTGGTATATCGGACCAAAAAGGTTGGGAACCACTGGTGTAGAGGATGACCCACCAAGTTCAAAATGTCTTCTGTTGTCTCCACCCTACACACAACACATATATAAACACGCAAATAATACCTGCATGCTAGAATGTAATCATAGCAGATACTCACTTTCCTCCAGTCTACCTTTTTCGTTTCACTGTGGAACATTTCCACCAAGTGCAATCCAATCAGACATACAGGAGGCCTGCAGGGGGATGGAGAAAGAGAGTGACAGGAAAATGCAAAAAGAAAGGTTGCATTTTACACCGCCATCCATCATTTTAACAGTTGGGATTGCAGACTTTGGGTTTTGCACGTTTTAGCATTGTGGAGTGGGTGGTAAAAGAGCAGGAGAGGTGCCACGGGTGTGTGTGTGTGTGTGTGTGTGTGTGTGTGTGTGTGTGTGTGCGTGCGTGCGTGCGTGCATGCGTGTGTACATGTGTGTGTGTAACAGTGTACCATAGGGGTGCATTAGGGGTGTGTGCACTTTTAAGATAACCTGGTCGGATAAAAAAGGCCTTGGAATGGCCCCCATCATCCATCTGGTGATGTCACCTGTGTGTGTGTTGGTGTGTGTGTGTGTGTGTGTGTGTGTGTGTGTGTGTGTGTGTGTGTGTGTGTGTGTGTGTGTGTGTCTACATATGTCTGTTTGTGTGTGGAACTTAAGTCTATTAAGTGACCCTGCAGTAAGGCCTTTGGGAAAGAAGGAAGGTGAGTATGTGTTGTCAGGTGGAAGGATGATGCTTCTCAGCTCTCCTCGGCCCCATACCCATTCATGTGAGTGTGTACACGCTCGCATGAGCACACTGCAAGTATGAATGTATGGTAGTATAAAGCACTTGTCAAAGAGAGCACCCACCCTTGCTCAACTGGAACCTAAAACCTCTCAGAACATGGCAGAAGGAATGGAAAAGGAAAGAAGAAAAAGAGTGTAGGAGACATTTAGGGGCCTAGAGTGCCAGACGTGTCATTACCTTTCCATTTCACTTGATGAAACCCATTTGGCTAGATTAGTTTAACACTCTCAATGGGACCTCGAGGTGAAGGGAGCCTCCTATCAGGATTAGCGAGGTGATGAGGAGAAGAAGAACCTCTATGCTGGCTCCGCCTTTCTCCACGACAAAGGGACACTGCTTGTTTCTGCAAACTAACAGAGGCGGGGCTCAATGCTTGGCGGGCGACAGACGTGTGTGTGTGTGTGTGTGTGTGTGTGTGTGTGTGTGTGTGTGTGTGTGTGTGTGTGTGTGTGTGTGTGTGTGTGTGTGTGTGTGTGTTACGAGAGAAAGTGTATCTGGTAGCCAGCCAAGTTGCCAGTCTGATTGAGAATGAAAGACAATGATTGGACTTGTCAAATTGAAGGGGATATTAAATCGAGGAAGCACAACCACTTGGTAATGAGTTTTTGTCTCATTGTGTGCAAGAGAGTGCATGTATAAAGGCATGTGTGTGTGAGTGCATGTATAAATGTGTTTGTGTGTTTGTGTTCACACCTGTGGGCTCTGTCATCTTTGCTCCTAATTATCTGCAGCATAAATCAATGGTGGCTGTGTTGCCATGGCAGCCAGCGGTAGGAAGGGTGCTGGTGATGGTAGCAGGAGAGTGCCAGAGCTATTTCATTAACCTTTAAAGGACTTGGTATTTATTTTAGTATCAGCACTATGAATATAAATTTGTCATTTTGAAAAGGGAAATGACCAGGTAATAAAAAGTCTGAGGTCTCTCTCTCTCTCTAGCTTCTGCATGGCTCTAGGGATGGCAATGTTGGTCCGTTGGACAGTTAGTCGTTCTATCACTTTGGTCCAGACTGAAATGAGTGGATACATTGCAATGAAATTGCATGTCCCCCTCAGGATTAATTCTAACCACTTTGGTGATCCCATGACCTTTTGCCAAGCACCATCATCAGCTCAATATTTTAATTTGTCCAATACTTTGGTTTATGACTTTATTTTTTTTTATGTCTACAAAACGAACGGTATTTCAAGCAGACTCGGTTGTACTTGTGTTTAGTGCTAATTAGCCAACTTTAGCATGCTAACATGCTGAATTAAGATAATAAACATGGTAAACATTATACCTGCTAAACAGCATGTCATTGAGAGCATGTTAGCATTTAGGTCGAAGCACCACTGTGCCTAAGTACAGCCTCATAGAGCTGCTAGCATGGTTGTATACTCTTAGTCTTGTTCTGAAATACAATACATTCCATTTGTAACTGGCCACTCTTACTGGATCGGGTGGACATTCTTTTTTATATCTTTTCTCCTGAGGTAGCTATCAGTTTACAGGATTACCCATTGTTGGATTATGGCATGTAAGCAATGTTGTAATTAATGATCAAGGCTGCATAATGGCAATTCTGGATTACAGAATCTTTGCATTAATCTGATGAAGTGTCTTCTAATTCACTGGGTTAGCCAAAAACAGGCGTTTCCATATGGTTATTTATATATAAACAGTTCATATATTATATACTATATAATATATTTTGGCATCACAATATAAAAGTACATATATCTTGATAGAACATTATATCCACATTGCCTGCCCCACTGAACACAGAGTACACATTTTTACCTGACTTAATCTTAACAGACATCCTTAACAAAACCTCATAATTAGTCTAACCCACTTGAGAGAGGCACAAACATGGTAAAAATGGCTGAGAAGTACTTTTTTTTTTGCACCTTTTTAACAAATGTATGTTATTGTTATGTTTTATATCCACTCTTAGAATTGTGAAGCTTTGTGCTTTTAAACAGTGGACTGCTTTTCAAGGCTGAGTGTGGATTAAACAGGATGCCATCCCAAATGAGATAACAACATCCACATCAGCTTGTTTCCAATGGCTGCTGCTTGTTCATTGTTGATAAACTAAAGGCAAATATTTTGGGGATGAGTACTAGAAATTTTACAACCACCTGGATATAAAAGGGTTGACAGACTTGTCTTGCAGTCATGAGTTTTTAGTTACGTATACAGTACATACAGCTGCATGCAAAATCTTTATGTTGAAATCCCTTAGACCACAGATCTTCAACAGGGGGTCCTCAGAGTCAGTGCAGGGGGGGCCTCCAAATTATTTTAAATTTTTTTTTAAAGTTTTTTCAAAAATTAAAAAGTCTTAACATGAATCCAACATATTATTAGCAATATAAATCCCCACTGCTTACTGACCTACTGGTAAGGTAGTCACTTAGGTAGTCATCCACAGATACAGTTAATCCTAAGGATTCAATGTGCCACATGTATTTTGAACATTAAAACATTATTTATAAAATCATGTCAACAATTAGTAGGCTATTTTAATAGCTTAGTATTCTATGCAAAAAAGGTATGTATAAATGCTTTAGGCCGCCCTACACGTTATTGTTGGCCCAGTTTATTATGCAACTTCATATTATACAATATACGTAGTAGCTGCTCTGTCTCTCTCTCAGTTGAGTGTTTAGTTGTTCATTATCAAAATTTGTGTTGCCCGTTCACAAACTTGTCCTTTTTCATGAATATTTACCACCACCATCAATTGAAATTTTACATTTGCATTCGCATGAACTGGGGTAGACGCTCCATATTCATGCGCCATCTTGAAATACGTTAGCCGGTAAGGGACATACAGGACATACTGCTCCGCCTTTCACGTTTTCGCTGTCACATGATAAACTCACAGGTGCTGCTAATGCTGCTAATGGGTATCGTAGCTTATCGCTTATCGTAGCAAGTTTGAAGAAGGAAACATGGAGGACCACACGTATGCTACCATACTGTAGCTGTAATACGTACTTTGAACTGTGTGGCGCGAGAGAGTTGATTGCGATATATGATCTCAACGCTAGATGGGAAAAAATCCTACACATTGGACCTTTAAAAAACATTGAAGACCCCTGCCTTAGACTTAGGAGAAAAGAGCCTTATAAAACACACCTGAATGTGTAAAACTGAAAATGTATTACCATAAAAATAATAGTAGCCATAACATATTCCCTGGGCTCTCTGCGGAGTTCTCTTATGCACGTATCAGATTCTCCTGTCTGGGAAGAACATCACCGGACAAAAAGTCGGCGCAGTAGCAGCTCTGGGGGGCAACAAGGGCGATGTAGAAGGGTCTCTTTGTGTGCTGGGATCATGGGTGTTTTGGCTGCCATTGGCTGGTTAAAAAGAGCATCCTGCAGTGCCTCAGCAGTGAGCGAAGCCTCTGTAACCACTGGTAATTCAATTGTGCCACATGATTTCTTGGTAAATAATCCACAAATGGGTACTCAGTGAAAACAGCTTGGCATCCAGGCCTAATGAGCCAGAGGTACTGAGGAGGAGGGGGGAGGAGGGCAGATGTTTGGAGAGGACAAAAAGACTATGGGGGAGGAGGCTGAGAGACAGAAAAAAATGTACAGGCTGAAAGTGAAGAAAAGAATGTGAAGGAGAAGCAAAAAGAAGTAAAAAAAAACCAGATGCTTCACATTAATGTGGCCTGTGGAAAGAATCAGTGGTCAAACAAAGAACTAAATCAAATGCTTTAGTGATGAAACTTTGGTATTGTTTGCATGGATGTGATGCAACAAATTGACAATGAAAATCTGAGCAGATGAGACACGCACAATCACTTGGCATGAGATGTTAACTGACAAAAAGCATGCACACACACACACACACTGCTTTGACCGCAGTCATGTGTAGAGCTGTAGATCTCTGAATGTGAGGGTCACGGCTGTGTGGATCTGGATTGTTTCAAGCTAAGTGAAGAAAGTCTGGCCAAGAGATGACACCCCCTCCTTCATGGTTCCTCTCCAGGCACAATCAGAGCCGGACGAGGACTCTCATTCATACAATGTAAATGGCTTATGTTGTTGACCATCAAAAGACACTAAAGGAGACAGAGATATGTGAATGAAGGGTGTCCTGACTAAGATTATACAATAACTTTAAGGAAACATTGAGAGGATTCCCAGTGAAAGTTCTTTTAAATCCAATTTCTGAGTTATCGCTCCAGGGCTGTATGGAAGAATACAGGGAAGGGGGTGTGTGCTAATTTGTACACACTGTTACACGAAAATGTGCAACTCTAAATATACCAGAGGAGAGGAAAGAAAGGCACAGTTTCCATAGTAACTGTTTTCAGACGTGGTTATCTTTGCTTGCTCTCAGGTTTCTGTTGATTTGCTCTCTTTTTCTCCATTTTTCTATTTCTATTTCACAGTTTCCTTTGTTTTGGAATAAATCAACCACCAGCAAGTTTAGTAAATAAGCGGCGCAAAGGTGCAAATTGGACTGCATTCATTAAAATGTAAAGAGAAGAGACAAGACGAGGATTAGGTGTTCCACTGTAGGATTCACACAAATAACACACAAAAGATGGGAAAAAAAGAATAACAAAAAACTTTACACAATAATGTCTGGTTCAATAACGATACACAAAAAAATACAGAATGAAACAAATAAAGAAAATTCCTAATCCAGACACACACCTGGAAAAAAAAAGCTTACACTGGCACAAATATAGAGGGGCGACATGGCACCACTAAATCTAGACATGCAGCGGCACAACTATGTCTGCCCTATATTTCATATTTAATCTGCTGTGCTGGAGGATTTCTTGGCCCAGTGCACTGTGTAATCTTTTGGAGGGGCAGATGGCACACTCGCAGTGTCAATCGGATCCCCTGGATTGGGACAGTGGCGGAGAAGAGTTCTCCAGGGGGCGCCAGCCGCTGCGCCAGGATCATCAGGTTTGGCTGACCAGTGGCAGCATCAGCAGCATGGGAGCAGAGAGACCTAGAAATAACTTTCAGTAGAAGGGTTGATATTGGACACAATTGCAGACTAGGATTAGGATTAGCCCAGGGTCCTATGAACAGGCCTTTCTTATTTCCTTTTCCTCTTACACAAAAATACAAATAATAATAGATTCTCCCTATCTCTTTCACACACATTTACATTGCTGTTTTAATACAAATTATAATATTAAAAAACAAAATCATTTATATTTATTATTTTAAATCAATTTTAGTGCTTCAAGTTAGAGTTAGAGTTGCTGTTAGTGACAGAGGGAAAACAATTACAGGTTCCAAGAAACAGGTTTAATATCCTGTGTCGCTGTCACCAATGCTATGCACCTGTAACCCAGTCAATATGTTCACTATCTTGGTTTAGCATGTTAGCATGCTAACATTTGCTAATTAGTACTGAACACAAAGTTCAGCTGGGGCTGATGGGAATGCCATAAGTTTGGCCATAATCAAAAGTATTGAATGCATTGAAATTTTGACCTGTAGATGAAAAGTTTAGGAATCACCAAAGTGATTGGAATTCATCAATAGGGGGAAATTACCAAATTTCATAGTAATTCATCCTTAGTTGTTAAATGAGAAATTTTAAAGCGTATTTTAAACCTGTCCAAAGGTGACAAAATCTGCCTACCAGCACATCTAAAGATCAATAATTAACTAGTTCTATCTCGTTTGCTTAATTCATACAAAAAAACAGTGTCAAAATTACGAATTGCCGTTTTACATGGGGCTGCCAGACTATTTGGTCGAGACCAGTTGCTTGACAACCAGCAAGGACTCCAGGAAAATACTGGTCCCAGCCAAGAAATAGTCAAGTGAGATACGAAGTGGACCAAGCGACCAACCGACATGGCCATCCCAAGAGCCAAGCTGCGCACATGGCCTAAAAGTAGAAAAAGTAGAGAATCACATTAGGAAACCAATGAGGAAGAACAGTATGCCTAGAAAAACATTAAAACTAGGCAGAAAAATCACATCACTGGCAATAGTTTGAGACATTGATCTATTTTGAACTAAACTTAGTCTAACAAGTCCTCACCAGACCCTTCGCCTGTCTCCAGGGAACATTCTGCAGCAGTTTTCCTCTTGGATGCTACAATTTACAAGGCAGATTTATGTAACAGGCTAGCTAGTGTCGGCTTCACTACCCTGAAGTTTTGACAGTCTAATTTGCATGGCTGCAGACAGTCAAACTCGGCTCAGCCTCGACTCCACCACCAAAACAATGTCACCTTCAATTACCAGACATCAGATGAGATGAGGGACTGTGTGGTCCTCTGATTAGACCAGGGAGGGAGGGAGGGAGGGAGAGAGAGACACAGAAAGAGAGAGATGAATGGGTCCGCTGGTGTCCCGGAGCAGTGGAGAAGACTGAGAATAAATGAATGAATGGGACAGTAATGAAAAGTGGAGGAGGTGGAGGGGAGAAGGGACGGCGGAGAACAGGACATTCAGAGTGGTTGGTCCAAAAGAATTAGAAAAGAGGACAAAATGAGCCCAGCTGAGTGACAGGCTGAGGGCTGTATTTGCAATTATGTCTGTTGTGTTCATCTGGGATTTTTTTTTTTTTAATTTTAGAGTTTTTAAAAGTCTTACCCCACTGTGAAATAACTTACACATTACACATCAAGCCCAGGAATCTGCTAAACAATTTAAAGCAAATCTGGACATGATATTTCAACAGGTTAAAGACAGAAATCTGAAAGCTGCATGTTTGTCAGTAACCGTTGTCTGCTAAATCAGTTGCAAAAGCAGGGGACACCCTTGAGGACAAAAATGTCATCTGGAAAGGATACTTTGTTTAGAGTTACCCAGCTCATGCTACATGGTATTTTATTGTAGGTGAAAAATCCAACAGCAGCTTAGCTCTGGCCAAAGGTTACAAAATTCTCCTACGAGTGCCCCTAAAGTTAAATAATTATCACGCTTTATCTCAATTGTTTAAAACTTGTGGTTTGGGGGGGGGTGTTATGTCACAGACTATACCTTGGCCGGGAGCAGGGACTTCTAAGCCTATGGACAGAACCAGGCTGTTTCAGTTTTCAGTCTTTATTCTAACTAAAGCTAACTGGCTGCTGGCTGTAGTTTCATATTTACTTTACAAACATGAGTGGTGTCAATCATCTCATCTAACTCTCTGCAAAAAAAGATAAAGAGCCTTTAGGAAAAAAATACCCCTTTAAAAAGCAAGACTTTTCCAACCTGAACTCTCTCTCATTACCGACCTGACACTTTTTTTTTATTGTGACCTGTGTGACTCTCCACGGTCTTGAAAATCACTCATCATGGCCAACTGTGTTTGGTTTAAAATTCAAAACCACATGCTAATGTAGCTCCCGTTCACACAAATTGCAGACTGAAATATGAACACAAATGTGCTGTGTCAAAGCTTCACAGAAGAAAAACTACTCACTTTTCCATATGATGACACACAAAAAAGAGAATAGAAAGACACAGAAGGATGTAAAGAATAGCGAGGGTTTGTTCGGCTAAACATTTGCTTTGGCAGGCCCGGAGTAGAGGGGCGGTGTTCTACTAGTCCCCTGACATGCATCCAGAGGAGCCCCTCTGTCTTGACCATAAATCTGAATGGAGTGGGAGTTATCATACTTTGCTCCTGCCATCCCCTCCCCGGCTAAATCCCGCATTCCTCCCAGACACTGCTTTGTACAAACAAAGTGGCCTCTTTCCCACCGCTCAACATTGGGAAAGGCGATGGTTTGTCATGGAAAAATCCAGAGGCATCTCAAGAGTCCTTTAGAAGTTGTTTTCTTTTTTTCCACCCCACAAGGCTTAGCAGCGATGGATCAACACTTAGCCTGGTGGCTGCTTTTTTTCTCACTGTAGGACATGTAGTTCACATATAGATGTCAGTTCCTATCAGATAGAGAGTATAACTAACTGTCTAAATGAACTGTGAGGTGAGTGAACTCCACACACACGATTTTATGTGAAGTCAAATTGATTTATTAAGCACATTTAAAAACAACCCACGTTGACCAAAGTGATGTACAGACCAGAACAGGTATGGCTAAAATCACAAAAAAGAACATAAACACACATTGCACACAGCTTATAGGCGTAAATCAACAGCTCATAGGCGCAAAATATGTATACCAACGTACACGCACATGCACGCACACACACACACACACACACACACATATATATGAAATGAGTGTGCATTGGGGGGCAAGTCGTTATAGAAAACCCTGGTAACACATTCCATAGGAGTCTGCCTCCTCCCTCAAAGGGAGTCTTTTGTGCTTATTGAAAGGCAGAGGGGTTACAGGGTTTCTCCCTTTAGGGTGCCGAGAATAATACTCAATCTCAAGACAATGACCTCACCCTGACTCTCTCTGTGTGTATGCATTTGCATGTGTGTTTGAGATACACTGGAAATGAGTGTGACTACTTTTGTGACAGCATGGACAGGGACAGCAGTGAGAGAAAGTCAGAGGCAGAAAAAGAAGCAGGAAGTGTTCAGTCAAGGACGGATTACGGTGGGGGGGGGGGGGGGGGGGCACTGAATAGATCCTCAGGAGGGAAGTATTTCTCTTCCCCTGTCTGATTGCCCCCCCATGTTCTGCCCATGGTGAAATGATCTGTAGATGACACTGGTGAGAGCCAGAGGTAATGTAAAGCGCACACACAGGCACAGCCAGACCCAGGGAGCGGTGGGCTTCAACAGGAAATTCCTTTACAGCCTTTCTGCTGACTAAGACCTCCGAGTGGGAACAGAGTAAGAAAGAATGTAATGTATATGGTGTCTGCGTTATTTGGGGTCCAGTTAGGGCAGCATATGCACAAGCCATTACCACACGGGTGTGAGGGTGCTGGTTTCAGAATAAAAGAGCAGTAATATCATTTAACAAATAAGCAGGTAAAGTGTCATTGCAGCCACAAAAACACAGCTCAAGAGTCAAAGTCTTTATGGCCTTTAGATGATGAATTTGATTTGCCTGAGTTCTACATGAATAACCATTTTTAATATCTCTATTAGCATACTTGCAAGATCAAGTTTCAAGATTGTGTATTCGTCCCTAAATTGTGGAAATTTGACAGGGGGATTGGCGCCTCATGCAATATTTTCCTCTGTACTGATGCTATGTTCATCTTGACATTGGTGCAATGGACTAATGGTAATGCATCCCCTTGTCTGTTTCATCATCCGGTCACTCATCAAGCCCCCCTACGACCACACCCACCATACACACTCGGTATTGTGTGTGGCTAGTAAGAGAGAGAAAGCCAAACAGACACAGACAGTAGCCATCTTTTCAGGCAGCATCCATGTTACAGTGCCAGCACGCTGCACAGGTGTCCCTCCACAGTGACCTACATTAGCCCAGCTGATGCCACCACAAAGACCATATAAACATTTCACCGACTGCCGGCTGCTTCTCCTGAGACATCTGGCGAGAGCAGGTTAAGAGAGATTCTGTGCGAAATTAAAAGACAATTGCTAAAATTATATTAATAATGCGACTGGTGATGAACAACGGTATGTCAGAACGTGGCTAATCCATGTCTGTGAGATGGATGCTGCAGCTGAAAGAAAAGGAGTGGCAGATTGTGACTGGGGTGGCCAAAATTAAGCAACAGCGCCATCAGGTGACTCAATTTCTATACTGCAAGAGTTTTTACATATTGTAACATGGACAGACATTGCTTCGATAAATAAACTAATAATTTAGAATATTTCCATTTAATGGTATGATCTTGGGTTTGAATGTCTCATTCAATGTAAACTATGTTTTAATAAAAAACTGGAAAAGCTTACACAGAATACCTTTTACCATTTGTAAAAACAGATAAAAAGCCAATTTAAAAAGGAATAAACGAACAGTAGTTTGATTGATATTGATATTGCCATGAGTGCACAATAAAAAAACATGATTTAAGAAAATAACATAAATATATGAATAAAATAGAGATTTCTTATCAAAACAACCCAACACCAATTTGATTGAGATTCCCTGGATTGGACACATGACCTGAATTTAAAAATGATATTCAGTAGACTATATAGCTGAATATGCTATATAATGTATATACACAATAATAAAGAGTCAGACTGGGTTCATTCACATTAAATTCTTTGTATTAGTGATTTTTCTTTTTCATCGAACTGACTGTTCCTCTGCAACGTCCCCACCCACAAACAGCTATATGATTCTGTATGGGGGCACAGATAGCAACACAACTCCTCTGCAGAGGCATCTCCCAGGAGAAAATACTTTAAGGTGTAGCATTTCAATGGTACTTTAGTTAAAGTTTTGACCAAACCTAGCTTTGAGGATTTTTTTTTGTTGTTGGGAGTGTTTTTTTATTGTGAAATTCCACTTTTTGTTTAATATAGCTGTTATTTCTAGACAGTAGATGAACAACTTGGTTGATGAGTAACCATTGGTGTTAAGAGTAAATAGTTTTGGTATGAGTGGCAATGTCCTTTGCATTTCCTGCATCAAGTCACTTGCACAAGACTCAAGTGGATTAAACAAATGAGATATGATGTGTTAACACTCCACGATAATGCTTTTATAGCCTATCTGGTTTAAACAGACCTATCTACCTTTTATTCTTTAGTAGCAAATAGCAAAACAGCCTTCCTTGATTATATCGTAATGCACAACACTAAGCCCATTAGCCATGAATCCTTTAATGACAATGATCATTTGAAAAATATAGTGAAATACTTGACTTAAAAAAAGAAAGAACTTGACAGATTTGAAAACAGATGTGTGGAGAACAGCTTTGATTAGTTCAAAGTGTGAATCTGAAGGGGATACACAGCCGAGAATTGGAGACATGCAAAACATTGTCAGAACACAAAAACCTGAAGAACAGCCAATGTCTTAAACCAAAAAAAAAAAAAAAAAAACATACAACTGAACAGTTAACTATCTGCACAATGTTTTGCATGTTATTGAACAGACATGCAATCCAAAGCACATACAATAATTAAGCATTTATTTTAGTATAAATATTAATCTCTAGGATTATTTTTCTCAGTTACATTACAGATAATGGAAAAGGAAATCAGAAAAGCATGGAGCATGCTCACGTTGCTCCTTGGTCTACTTGGCACACTGCCTGCTGAGCCATTTTGTTCCAAACATGGGCCGACAGAGAAACTTTAAACTTCACCAATTTAAAATATTTTCCTATACAAATACATAACAAAAGATGCTACCCTCAATTCCAAGCCAAAGAATCCAACATCCTGACACCGGGACCAGTTTGAATTCTCTTTGTTAAGTCAAATATGATCTAAATATGATCCTCTACCCAAATAAGACAAACTCAGAGAAGCGACCTTTACAGCCTGCAACAAGCTCATATAAATGAATAACATATGACGAAGAGAGGGTAAAGAACTAATAATGACACATTAGCTGGTTGCGTTTCAGGTGACTGACTTACAACAAAAACATTTGGATAACATTGTCACACTTCTGTGTGTTTTACAAGGCCATATATCGTCTATAGAGTTGGGAGTGAATCCAAAATGAAAAGTGCACTATGAATGAAGGCCAATTTTTTTCTTCATTTTGAAAAATTCACTTGCATAATAAAAGATAAGAAAGAAAGAACGGGGCACAGGTAGAATTAAATCAATCGATCGTCATTCAACTTGCGAATTTAGAAAGGTGACAAGCAGCATTATGGCCATTTCGCAGCCTGCAGTTGAGCCATTGCCCAACTTGCAATGCACTCGCAACATACGTGATGTATTTAATGGCATAAAGAAAAAGGGGAAACGGCCCCTCCCCTACTGCGGTGATACCTTTCACATTCTGACTTCTCACTGCGTGTCCTTATGCTTTAAGAAAAAGGTAGTGACTAGTGTCATGTGCTCTTTAAAGCGAGAAGTTATTTCAAGAAATAGCCAAGACCTGAGTCACTACCCTCGCTAGCGGCCTATCTGCACTAAACTGAGCGTAATTCTTATTGCCTTGGTCGTCCT
The DNA here is from genome assembly GCF_008315115.2 of Sander lucioperca. Classification (NCBI taxonomy): domain Eukaryota; kingdom Metazoa; phylum Chordata; class Actinopteri; order Perciformes; family Percidae; genus Sander; species Sander lucioperca. The sequence continues at coordinate 17,384,400 of NC_050190.1, read as the reverse complement.
GTTGCTCTTTTCAACAGGTTTACCAATATGGTCCAAACCCGCCGGAAAATCCCCTACTGACATTCATGACATGGTGACAGTGTGGACAAAGAGTTAAAACACGTTAAGCATGGTTCGTCTGCCGAGAACTAGCTTTAATGGTGGGACAGAGTTCGTGTTGCAGTGGCTCTCAGTCCCAGTTCTCCCAGTCTTCGTCCATCTGGTAAACAAACAAAAAAGAAAGGAAAAAGGGGGTTCGTAAAACATTCTAACTGTTTTACATTTTAATTTAACATTCTGGTAAATGTCACAACACTAACCTCTCCAGAAGCTTCTATTTTAGAGAGAGCCATTTGGACTTCTTCTTCTGTCATGTCCAGGTCGAAGTCTTTCTCCCAGTCCTCACTCACATCGGTGCTGGACCCTGGAGACGGAAAGACAAATTTGGAACTTTCTGTGACCTCAACTCTGCTGCTTCTTCTAAGCCTATTTAGTGGAAAACTCATAACCACATCACTGAACCTAATCCTGTTAGGATTTATACTCACAAACTGGAACAGTAAGAATCTCATTGTCAACTGAAAAACCTCCTCAAGTCATTGTACCTTTCTTGCCATTGTTAGAGGGCGTAGATTTCCCGCTGTCAGAGTTAAGCTCGAACACTCTCAGGTCCTGCGGACCCTCCTCCTTTGCTGCTTCTGGTTTAGAGGTGGGGGCAGAAGCCCGCGCTGATGCCCCATCAACAGTGACCTCTGGCTGGGTTACAGCTTCCACTTGAGCCTCAAGAGGTAAGTTACTCTTTCCAGGGGCAGATGCTAGATTGTAGTTACCCTTCCCAGGCCTCTGCTCTTCTTGTGTCTTGTCCGCAACATCTTCCAAGCTAGCTTCGGTCAGTTTCTTAGCTAGCTCTGTGACAACGGGCTCGGGCCGCACTTCCACCTGCGTTGGCAGGCTGATGCTGTCGCTGCTGACTGAGAGGGTAGCGTCACGCTCCTCGCCGGGAGACAGGACGGGGCTCAGCAGAGGCGTTCCTGTGGGAGCAGTAGAGGTTGTGGGCAGCTGGGTTGAGCTGTTGTGGGGTGTGAAGTTCAGTTGAGATGATGACGTGGCGCCGAGGAAGTCATCTGGCAGTAACAGCATAGTGAGGCAGTGTAAGTAACAGGTTTTACGGGGCAATCTGTGTATTTGGAAAGTAAAACTAAAAATAGCATACCCTCCTCCTCCTCCTCCCAGCCCAGGGTCTCTGTGTGTGTAGTCTGTTCTGCCCTTTGCTTCAATGCCACTCTCCTCGCCTCCTCCTAAAATTAAAAAAAATATAAAAATTGTTTGTATCGGTAACATTTTTTTTAGCAACCTTCCTTGGGTAATGCATATCTGTTACATTTGTTTTTTTTGCATAAGATGTAAAAGGGGCTAAAATTCTGTGCCACCTTTATGTTGTTAACTAAAGATACGTCAGTTCTCCTTGTAAACACCTTGTTGTGTCGTGTGTGTATATATATATATATATATACACACACACACACACACACATATACATACATACACACACTGATTAAAGGCCTAAAATGCCCAAAAAAAAGGAAAAACAAATGTAATTATTACTATTAATAATTATGACAGACAGACTTTATGAGATAGATATATATATATATATATATATATATATATATATATATATATATATATATATATATATATATATATATAGATATATATATATATATATATATATATCATAAAGTCTGTCTGTCATAATGTCTTTATATTATTTAAATAAAAACAAAATAATTCAATTAAAGTGTTCTAAGATTATATAACACAACCAGTGCTTTTTACAGGCACAGTAGGCAGACCCACTGGCAGTGACTCAGGACCTCATGCATGTTTCCGCCAGCAGGTGGCACCCAAGACAACTTAGTAAACTGAACTGAGTTTATGGGAAATACATCTTGAGGATAGTCTGCATTTTAGGATACACAACATAAAATAACATGATTACCTGGTCCAACTGGAAGACTCTGTAGAAATACCTCTGCCAGAATTCTGAATGTGCAACTGCCACTGGCACCTGTGAATAAAAAAAAACTGTCCTCATCTGGTACATTGCACTTACAATTATGATGACATCTTGTTCTTTTTGCATTTGAAAGCACTTATTGTAGGTCACTGTGGATAAAATAGTCTGCCAAACAAATGTCATGTCATGTAATGTATTAGTTTAAAACAAAACTGGACGCTGGGCTCCGTACGGTAAGTGTTATTAAAAGCATCAATACATACCATTTTGGTGTAAAGGGCTCGGATAGAGGGACTGTTGACCAAAAGCTCTGAGATTTCTCCTTTCTTATCTTCCAAACTGAAGCTGGACAACCAGTTGTCAAACTGCTCTGGGGGACCTGGACAAAAATAACTTCTCATTAAAATACACTCAAAAGATACCAAAGAACATCAGCAAATATTAGGAAGGCATCCATCTTACAATTATCACATTTTGAATTACACAGTGGGTCACCACACAAATCACACAAATCCAGTAAACTAATTATTCAGCACTGACTATAATAACTATATTACTCATTAGCATTCAAATCCTGGCAACACAAAACAAAAATGACATAAAAGTTGAGAGGGCAGCTTTTAAAAGGCAGATAATATGTATGATTCGGGGACATGTATGTGTCACAGCAGCAAAAGGAAGAACAAAAACAGATACGTAGTATAGAGAGTAAGTAGTGAACACCTAAATTCAGTTAGAAACACAACAAATTAAAGAATGCCTTACTTCAAAACACAACATAACTAATCTAATATTCTGGTGGAGGCATTGCACTACTTCACTATGTAGTGTCTTACCATCAGGCTCATTGCAGTATGTAGCAGGGTCAGCTTGCAAACTGTAGAGACGTGCCTGCAGGGCAAACAAATGCTTAGCTGTAGTTACTTTATTTCCACATGCACATCATGTGCTCACTTTCACAGTCCAGTAGCCTCTTATGGCAAATCATAAGAAAACTAAATCTGTCCTGATTGAATCAACACTTTGTTCAATATTTTCAAGGAGATCAACCAAAAAGTTAAATTTTCCATTCAATTGTTCATTCACAAGAACCCCCGCACAAAGATCATTCATAGTTCAGCTGTTTTATCATTTAGAAACTGCTTTTTTTGTGAAACAGACAATCTGTCTTATTAACACAGGTCACTCCAAAGTCCATTTTTCAGCTAAATGTACGAGTAGAACTGTTGCCCACCTTAGAACTGTCGTAGATCTCTGTAGTTCCTGTTGGCGTTGCCACCAATGTGATTACGTCACAGTCGATGGTTTTATCAGGGGGTGGAGCAAACGTGTCCGTTATCACCCCTAAGAAACTAGAAAGGCTCTTCTTTACCTTTTCTGAGGTCTCAGAGGAACCTTCCACCTGGGAAGCAGTATAAATAGACAGGTTAGATTAGGTATTTAGCAAATAATACTTAAATCATACTGTATGACGTGGGTCTACTGAACACACATTCAACAGCCATTTCACCTAACTGTCAAGAGATACTTAAATAAAAAACAACGAACAAGGTAAAGGCTGCAACTTACCGCAAGCTTGTTTCTGACAGCAGTGGCTGTAGCCACAAGTGAGCAGGTTGTGTCATGTTGCACCACAGTGGAGAACTCTGTCAAGTCTCGCTTTATGAATTCTAAGGCCTCAGATGACTGCAAAGAAGAGAGTCAAATAATTAACATCCAGATTCAACTTTATCATCTCCATTAGCAAGCTCTTGTTGTTTCAGATGTACGTGAAAACATTACATTCAAATAACACAAAAAATAGAGTTCAATGGCACTCACAGCAACAATATATAGAAAACATAACATACTAGTGCTGAGCGATATGGAAAAAAAATTCTTCAATATTGATATTGCGACGATATTGTAGTGTTGATTATTGGTGCTTTCACAAAATATTCACACAATGGGATTTTTTGATAAATAATCATCAGTAATGTGGATATGATGTAATGTAAAAGTGGGTAAAGGCAAATAATATAACTGAGAGTCTGGTAAATTTAGAAAATTAAGTCACTTTCAGTAGTTCAACAACCTTCAAGCACTGTGAATGAATCAGCCTCACACTTGTTCTAGAATTTCTTCCTGGAACATCAAAGCCAAACTTTCTTTGGAAAAGAGATGTTCTGAGAATTGAACAGCTGTAACTTTATTGATTGTCTGCTCATGCTAACAGATAGCTGGGACAGCTTAACTTGTGTCTTTTACCTGAATAATGCTATGCATTCAGTTTTTATTGACAGAGGTAAAGGTTCCAAAATCATGCCACACAATGGTGACAACAGCTTTGGACATTAAACTGTACAAACTGTGCGTGGCCAGCTTTTGTGGAGTTGAGGAGTTCAAGTCATTTGGAAGAGAAAAAACAGCCTTTGCTGACTTTTGCAGACCACTGCAGTTGAGTCTATGAATTTTACTGGATTTACTGTCAGTAATTATGTTGCCTGGGTATATATATATGTTTTGGCTCTGACCTTTCATGACAAATATGCGGATAACTGTGTGTTGTTCAGTAAAATATAACTGGTGTTTTATGCATCTATTGAAACATTTTATGAAATTTAAACATTGAAGGGAGAGTAGCGGTTGGCATTGAAATATTCCTCAGAGCAACATCTGACAAACATTGTAAAGGCTGAGCAACTACTAATGATACAGTAAAAAGTACTAATGTCCATGGTGTGGATTACCTTATCTTTGACGGCCTGGAAGCTCTGCTGAAGCCAGCCTCCCCACCAGCCTTCTCTGTAAACATACAGACATTTAGAAATGAGCTACGTTTTAAAACAGCAGAAAAAATATGTACACCACAACTGCTCGACCCATGTGCATTTATCAAATATTTAAAATGCTGTGTCAATACAGCAAGGCAGGCTGTCAGCTGTTTTCTTTCTCAAGCTATCTCTCTAACGTTAGCTAGCTAACTTACACATACACAGCCTGGCAAGCTAAACGAGTTAGCTAACGTCAGCTATCACTGCCATGCAAGCTAATTAGTCGAAATAAAGCCATGAATGCCATTTGTAAGGCTTAATAAAACGCTAGTTACCAAAATGAAGGATATATACAGTCCGCTATTCGTTATTGCGTGATTTAAGCTGCTCTACACCACAGCTAACCAGGCTATGCTAACGCTAGCCAGGTTATGTTTTGGTAAACAAATGCACTTCCTGAACTGATTCTGTGAGCTGTAAAGTACAACGTTTAAACAAAGTAACTATACCAAATCGTATACGACACACAACGCAATAAGGAACACAATATGCACACGATTTCGGTGCTCTCTGCTATATGACCGTTCATTTTAAAACAAAAAGTAATTTGCGAGTTCACTCTCACCCTTCAGCCATCTTCAGACGATGACATCATCAGTATTTACTGAACTCTAACCCGGTTACATGGCTAAAAAAATACACACGTAATGCAATGTGACTTCCCTCCTGAGATATACAGATAATCACATTCACATATACGGTGAGAAATCACTGTTTTAAATTTTAATTTTTTACAGTTTGTAACCAGTATATTATGATTTGCAGTCTTTGAGCTAACTATGGTGGCTGCAGAGGACCAAATTGGACGGCAACGCTAAAGTGAATCACTGTGGGCTACATCGACTTACTAAAAGAATGAGAGGACTTTCAGTTGTTCTCTATTGTGTTTATGTATTGTTAGAAGCAAGAGCTGACCAACCTTTACATGTGACTTCACACTGTTATAAGGTCAGAAGGTTTTGTATCCTACTTCTGCATATCTATACCAGACCCAACAGAAACAGATTTGTCAAGGCACTAGATTGAAAATATTATGAAATAAACAAAACTGCACCCTGTGTAGGCACAAGGAGAACTGTTTGAAAAGTCATCAACATTTAAGTAAATGCAGTTTAGAGTTACCATCACACAGTTGGCAGAAGTGCATCAAAACAAAAGAGGACAAACTGCAGCACAATGCTTCCATGAATGAGCCTAACGATTTAAACATATGCAAGTTGTTTTCTTTTCATTAAACCTCATTTAACCAATACGTTGCATACAAAACCAAACAAATGAATCCAGACCACACCTCTCCTTGTTGAGCCTTTATGTTGGCTAATTAGTGTTTAGCAAGTCCAACCTGAATCCCAGCCCTCATCAATCTCCTGATCTCAGTACATCTGTGGATGTGCATGTGAGCGTATGTGCACACCGTATTGCATATGCATGTTGACCCCCAGCAGCTGTGCATTCCCCTCATTAGTATTCTGGGTGAAAAGGGGGATGTAGGCTTTACTTAGCACAAAATGAAAAAGAACAGGCAACAAGCCTCTGGAAGTGTGTTCTCCCTTAATTGAAGTTCCCCCTTATCCAGACGCTGCACAATGTGTGCGTATGTTCCTCAATATGTCTCCCCTGTCCAGCCCCTCAATCCTCTTAATTGGGTCTTTCAGTCCCCTAATTAACTCTGTCAGTGCAGGGTGTGCTGAGCCAAGTTGGGACAAGTACTCCTCTATTGATCAGTATCTGAAGCAGTTAACTTATCCATCTGTCTACATGGTACGGTGTTTGGATTTAATGCACAAAAGGGTAAATGTGTAGTATCATCAACACCTTGTGTTGGTAAAATGCTTATGCCTTTGATTTTTGCTTCTTCTTCTTCAGCTGATAAGCAATTTAGTAGATTCAATTTGTACTATTTTATCTCAGATTTTAGATTACTTAATCTGACGTGTAGTTGTTTTTGAAGACAATATAGTACGGTTGTGTATGAACTGTAACTCTCCTCTCTATAAGAATCTATTGAATTTTTTCCATCCATTATGGTTAATATGGAATACTAAAATGCAGTGGTGGAAAGTAACTTAAACATGTACAGTTTAAGGTTTTTGCCCTTCCATTTTATGCTACTTTGTACTTCTACTTTACCATACAGTATATTTTAGAGGCAGATATTGTACTTTTTTCTTATAAAAAAGTTTTAATGATCTGCTACTGTTGTACATTTCAACCCGTGTTCAATGCAAGTAAACTTGTTTAACCTTGTTTTCATAGTGCCTGCCTTATTTTCTCTTGTTTTAAGATAATACCATTTGTCTGTAGAGTTGATTAAAAACAGGTTGAAATATTGTTACCTTTACCCTGCATAATAAAGTTTTAATGTTTCAATTATCAACACAAATGGATATGTTGTAGATTTACAGTAAACCTCCAACCAGACCAACTACAAAAAAAATGCTAGTCACAAATGAATGAATCAGGGCTGATCATATATGGCACTATGAAAAGGGTCCTTTGGCAAAATAAGTACTTTTATTACTTTAAGTTAATTTTGCTGATAATATTTCTGTACTTTTACATGAGTAGGATTTTGAATGCGGGACTATTTACTTGAATTTTTACATTGTAGTATTACTACTTTAACTTAAATAAAGGATGTGAACACTCCCTTCCCCCCTTGCTAAAATGATCCTTTTCTGTATCACTGTGTTTAATTTTCAGAGGTAATTGTGCACAACATTATGACTTAAACCAGAGCTGCCACTGCTGGTTAGCGTATGCTAAATAGCACCATGATGACAGCAGAGGCTGACCATAATGGCACACAGAGGACCTGTCCATATTGTATGATTTAAAAAGCATATCCATTACACACCACACACATCACACTCACTCACCCACCCACCCACACACACACACACACACACACACACACACACACACACACACACACACACATGCTCTAGACTGCTGATGCCACACCGTGGGTTAATACCATCTGCTGCTGATCAGGAAACACCAGCTTTGCACAAGTCAGTGTCTGTAATTATCTACCTAGAGCAAAGGGAGGCCGATCCCCACTAATCTCCACAATGTGTTCCGCTTCCCATTCCCACCTGTGCCCAAGTAAAAGGGGGGGCCTTGTGGGAGGACCCGGGGTCTCTGTGTCAAGGGACCAGGAACCAGGTGACGCTGCAACACCGGCCCCCACGACAGAAGCTCTGTCGCTTGGTTTGGCTGGCAGCTGCCTCCCCCCACTGAGACATCCCACAGCTGACAATCCCCAAGTACTGACAGGGGCTCTTTTCAGTGTCAATAGCCTCATATATTAGAGCTAACCGCCTTTGTGGCGAGCGATGGTGTCAGGCCTTTTGGCCCGACAGCGCTTGTTACCATGATGAAATGTAGATTGAATGGAGGGGGTCTGTGTCTCAGGCACGAGAGCTTGGACTCCCCCGGCCTTTGTGTCTCACGCATGGCTATTGTTCAAACCTATTCAGGACTCTCAGGAGGAGGAGGTGGGGTAGGAGGGAGGTGGGTGAGAATGAGTTACATCTCTTCATTTCTCCCCTGATCTCCAACTCATCTGTCAGCCGTGGGAGGATAAGCATGTATTTTACACGCTTGATTTGTTGCTAAGTGAAGGCCGGCCATTGTCATGTTGTTTGACTAAATCATGTTCATGGCAATCAGTGTGTATAATAGTTTGTGGTTTAGTGGATTAATCATTATTATGAATCAGCTAGCACTTGATTTTTTTTTTTTTTTTACACAAATGCAATATTTGTTTGCAAATGTGTGTTGAATGTACATGGACATATTCAAAGAAGTCAATCCTGTGTGCTTTGATACTTTTTTAGACTAATCGTGTCTTCTGCTTTAAAATTTGTCCTTTGTGTGCCCATATCCATGTTCTTATGAGACAGAGACAAATCGTTGGCCTCGAGCTAAGGACATGGCTATGTCCCTCGCCTGCGTCAAACAAAAGTGACGCCTTCCTGGCGCCTGTGTCGTCCTTTCATCTCCTACTCCCTGTTGAGGTGAAGATGGATGGTCCCCTGGCTCAAGAACACCACATTCAGCGTCTGTGCTGGCGTATTGTCTCGTCCTTCTGTCCCTCTTTAGCTCTTTAGAGGTTAGTCTGTCCAAAGCTGGTTAGCAACCAGTGACACCCTTTCCTAGATATCCATTTTTACACTGCCCTCCTGTCCTCCCAAAGCCCCAACAAAACCCCTTCTGTTCAGTTAAAGATGATGCGGCTGTATTGTTTCGATACAGCTGCTGTGTATTTGTCAGTATGTGTCTGAACCCTTCCAGAAAAGTAGCTGCCTTGTAAAAATAAATATTACCTGGCAGATATTGTTTGGTTTTGTTTTTACAACTTGTATTGACAAAACTACCACAAATACAATAACTGCAACAACAAAAAATAGTATATTAATTTAAATAGTCATGAAAAGAAGATAGCAAACAAGAGTTTTTATTATAACAAAATTTTAATTTAGGGAAAATAGAAATCCTGCACAATAGGATACACCAGTTCCATTTCTGACAATGTTTCATCACCACAAATATCAGATAAATTACAATATTTGCTACTCTGGTAAAATCCTGCGTGTATTTAGAATATTTATATATATTTCTTGTATAAACAATGCAGAAGAGACAGTTGATCAAAAATAGCAGCAGTTTGCATGGCAGAAGATATATATACAGTATGTACAAGCTCTGGCACCAGCCATTATTTTAGCAGTTCCTTTAACAATCTTCTGTGAGCTGCTTGGTTCATTGCAATGATCCAAACAGTAGAGGTCAGTTTTTTTAAGAGTGTCCTGCTCACTTGGTCATAGCCAGGCTGTGTAATGTGGAGGTAGTGGTGGGCAAAGGTTGGCAGAGTGAGCAGGGGCAGGGCATGCCGGGGAAGTGCCTGTAGGAGCTGGCCAGGTGGAGGGGGTCCTTCAGAAGGCCCTGGACTGGAGCGTGAAAACTCAAGAAGCTGGCAGATGGAGGGGAGTGCAGGGCTGTAGCCGGAGAAGGTGAGTGATGCTGGAGAGCTGAAGGCGTGTTGGCCACCAGAGAGTGCAGAGACTGGGCCAGAGGATGCAGAGGGAGGTGGGGAGCAGTAGTGCGGCTCTGGGCAGCAGCACTGCCTCCATAAACATCCCCCACCAACTTTTTCATCTCGTCCAAGGAGCTGGACAGCATGAGGATGTAGTTGCGAGCCAACAGCAAAGTGGAGATTTTTGACAGCTTACGGACTGAAGGTCCATGAGCATAGGGCATAACCTCTCTCAGGCTGTCCATCGCCTGGTTCAGATCATGCATCCTTTTCCTCTCCCGACTGTTGACCTTTAGTCTCAGGTCTTGCACCTCGTTGTTGTTGAGCTCAGACCTGGTCTTGGTCTTACCGCCCCCACTGCAGCGCTCCGTCCTGCCCTGGCCGGCCTCGCTGTCTGCTCTGTTTTCTTGGCAGTATTGTTGGAACATCTTGTTGGAGAAGAAGCTCCTGGGAGAGTCGTCCACCACCAGGTCTGGGGATACAGAGCGGCTGCAGGTGGAGCCAGAGTCGGAATCCATCTCAGTTGAAGCAGCTTAAAGTGGGACACAAATCAAAATAATCGACCAAAAATACTAGCCTGAATGCTGGGAGCTTGAGTTTAAATACTACAGATGCCTCCTAGTTTTCTGCTTTCAAGTTGTTCCAGTTCCCTGTAGTGTCACCACAGTCTCACTTCTCTCCGAGTTGCGCTGTTCAGTCTGATGATCAGTCCTGTCCACAGGAGTGAGTCTGTCTAAACTGTCACCCTCTGGGGCCACTGGGGTGTATTTATACCACCAGCATAACAAAGGAACAATAAAGCTGCATAATGAGACACTTAGAGCCACAGCCAATTGCAGAAGGGACACACTTTCACCCCCCTCTCTCACACCTCCTTCCTGCAGCCCCCACGTCACCTTCCCACACCCACGTTTAACTCCCCCAACCTTGATGAACCCCCTACACATTAACCAAAACAGGGGTATGTTCACATGTTGTGTTAAACTCCCCATAAGGTAACTAGGACTATGCCAAAACTTTCATTAAATATAGTTGTGCAGTATATGTGTGAACATAAAATTGGATCAAAGTTCTATTTAGCAAGTAGGCAGAGTATTTATTGTTATTATAATAATGTAGACAAGGTTAATGTAATCATTCCAATATGCAATCACTGTAATTTTTTTCTCTTAAGCTGCCTAATATATGGCTTTACTCACCCTATACAGACATTCAAAATGAAGTAAAAGTGAGTGTGAATCACAGATCTGCAGAAGAGTGAAACGGACCACATTTTTATTGCCCTGCTCCATATCAGATATATGATGCCTTCGAGGCCTTATTTACATATGGTATCCATGAGACACTTTGGGGAAAGGTATGAAGCACCATATGAGGTGCTTAAACATGTAAAGAGCAGCGTTAATGGGAGACTAGGTACAATTCAACCAGGAGCTCGGGACAAAAGAGGTCAGATAAATTTGACTTGGCTCTCCAAACAGTCTGTGAAATCACATCACTATCACTGGAAGGGGGTCCTTCAGATGGGGAGGAGGTAGTTAAAAAGATACTAAAGAGTGGGCACAGCTTTGTCTTCCCCTAATTCAACCGTAAAGCTACTACTTTCTCAGTTTTTTTTTCCACACTAGCTTGAAGTATTTTTTTCTATCTCTTGATATAAACAGCGGCTGTCAGAAAAACAAGACAAACTTCCATTCATGACATATAAATTCCTATCAGGCTTAATGTCCAGCATGTATCTGTTGAAGGTGCCTTTATTGTTATTCACAGAGAAATAACATTTTTCATCTGCATTTAACCCATCCTATAGGCCTACATAGGAGCAGTGGGCAGCCACAGGCACACAGGGACCAACTCCAGTCTTTTTACCAGTGTCTTTGTGTCATTGGGAACTGACAGAAGCACTAACATGAACATAAAAAGTAAATTAAATTGAACATACATGTTTTTGGGGGTAGACACTGGACCACCCCCACACTAACATGGGGAGAACATGCAAACTCCACACAGAAAGGCCCTGGATTTCAACAGGAATTTCCTACTTCCTTCTGCCAAGCAAGCAAAACCTCCAGTGAGGCAGTGCTAGAGGGCCAGCAGTTTGTACTGTATAGGTAATATAATAATGTGTTACACCATCCGTAATCTATATCCACGCCATTCCACTTCCGGGATTGCTCCACTGCCGATGGAAATTCCGCCGGATTTCACTCATTTAGACCAGATAGCTGTTGCATTGGACTTTCTCTGTGTTGGCATTTTAAACTCCGGTGGATTTCTGAGGACTATGGTTAACTGCTCCCCAGATCTCGGCAGGGTAAATCCAGACAGCTAGCTAGACTATCTGTCCAATCTGAGTTTTCTGTTGCACGACTAAAACAACCTTTGAACGTACACACGTTCCACCAAAACAAGTTCCTTCCCGAGGCTATTTTGCAGAGGCCACCCAAGAAGACTGTGATTGGTTTAAAGAAAAGGCAATAAACCAGAGCATGTTCTTCTCCCATCCCGGAATGCTGTGTGGACTCGCCAGACCCTCCTCCGCAGCGCTGTGGTGGTAGGTCTGGCAATGTGAAACTACACCATCCGTGGTAGCAAAAAGAGATATGCAAAAACATTTAACCCTGGATGCAGCATTGATTCTAGCCTGTTGCATAATAATGCAGAGTGATTTTACAAGGTTTTATTCATTTCAAATGGAAGAAACATTTTAGAGGCGTGATAATGTGTTGGGTTTCCATCATCTGTCGACTCATTGAAGAAACTATTTGCTTTTCTCTTCTTTGTGCACAGTAGGACATCCTAGTTTATATGTATCTACCCAACAGCAGCATACATTCTCCTCTAGCCGGGGGCGTCTTTGTGCAGCTTCATGATTGTTCTAGAAACTGTGGAGTAGATTTGATCATCGGGCTTAAAGTGCCCAATATTGAAATCCAGAATGCCGCCCTCACAAGGAGCAAGGAATTTCTCTAAATTTCTCCCTGTCTTTGACACATATCGTCTCAATTCCCATATATTTAATGGAAGAGATTAGATGATTCATGAAATGTCCTTTTTTGCATCCTATGGTACTTTCTACTATTCAATGTTCTCTCGACGCTTTTCCTACATATCCTTTTCCACACGGACATGTAAATTAATAAATGGCACCCTTTGTGTTGCATGAAATCTGTTATGGCAGATTATTAAAACTCCTCTAATTTTTCTTTACATGTAGTAAAGTTTCTCACATTGTGCACAAACCCCAAATGTATGATTTCCAAAGGTTATAAATGTGGGGGCTTGTGTATTTTGATGGACACGCATTGGAGCTCACACTCGCTGTATGTGCATTCTCAAAATAACAATCCTTCTCAAACACTGACTGACACCCAAAATAAGTTAGAAGTGGGAATCGAGAGGGCCCTCAGGACCCCCCAACAAAACTCCATCAGGGGGCCCTGCAGGGTGCTTTGGCTTAGCCAACATTCAGTGATATTATAATTGGGGAACCTTGAGAGCCAACATGGGCCATTTATTTGGAGCATATGGATTTTCCCATCGTTAGGCTCAGAGCCAACATGGCTGCAGGACTCTCCTCTGCTAATTGGGTCAGGTCCTAATTAACTACGTTGGACACAATGCTCCAGATTTCATTCTTTTTCTTTCAGTGGTTTTAATGGCTGGTTCTGTGCCACAGCTTTCATTGTGTTCTCCACACTCCGAAGAGAAGAAAATGATCAATAATGTTTCTTTAATGATCTAATAAATTAGCTATAAATTCAGAAAACAATGTGCCAAGGCTGCTCATGAACTGTGCATGAAGTTAGATTAGCGAGATTGTAACCCATATGAACTAATTGGGATACAGAACACCAGTAAGAAACAGCTAAGAGCATTGTGTATTAGTAAAGGTACAATCAGTAGATACACATATATGGATCATTGCTCTAGCTGAATAAAGGGAGTGTAATCAGTCCTTCTCCTACTCCATTACTATATGCATGAGCCAGATAAATTCCATTCTCCTGTTCATTCTTATTCTTATTCATGTGTTTACAGAGGCAACGGGCCACACAGAGAGACACTGAGCTTTGTATTCTACAAATGAAAGCGTAGCCACCCTCCATGTTTCCACATAATCCTTCAATTTTTAACCCTGCATCACAGTGTTTGACTTTCTTCTCTGGATGCAACCTTTCAGGACCCTTCATCTAATTCAAGAGTTTTTTTTTAGGCTTTAGAGACCCCCTTTCAGCTGCCTCACTGGGTGCACTCCAATGAAAGTGCTCAGGTGACCAGAAAATGAGGGCATTATCACAGGCATATGCTTGTAGCAGCAGAGGATCAGGCTAGATTAGGACCTATCATGGCTCAATAAAGCGCTAAGCTCAAGAACAAACTTGTGCTGTGTACCGTAAAGCTTCCTTCTCTCTCTGCTGGTCATTGTTTAACAGGATCAATGGCTAGATCTTCTGTACACACACACACACACACACACACACACACACACACACACACACACACTGGGCTTTAATCTGGGCATGTGGTCATGAGGAGACTCAATTGAGGACGCACAGCAGCCTTTGTTTACCACCATTTTTCTCAATGTCGCTTGGATATCAAGGCTTTTGGATCAAGATCATATAGCAGGAGAAGTGATGAGATATGTGGAATTGGTTTGGTTTGCTTCATCAATTGATCTAAACGTTTCCCTCAGAGTACCAATGTCTGGGGAGAGAGATATAAAATTGTTTCACAAAGTGTCTGAACAGGCCGACAAGTGTTTCTGAGAACAGGGAGTGCTGCCCTTTGTTATCTCTCACTGGGACAAACTGCTCGGTGATTTATTCATTTACACTGCCTGAAACAATTGCATTATCTCGGGCACAACAAAAAGACACAAAGGCGCTATGAAAATCCCCTAGGATGTTTATGAGTCACTAAAGAGTCCAATAACTTTCCCCTTCATCTTTAAGCGGCCACGGAGGGTCGCATGCTGTGGAGGGCTGCAGGGCGAGGGGAGTCAGGTGGGGGGATACAGGCCCAGGGAGAGATGCTGATTATGGGTAGGATAAAAGGAGTCCAGGCCTTCTCCTCTGGAGCTGAATGGGGCTCGGTCAGCAGGCTGTCCCATACACTGGCCTGCTCCATGCTGCTGGAACTTCATAAATTACCCCACAATTACCCCCGGGGGGACACCGAGGGAGGATAGACAGGCGAGAGGGGGAGAGAGTGAAAGGGGAAAGAGCAGAACCGGTTGCCGAGCAGATCGCCATCAGGAGGTGTAGGGCCCAGGTCCAGATGTTGGCCTTCAGGTTGCCAGGACCCAAATGATGGTAGCCTCCTGAAGACTGTCACTACTAAATGAGAAGGATTCACATCTTAAAGCGAATCCATGCAACTTCTTAAAGAAGCAATAACATGCTCTTCTTTAAAAATAAAAAAGGTACCCATCAAAATGCATCCTACTACTCAATTCATTACACTTACTATAAGTTTTACAGCTAGAGCCTTATTTGGTTTGGTATGACCAGCAGCTGATTATGGCTAAAGTTAGTCTGTAAAACAGACATTACATTACATTAATCAGATTACTTTATGCATCTTTTCTTCTGTTTTGTTGTACTGTAACATCACATAAGCATTTATGATTTAACATCATCCTGTAATCATCACTTGTGTTTAGCAAAGGTGCAGTGGCTCACTTTAAGTGCAAGCTCTAAATGTCCAAGGTGAGACATACAGGTGCTGTGTCCAAAATCAATCCCTTGTGCAGTCATGTACTACTAATGGACACTCAATAGTTTACTCAATGATGCATCTACAAAATGCAGTGCATTGCATTGTGGGATTTTTAGCATAAAGTAGTGTACATGCCATGGACACTATTTTTTTCATTCCAATGTGGATTTCTTTTTAAGGGTGCTACTGCTACATAGTGGATACATTTACACACTTTTTTTTTTTCGGATTCGGACACAATCAAATTGCGTACAGTAAATTTAGTGCAATATAAAGTAATTAGGGAGGGATTTCAGACACTGCCACACATACATCTGGTAAATATTATACAGTATATTAAATATTTTCTAATATGAAGTGGTTCTGTCAGAAAATACATGAGTATCAACCTTCTGCGACGTGCATCTGATGATTTGAAATCCTTTTACATTCAGCATCCAAGTACCTGCTTCTTTAAAGGGTTGATTCCCCCAAAAACAGCAGAAACATTGCACTGCATTTTGAAGATGCACCATTGAGTAAACTATTGAGTGTCCATTATAGTGAATGACTGCACAAGGGATTGATTTTGGACACAGCACCTGTGTCTCACCTGCATTGTTGAAACTGTATAACAATCTATATAAGCATATAAAGAGAATTAAAAAGTAAGACTGTTGGGACTGGCCTGTTCTGGGAATGGCAAGGATTACGGGTGGATTACGTGTATAGAGCAACGGTTTATACATTGTCCCATACTAGCAGCCTAAAATCTGGTATTTTATCTGCTTTTATATTTTTAATTGTTTTTAACTGCTCTTTAATGTTTAATTTCTTATACTGCACTGTAGCTTTTATTCTCGTATTTTATCTGTTTTTAATTTTATTATCGTTTTTAACTGCTCTTTAATGTTTTATGTAAAGCACTTTTGCTGAAATGTGCTATACAAATAAAGCTGCCTTGCCTTGGACCTTTAGAGCTAGCTCTTAAAGTGAGCCTATGCTTCTTTAAAGGGTTGATTCCCCCAAAAACATCAGAAACATTAACATCCATGCACATAGTTTGGGTTTTATATGTCCAAGTTTTGAGATCTCTGACATTTCTGCCTCCTCACCAATACAATGAAGATAAATGGAATTGCATTTGTGGTACTGACAGCATTTAATCTGACTTTTAAAATCAACAGCAACATTTCTTTCTGGAAACAGTGTCCTGTACTACTGTGGACAATCCTGAGAACATGTACATGTATGCACAGTCTTCAGAGACTATTATTTATGATATTTACAATGACTTAAAGATAGGTCTGTGAGATATCCAGAGTAATGGGGGAAAAGTTTCTAGAAAGATACGTGGCTGCTGAACTTTTGAATGCAGTTTTTTTTAGAGTAGAGAGCATCACCAACAAAACCTAGTTTACCTCCATTATTTTGGGGTTAAGGTCAGAAGTGGAAGAAGTATTCAGATCCTTTACTGTAAGTAAAAGTACTAATACCACACTGAAAAAATACTCTGTTACAAGTAAAGGTCCTGCATTGAAAATGTTACTTAAGTAAAAGTATGTACTGTAAGTATCATCAGGAAAATGTACTTAAAGTATTAAAAGTAAATGTACTCAATGCAGAAAAATCCTCACCTTTTAGAAACTGGAAACAAACAGTCCTGTGTCTAATCGGCTAATCATTCAGCTGTACTAGTAGGCCTTTATATTGTTGGGTAGTTTAATTTATAATAAAACATCTTATTAAACTACATGTGTTTTGTGTGCAAAAATCCTGGAATCCAGGAATTTCCCCAGTGTGGGATTAATAAAGTCTATCTTATCTTATCTTATCTTGTCTTATCTTAATTTGTAAAGTAACTAGTAACTAAAGCTGTCAGAAGAATGTGGTGGAGTAAAAAGTACAATATGTCTCTCTGAAATGCAGTGAAGTAGAAGTAGAAAGTGGCATGAAAAGAAAAGACTCAAGTAAAGTACAGGTACCACAAATGTGTACTTAAGTATAGTACTTGAGTAAATGTACTTAGTTACATTCCACCACTGGTCAAGACAGATATGTCAAAAGTTGGGTGAATGAAACCAAACCCATCTGCATGGATAGATACCACTAGAAGTAAGTAAGAAAATATGTTATATGTATTTTTGGTCATTTGGATGAACTGTCCCTTTCATCTGATGCTATCTCACATGTTAAATAAATCAACAGTAGAGTTATATGAATTTAGTTAATTACAAGAAAGGGTAATTATACATAGGGGGATACGTGTATGAGTCTGCATAGTTGTGGTAAATTAGAAAAATTATTAAAACAGTTACTTGGCAAATCCTAATCAATCAAACAAAATCACGCACACAAGCCTATATAGATGCACACACTTATACACAACACACACACACACACACACACACACACACACACACACACACACACACAAACACACAAACACACACAAACACACGCACACAAAGTGTATCTGTTCAGCATTGTGCTGGTCACACTTTTGAACAGTTGGCCGCTCACTGATGCATGGGGGTGGCTTTGTGTCAGCGTTCTGCAGACTTCTGCCCCCCCTCTCCCTGCCTCCTCCATCCCCCTTGTCTCTGTGTTATCCAGCCTGATAAAACAAGGGGACCTGCTCGCCCAATAATCTCCCTCTCCAAAGCCCAGGCACAACTCCTGCCTTTCATCAGCACCATTGTTTCAGTCTGTTACCTCCACATGTGCTCCTTCACCACGGCAACACACGCACACATACATCCCCCCCCCTTGTCTCTGTCCCATCTGTGGATAGGCCTGCCATGTGTCCATTCAAAAGGGTGCCGGCGGCAATGCCACTGTATGTGGATGGTACATGATGCTGTCCTTTTGTGTGGCTCTCTGTCCCCAGCTACTTATCGCTGACCCCAGGGTCACAGTGCACAATAACCTGAGTGTTGGTGGCCACTGGCTATCCTCATTGGCCTGTGATTGACGAGCTGATCAATGGTCAGTAAGAGTGTCTGTGCGCCCACATGTGTTCAGTTTCTATACACCCGCTGCAGGCCCATTGAATCAAGTGTGTCTGTTTTTTAGTAATGTCTTTTGAAGGCATCAGACTAGTTAGTGACACACAATTGACTTCTTTGGCTTTTAGCTTGATGTAGTGAAATGAATAACTGCAATTTAGCTCAATGGGCACACGCCTTGTCTGGACATTAGAAAACTGTGAAAGTAGGGTTTATTGCTGTAATATTCCAGTTTTTTTTAAATCATTTATGTATCTTTGTCTACTATTTGGGGTGCTGTTTAGGTGCAAACACTGATTTTGAGAACATCCAAATAAAATTCTACCATATCCCTTCAGTCAGTAATTTTCATCTCATCATCTTGCTCTTCTGCTCTCTTTACCCCCTGCCTTCTTCTTTCTTTCTTCTTTTTTTAATGTCACCCCACCCCCCCCACACACACACACACACACACACACACACACACAAACACTCAGTCCACGAGTCATGGGCTCAGGTGGGCGATTATGGACGCACATTAAACCTTAATTCACATATGGCTGGCTCTGAATACTGATGAGGAGATCCGCTCCTGTGACACATTATCATCCAGTGGCCAACATGGCTAAAACATGGACAGTGTCTACTGCAGATCTATGACTTTGAGTTCATGAAAAGCGCTATATAAATTCAATTTATTATTATTATTATTATTATTATTATTATTATTATTATTATTATTATTATTATTATTATTATTATTATTATATTATAGGACTGACGGATGAAGGAAACACACACACACACACACACACACACACACACATAACATGAAGCACAAACTCAGAGTGGCCGTGTTGTTCTTCTCTGCTTTGCCTACAAAAAGCAGGCCATGACCCTGTGGTTTATAGACCTCCTGTTGTTTAACTAGTGGAGGGAAGAAGGGGGACAGTGTTATTGTCATTAAGCAAAGATATTTTATATTCTGGTTCAGATATCATATCTGCTGAAATCATCTCAGTTTTGACAGTTTTTGCATCTCGCATATTCCCGCTTTGTGTTGCAATTACCGATGTAAATTTATTGGCATTTTTCATCTGTGTTATAGATGGCTCTGCCAATCAAAACTAGGAAATGGAATGTAAGGCAAGGCAATTTTATTTGTATAGCAGCTTTTAAACACAGAGATTAGTCAAAGGGATTTTTAAATTATGTAAATATTGTCATTTTATATGAACGTGTCACATGTACGAGAATGTACTTTTAAAAGCCGTACCAGGGACAGGGGTCGCAAATTAACCTTGGCCAAACCCTACATGCAACACTGCATCTGTATCATGTTTTGTAACCTGTTACAATGGATTTTTTGCATTGTCCCTGACAAATGACAAATAAATAAAATAAATAGGCAAAGAAGTGCATTAGGTACAGAACAATATTTAAAATAAAATTAAATAAA
Source organism: Sander lucioperca (assembly GCF_008315115.2). NCBI lineage: Eukaryota > Metazoa > Chordata > Actinopteri > Perciformes > Percidae > Sander > Sander lucioperca. Next base: position 17,364,398 of record NC_050190.1, on the reverse strand, counting down.
TCCAAATTAATTTCTTAAAAATTGTACAAATACATACAATAGAAACACATAATTAATGGCCAACATATTAGATTATCATCTTTATAACTAATAAACATATGATGGTTTTACTTCATCCCTTTATAGAACACCATAACATCTGAATGAGGCTGTGTGCTGATCTGAGTACTGACAGGGCCCCAATGACACCTTCAGTACTAATACAGGCAAACTCAGCAGCAGCAGCAGCACTCACCAGCAGTCCCCATCAGTACATTGTGATATATAGACATATTACCAGGTTGTCATAAAAAGAGACAGCAAGCCACTATTTTGTGAAAGGGAAAGTAGCCTACACTCTGAAATTTCTCTGAGAAAGAACAACACCACTGTTTCTCAGATGCCACCCCAGGCTGTTGTCATATGGCTGTTTGGCCTTTCAGTGGCACAAGGGCTGAGTGTAGGTTTATAGCACCTTTGTTATTGATATCGTTCTTTGTCTCACTTTTCCTGTCTCGGAGAGGCACAGGCCTCTAAGTTTGGCCCAACAGACCCTGCCCTGCTGAGTCCAGCATTAAATATCAATACATGTTTACGAGGGCCGTAAATACTCGATACAGAGAAGAAGCGATGAAAGAGAGAACCAAGCGGCGCATTTCTCCCATGTGCATGAAGATGGAAAGTGGAGGAAAGAAGAAGAAAAAAAGGGCACTTCAGGGTATCAGATAATGATCCTGTTGCTGGTTGGGATTCTGTCTGACATTCTGTTTCATAACCTATTATGTAGTATATCTTTAGTTTTCAGCAACCATTAAAGAATGACTTTATTTATGTTTACCAAGCACTACTGTAGCACTGAATAGTACAACACATCCAGTTTTCACTTTACTAAATTTACCAAGAAATCTATTATTCATGATGTGTTAATTCATAAAAAAGATGTAAGGATCTGAGTAATAAAGCACTATAGACTTAAAGGCAGAGTACGCAGCATTTAAACAAAAGGTCCCGTAAAAGTACAGCTCTAGTGACTGTGTGGCAGTATATTTGGGGGACAGTGGGCAGGAGGGGCTGCGCCCCAGCTCCGGCCTTTAAAAGATTAACCCCGAGCCCACAAAGGCACAGGGGGCTATGGGGCCAGGCAGGGGCGTGAGTGGGCCGCTCACTGGTTAAACATTGGCTGTCTTGGATCTCCCGTCATTGTCTAGTTAGGAGCTCTACCCGGGCCCCCGTTAGCAGCGCAGACGCATATCTTGGCAGCCGGAGTGAGCCGATACAAAGGCTGTCGGTGCCCGAATGGCAGAGATGGAGATGTATGGGTTCAGGGTGGGGTACTCGCCACGTGGGGCCCGTGGTCGTAAAGCCCAAAGCGGGACAGATTGGACAGCAGTGCCCCCCCCACCCCCTTCAATCCTCCTTTTTCTGTGTGTTTCTGTGCTTTGACAGTGATAAACGGGACTCACAGCCTTCCAGAACAACAAACAGACACTGCCTCATTTCCCCAATGTGAGCGAGGGCAGGCATAAAGGAGGTGCCATCCCATTAGAGCCTGGCCTCAATGCTGCTGAAGCTGAGGCAAAGAGAAGGGGAGGGGGGGCATTTCATCAGAGCAGAGGGCCACTCGACCAGAGGCCCCCAACCAGGAGGGGACAGCTTTGCTGTTTTGTTTTCTCAAAAATGTGTCATAAAAAACTCTCCTTAATTGGTGCTCCATAAAATTAGCATCTCCAAGCTGATTAGATTTCCTCTCTCCTCAGTTACTATTGTGCCTCTCAGTGACCCCATCCCTGCCATTCAATTTCAGTCCTTTCACAATTTTATTAGGCATCAGAGAAAGAGGAAACTCATGTAAGATTTTGCCCTTTGCCCTTCACTTCTCCTCCTCCCATTCGAGTTAACCAAGTCTATCATCCCTTTCAAACAATTGCCCACAGCTCGGCCACTGAAAAGTAAACTCATGATAATACATTGAATGTTGTTATGTTAAACTGGCCAGAAGGGATGCCTATAGTGTCATTTCACTTTCTGTCTTAGAATTTGCGCCTCACTTTCAGTGAAAACTATTGTGTTTTTGTTTATTTATGGTATTTATAACCTAACCTAACTTCACCAGAACTATTTGAATAACCATGGGGGCTAGAGTGAGTGATTGAAAATGCATCTAAATAGATTAACCACACTTCCTGAATGTAGAAATATAGATTGCAAAAAAGTTTTCCCCCTCAGCAAAACCCTGTTTATAGACATGTCGGAGCCGCACAGACTGGAATATAATCCCATTAACTTTGAATAGCAAGTCTCTTACTCTGTTACAAAATGTGTCTCGCACGGCATGGATAATCGCCATCTCAGTGGAAATGGCGGTGAGATAAAGGGATTTGAGATGCCTTAACATCTTTATGGATAGTGTAATATAGTTGGTGGGACCATAAGCTCTCCCAGAAAAGTTTGGGCCATCTACTTCCTCCGAATTAAAATGTCATATTGTGTGAGTGATGCATGACAAAATATCTCTTTCATAATCATAATCTCATTCTACTGGATGGATCTGCATTGTACGTTTTGATTTATATGGAAACAAAGTAAGAAAAAAAGGGAAATTTAAGAGCTATAATCGGCAGTCAGTATATGTCTTATTGAAGAATTAATAACATACTTAGAAATGTTTAGAACAAAAACAATGTCTCATTTTCAGAATAGTAATAGAAGAGAAGGCTCTTAGAAAATTGGTTTGATTTCTGACATCATCATTATCCAAACAAAGTTTTTTGACAGTTTTATTAACAATTTCAGATTCATTGCTAACTTCAAATCCAACCTGACATGCTGTATGATCTATTTACTCTCCTAGATTTCATGAATATTTGATCAAAGTCAGGTTTTCTAGCCAAAAACAACTCTAACAAGAGTCTGGTAGCTCAGAGTGTAGTCTCGCTATGGCAGACCATCCACACGCTGCAGAGGAAGGTCTGGCGTGTCCACAAAGCATTCCGGGATAGGAGAAAAAGGTGCTCTGGTTTAATGGCATTTCTTTAAACCAATCCCAATCGTCATGGGCAGTGCTAAGCTCCGCACGGAGCCGCTACAAAATAGTTGTGCGAGAGAAAACTCAGATTGGACAGATAGTCTAGCTAGCTGTCTCAATTTACCCTGCAGAGATCTGAGGAGCAGTTAACCATAGTCCTCATAAATCCACCAGTTTAAAATTCCAACACAAAGAAAGCGTAAAGAAACGAAAATACATGCATCCGGCGGAATTTCCTGCATCACCGGAGCAATCCCGGAAGTGGAACGTCAAGGATATAGACTACTCAGAGTGTGACCTGTATGCCAGGCAGCACTGGGAGGGACACATGAGGCTGTTAGGGAGGTGGGGGACCATCATTGATATACGCATATCACGGGGAAAGTGAAGCTTAAAGAGTGGGAACGTACCAAGACATTGTGATGCAAAGGGCATGGGAGGGTTAAACCAGGTTCTACTCGGCCTCCTGACCCGGGATCTCTTTGATGCCCCGAGGGAGCTCAGTGTGGCGCGGCCCTGGGACCAGACCACTGCCATGGAGTCAGCGGGATTCGGGGACATGCCTTTGTCCCCAAAGAAAATGTACGTGGCTTTGGTGGGGCTGAGGGAAAGGTCACATACAGGGAGCATGGGGAGAGATCAAAACAAACAGACACATTAGATCACTTTGTCAGCAACTGGCGACTACATGATCCATGAACATTAGCTTGCCTTAAGAGATTGCTAGACACAAACTGTCTCTATGGTCTTTCATTTTTAATTTTATTTTTTACAAATATATGACAGTTAGCTTTAATTGAGCAACAGATAAAAGACTAAGGGTGCTAACGTGTGCTGGATAAACTGTTTCAAGCTTTTATTATGCTTCTGATCCACTCAATGACATCATTTACTTCAGTACAACTGACAGTGAATCAAATACAGTTGGAAATGTCCAGAAGGTAAATGGCACATTCCCCCAAGACACAAAATGCATCAAAACTCAAGATCAATAGTACTGAAAGCTGTGTGGAAGCTGGTACACTATTGCACATGCTGTGGCATCAAAGAGTGAAGTCATCTAGTAAAAAAGGAGCCTCTGCAGGTGTACTGAAGATGACTCTTAGTGTGAGTCCTAATGGATATCAGTTGGATTTAAGAGAGTGTAAAGAGAATAACTGGTTAAAACCAAAGACTGAACACCTAGAACTTTACTTTATTTGGATTGACATTTGGTGTTGGTCTTAACCTTCCACTAATTTTGCATTTATGTCCTTGACTATAGATCACCGTTGTAATCCTGTGATGTTTCAAAGAAAACGGTGATATTGCTCAGCAGATAACAGGTTGACTGAATGTTTAAACTGGCTTACAGAAAAAAGTTTTCAATTCTAATGATGGTTTCAAGAGCATCGAAAGAGAAATTAAGTGAGAGATCAAGTTTTAAAAGCTGCACATCCTTTAATCCAACCTTAAATGCGCCTACTGTACAACTGTACACCCTGATGTTTTCACTATCGCCACATTTGTTGCTACTGCATATTAGAATTAGTCTCTTGCTCCTTCCATTATTTAAATTGCGTGTACATCTGTGTTTTTTTAAGGGTACCTGTTATAAATTTGTGAACAAAAAGAAACAAGAAAACGACATTTTTGTTTTTTTTGTTCAGCTAATTAAAACACATTTCTTTGCATTGTATGATTTTGCACATGAATTTCAGAGGCAATCACAATGCTTAACCCTTCAGAGAGGCTTGCAAAAGCACATTTGTAGGAATTACTGCGCCCACTAGTGGTTGCACTCAAACAAGTCACCATTTGCCTGCCAGAGCGAAACATAGATCAGGAAGGTAATCTAACTCTTTAATATATATAAATATATATCTATATATATATATATATATATATATATATATATATATATATATATATATATATATATAATAGTATAACTCTAATAACAGTGAAACAACTAAGTGTAAGTAGGTGAAGCTGAAAATATGATTTATCTTATTTCATTCACAGAGTCATATTTTTGACAAGCTTGGAAAGATATTACATCTTCATGCAAATCTTAATTAGAATTTTTGCTTAATGGCGTAGACACCAGTCATTTTCTAATACATGATAAAAACAGAGAATCATTTTAACTTCTATAATTTTTTTTTATCAGCTGCAGTAAATTAAGTGCACTTTTCTCACACACACACACATATATATATATATATATATATATATATATATATATACATATATATATACACACACACACACACACACACACACACACACACACACTCCCAGCCCAGACCTCTCTGTGCTCTGCCAAAGACTAAGACATTCATTTAAGATTGACAGAGTGTATTCGAGTCACTCACTTTCCACTCTTTCCATGTATAATGCAGTGAAGACAGCTGATGAGGCACATTTGGTTGTCAAGTTGAGAGGCAGGCACAGCTACATGAGAGCGCTTTGGCTGACGATGCCTGACAAGCCTGCCTTTGAAGAAAGTACATACCCCCACCACCTTCACCTCCCACTGTGATTCATCGTCATCCTCGGAGGGCCTGAACTCACCACCTTGGCTGGGTTGTGCAGGAATGATGAAAGAAAGCAGCAATTTAAATATCATTCTAAGACTAAGTTATCCCAGAAGGCTTAATTTTATTAACAAGGTTGAAACACAGGACTTTATCCTGGATGGTGTTCTGATTGTTTCTGCTTTCATATAAAGCTGCTCAAAGTGAGGCCAGCGAGCCAATGTTGGCCCTCAGAAACATTTTGTGTGGCCTCCGAACGTGAAATGAAGCGCATGCATTATATTTTAATCATTCGCAGGAATAACTTTCTGTCATCAATGCTAGTGCTGTTAGGTAAAGTTAGCATTTTCGATGCACAACTGCAGTTTAATGTGGAAGTGAGATGAAAAAGCCATCACAGAAGAGTTTGTCTGGGACTGCTTGGTGAAAGTGGCCGACATCGTATGTCCTGAACCCTCAATGATCTGCTGGCTCCCTACATTGGCACTCACTCATCCTTATGTTTTTTAATTCAATGGTTATTTATAGGATGATAAGGCATTGACACAGAATATGCAGGCTCTTTTTCTCTCTGAGAATTCAGTCATGTGAGATTTATATCATCTCTATCCGGTTCTTTTTTTATCATTTTTGGCATCAGTATGTTTCGAGAAGTGGCCCAGACCAAGGTCGACACGTGCCTTCCTCAATCATTTATGAGAGTTAATGCAGAGAGCGAGGGCAAGCACAAACCTGCTCCCACGAGAGACCTGTGGGCACAAGGAAATTACAAATCAGCAGAACTATGAACCACGCTGCCAGCAGGGAAGAGCTGTCAACTTCACTGTCGTACAACTTGCTTTCTTCATGCATATGTTAGAGAAATGTGGCTAAACCCTAAAAGACTGAACCTCCTGTTTGTGCACTAACAGGCCACAGCAGGCTTTTCAGGTCCTAATGAATTTCATTTCTGATTTACTTTCTTAAGGTATACCTGCAGAGAGTTCATCTACTCAACTTCAGATAATTCCCCCTCACCTTTAATGTTCCTTCCACTCAAATATAATTTGGAACACAAAAAACAATCACCAATGGCACATCCAAGAAAAACCATCCCATTCTTTGAGGTGAAAGAATAAGTGGATTATGGAATCCCACTCATATTTGGCAGATAAATTGTCATATTATCACCTCCTATGTCTCTCTCAATCTACCGCTCTAAAGCCCCTCAACTTTGGGGAAAGGAGACAGTGACGGTATCCTGGGGCGCTGGAAGCCTCTTTCTCCCCTTTTCTTCTCCTCCCCTCCTCCTCCTCTTCTCACTCTCTGAAAAGTAATTTAATTCCCCTGCCAGTTTTTTATCCTGTGAATAATAGAGATGAAAAGGAGGAGAGGAAGAGCTTAAGGGGCTCACGCTTGTGTTAACTATGTCTTTCCTTTTACCGCCTTAATGCTAAATTACAAAAGCTTGGAGCTAACAAGGATGTCATGATCACGGCTGCGGTGGTTGTGAAACACACATCCCATATAGCTCTGACTTTATAGCTCATGGGCAAAGCATATTATCCAAAAAGCAACTCATCTCATGTATGCAAGCCCTTAAACAGCCATTCAAATGTAGCCTGGTCCTACCAGACTCTTGTACATTTCATTTGTACAGAGAGTCTGGCCACTCTCCATTGACAAGTGTTAACTTCCTTGAAGGCCGGTACTCTGTTGAAGTTTAAAACTATTGTATCTGCCATAACCAATTGCTAACGTTTGGTCGTGATGTTGGCTTAGCATCGCTAGCGTTCGCCTTAGCCACTCCTTCACCACTAATGGAGCGAGCTGGAAAATCAAACTTTGGCCACCAACAAAACTCAGCAAAGATTGTTCTTGCTCGGGCTTTAACTTCTAGATATTCGGCAGCGTTGCCACAACGGACCGAATGGCTTCGCTCGAATGTTTCTCCACCACCATTATGGAACTACAACTCTAGCGCACGGCCTCAACGTCATCGTTCTCAGAGTCCCTCTGTTCGCTGATTGGACCGCCAAAAATTTGGCTGGAGAAAACCTAAGACTATACCGCAAACCCAGACGTAGTACTGAAGGGAAATGAAAATTGAGCGGAAGTACGTAGGAGGGTGGAGCCAGGGTAATTCAAATGCTCACACACAGGCAGATACATCACTAGTGTTTCTTACACCTGCGTGTGATGGAATACAAAAAGAATATGAGGTTTAGACAAGGATAAGGAAGGTAAAACAGAGACTTTTTCACTTTTAGTATCAGTCCTCACACCCTGACCTTAACCAGCATCTGTCTGGCGCAGTCTAACCACAGCCTGACAGAAAAGGTAAGCTCCTGATTAATGATATTTCTGAGTAGTGGAATATTCATCTGTATACAGTCTCTGTGTTGCCTTCATCAGCACTCTTGCCCCGGCTCAGCAATGTCACTGTGACTTTGCAGAACCTCTCCCTACTTTAGGACCATCTATTTTATGGTGCATTTACGGGCGAACAAACATTACACGCCATTTTCAATGACCTCGGGGGGAAATAGAGGGAGAGAGAGGTGGGAGGTGACGTACAGCGCTTGGGAGAGTTAATTGGACTTCACTTGTGTGTGTATTTCCTCTGTGTGCTGCTTGTGTGCATGTCTAGTTAACATGCAGACTTCAAGGCTAATGGTGTGCAATAAAACACATGTAAAATATCTGGTACTGTCCCCAGTTACTGACAGGGGGAGCTGTGGATCTCCTCCCCAGTCTGAATCCACCATGTGAGGTATAGTGAGCAGACCTGGCATGTTGTCACATACAAAATTACATCTCAGCACCTACCATGTTACATGATGTGTGACATCCTTTGCAGTACTGTAAATGTGTTTTGATACATGAAAAGATCCTCTGCAATCACAGGGTTTGATCGCAGCTTATATAATTCTAGTTGCTCATTGTGTTAATTGGTAGAGAGACAGAGAGAGATGGGGAAAGGAAAGGAGAAAGAGGTAGTATGTTGATACCAAGTATCTCTCTGTGGGGGGCTTAATATCTCCTGAAACACACAGCGGTGCAGGAAAACCGCGGGGCGTCCTTCGAGGCTGTTTTACCTGCAGTGTTTTACCCACATAGGGAGAGGGGGAGAGGAGATGGAGCTGTCAGCGTACCCAGAAACCCAGAAAAATCTGTAATCGTATTCAAGGTAACAGTCCCAACTATGAAGTTCGCCTCAGGTCTGTGGCTCGTTTTAGCATCTTTCAGCTAATTGATTTTGCTGTACGGCCCCAAGTCTCACTGCTTTCGTCAAGAGATTGTTGAGCAGGCAGCTGTTTGCAGCAAAAAAGCTCTAAAAGAACCCACTGTATGCTACCTGCAGGGCAGCAAAAGGACGGACAGACAAAGTTAGCAACCAGCTTGTGAACATAGTGAAATATTTAACAGCCTTAAGAGTCAGATATTTTCCTACAAGAGCTTGATAATGTTGCTACGTGTCTGTTATTGTGTAAATGGATAGTCTCCCATTGCCGGAACTTCCTCCACAGCGCTGTGAAGGAGGGTCTGGCTAGTCCACACAGCATTCTGGGATGGGAGAAAAAAGTGCTCTGGTTTATTGGCATTTCTTTAAACCAATCACAATCGTCTTGGGTGGCGCTAAGCACCACACGGAGAAACAGTGCCTCTGCAAAATGGGTGGAACATGTGTATGTTCAAAGGTTGTTTTAGTCATGCAACAGAAAACTCAGATACCGAAATGAAAGACATTCCCGGCGGCACCTGAACAATCCTGGAAGTGGAACTTCGTGGATATAGACTAGACCACGGATAACAGCGCTGGGTTGCCCCCACAATTGAATTTGCCACATAACATTAGCTACAGTAGCTGTATGGGTAGTGGACTCATCTACTGGTAAGTTAGCATCACATTAGCTAACATAATTTGAGGCTAATCCATTAGAATTACATGACGTGGATAAACGTCACTAAACATAGTCTGAGTCACGTCAGATAGATTTTTAACAACTCCCATGATCCCACACTACTTCACAACATCATTAAAGTCTGTCTTTTGTCATTGTTTTGATTGAGAGACCTCACCTGCAGAAATTACATACTGTGTGTTGAACATAATAATGTTAGGATTTACTGCAGGGATGTTGTATTAGACTGCATTCATTTTAGAAAGAAGCTTTTCAGCCTGCATAGCTTTTAGTCAGGGCTAAGCTGAACTTTGTTGGCTCCCTGTAGTTCCTGTGGGCCTGAAGTCCTGCACAGAAATGTCTAAGGATGAAAATGGGGATTCAACCCCCTGGTGTGAGGTACTTTCATTGCCAGCAATGCCTCTTGGCTCTTGGCTTTGTCACGTACGTTTCCCGGCTTTACAGGCCATACATCTCTCATAAAAATCCCCCTCACATTCACTCCACCGTAACAAGCTCAGTACACAGTAGCTTCTATTTTTACGAGCCTGTTAAGCAGAGGGTCTTTACTCCTCTGGTGCACAGTGACACAGTAACTGAAAGGCAAACTGCAACAAATTGTGGAGTGAATCTGATTCAAAAATTTCACAGAAATATGGATTATTTTAGGGTGAAAGTTGCCAGGGAAGAGCTGAGGAAATCTAAAGGACGTTTGTAGATTCACCAGAGAAAGGAGTGGAGCTGGAGCAGTCGTAATGTTGGGTGTCAGCTTGAGTTAGGGTGGCCATGTGCAGCTTCCAGTGGCCTCACGCCAGCTTTCACTTTCTCCTGTTTTGGCTCAGTAATTCTCTGCCATGCTCCATATGTGACTGTAGAAACCTTTAACTGTGAATAATGGACATTTCACCAGTTAAATAAACTGTCTTATGTTTTCCAGTACATCACATAGGAACATTTTTTCATTAATGTCAAAACAGGCTTGCAGTTCAGATACCAGTGAATGATCTCCAGGCTTTGAATATGGTTCAGCTGCTACTGCTCATATCAAAGCTACAGTAGGGCCTCTGGGTGTAATATCATGTATAATCTAAACATGTTGGTGTCAGATAGCTGTGAGCTGTATGGATAATTGTATCAGAGTGCATATAAAACACACTCAATGCGCTGAGATGGGGACAAAATCAAACAAACCGATGCATTGTGCATATGGATGATACTGATTCCTCCAGGGAGCATAGGCTCAGTGGGGGGGAGCAGAGACAGAGAGGATGTGCAGGAGAATTTCAGCCTTTGCTTCTGTAGAGTAGATGTGCAGAAAATGATCCGGGTCCGGGTGTGTGTGTGTGTATGTATATATATATATATATATATATATATATATATATACAGTCATGTGAAAAAATTAGGACACCCATGCTGAAGTTGACTAAAAAGAGGAATACAAAAATCTTCTTTTAGAAATTGATCTTAATGCCTTAATTAAAAAAATGAGGAAAAATCCAATCTTTAAGGACACCAATTTTCTTTGTGAATGAATAATGTATCGTAAATAAATAAATGTTTTTCCTTAAAATACAGGGGGCATAAGTAAATACACCCCTATGTTAAATTCCCATAGAGCAGGGGTCGGGAACCTATGGCTCGCGAGCCAGATGTGGCTCTTTTGATGATTGCATATGGCTCGCAGATAAAACAAAATATTCTCACTTGTTTTAATCCATCCATCGATTTTTCACTGCGCATGTCCTGTTCAGGGCTGCAGGAGCAATTGTCCATTATTTTAATTGAATGATACTGGCCTACGTTTGCCGTTGCTGGGTAAAACAGGTAAACGCCCCCTTTTGAATCAGTCTGAGACTGCGTCTGCTCGGTCATTAGCTCAAAGCTAACCCTTCGACGAAGAAGATGGCGAAAAGAAAAAAAGACGACGAGTATCGTACATTTGAGGACGAATGGACCGAAGAATTCGCCTTTGTGGAGAGAGCGGGTTCTGCGGTGTGTCTAATTTGCAATGACAAAATTACATCGTTGAAACGGTCGAATGTAAAGCGGCACTTCGACACGCGCCACGCTACCTTTGCATCAAAATACGCTGCGGGAGACAGCAGAAAGAAAGCGTGCCAAGAGCTTCTGAGCAGGGTGCAAGCTAGCCAGCAGCAACTCCGCGTATGGACCCGGCAAGGTGACTATAATTCGGCTAGCTTTGCTGGTTCTTTAGCAATAGTGAGGAACGGAAAACCATTCACAGATGGCGAGTATGCTAAAACGTTCATGCTGGATGTAGCCAATGAACTTTTTGATGATCTTCCGAACAAAGACAAGATAATCAAACGGATACAAGACATGCCTCTGTCGGCAAGAACTGTTCATGATCGTACCATCGTGATGGCAAACAAAGTGGAGGAAACGCAAGTGAAGGACATAAATGCAGCGCCGTTCTTTTCTCTGGCTTTGGATGAATCAACAGACGTGAGCCATTTGTCGCAGTTCAGCGTGATTGCAAGATATGCTGTTGGTGACACACTGCGCGAAGAAAGTCTTGCTGTTCTGCCATTAAAAGGGTCCACAAGAGGTGAGGATTTATTCAAGTCTTTCATGGAGTTTGCTCAAGAAAAAAGTCTACCTATGGATAAACTTCTCTCAGTGTGTACTGATGGTGCTCCGTGTATGGTGGGGAAAAACAAAGGATTTGTGGCGCTTCTCCGTGAACATGAAAATAGACCCATCCTAAGTTTCCATTGCATTATACACCAGGAGGCACTTTGTGCTCAGATGTGTGACAGGCAGTTTGGCGAAGTGATGTCGCTGGTCATCCGTGTGATCAACTTTATTGTTGGCCGAGCCTTAAATGATCGCCAGTTTAAAACACTGCTGGATGAAGTTGTAAATAACTATCCTGGTCTGCTTTTGCACAGCAATGTGCGTTGGTTGTCAAGAGGGAAGGTGCTTAGCCGTTTTGCGGCTTGCCTGAACGAAATCCGGACTTTCCTTGAAATGAAAGGCGTCGGGCATCCTGAGCTAGCCGACACCGAGTGGCTCCTCAAGTTTTACTATCTCGTAGATCTGACTGAACATCTGAACCAGCTCAACGTGAAAATGCAAGGCATTGGAAATACAGTGTTATCCCTTCAACAAGCTGTATTTGCTTTTGAAAACAAGCTGGAGCTTTTCATCACGGATCTTGAAACAGGTCGTTTACTACATTTTGAAAAACTGAGCCAATTTAAAGATGCATGCACAGCAAGTGAGCCCATTCAAAACCTTGATCTCCACCAGCTAGCTGGCTGCACATCCAGTCTCCTACAGTCCTTCAAAGCACGCTTTGGAGAATTTCGTGAGCACACTCGTCTTTTTAAGTTCATCACCCATCCAAACGAGTGTTCACTGAACACAGCCGACCTGAATTACATCCCTGGTGTCTCCATCAGAGATTTTGAAGCAGAAGTGGCTGACCTGAAGGCCTCAGACATGTGGGTGAATAAGTTCAAGTCACTGAATGAAGATTTGGAAAGAATCACACGACAGAAAGCGGAGTTGGCAAGCAAGCACATGTGGACAGAAATGAAAAAACTCCAACCTGAAGACCAGCTGATTCTCAAAACTTGGAACGCGCTTCCTGTCACATACCACACACTGCAGCGTGTGAGTATTGCTGTATTGACCATGTTTGGATCTACGTATGCATGTGATCAGTCATTCTCACATCTTAAAAACATCAAGTCCAACCTACGATCACGTTTAACGGATGAAAGCCTCAACGCTTGCATGAAGCTTAACCTCACCAAGTACCAACCCGACTACAAAGACATCAGCAAATCCATGCAGCACCAGAAGTCGCATTAATGGTGAGTGTTATAACAACATTATTTAAAAGAATAAATTCAGAGGCTTATTATACTGACATTTAGTTGAATTCACTTTTAAAATATATTATATGGCTCTCACTGAAATAAATTTCCAAATTTTTTGCTTTCATGGCTCTCTTAGTCAAAAAGGTTCCCGACCCCTGCCATAGAGCAAGGCAGATTTTTATTTTTAAACGACAATTATTTCATGGATCCAGGATACTATGCATCCTGATAAAGTTCCTTTGGCCTTTGGAATTAAAATAGCCCCACATCATCACATACCCTTCACCATACCTAGAGATTGGCATGGGGTACTTTCCATAAAATCATCTCTCAATGCAAATCAAACCAGCTATTAGGCTAACTGAAATAAAACCATGTTATTTCCTAAAGATGATTTTTTTATTCCTCTTTTGATTCAACTTTAGCATGGGTGTCCTAATTTGTTCACATGACTGTATATATATATATATATATATATATATATATATATGGGTATACACATTTACATATGGGTCTTTTTTTGCCCTAGCAACGTCTGAAACACAAACAGTACATATTCTTCACTGTCTGTTGCAATTCGCCTACGTATACTAACTCATAAGACAAACATGCATGTCTTATGAGTTAGTATACGTAGGCGAATTGCAACAGACAGTGAAGAATATGTACTGTTTGTGTTTCAGACGTTGCTAGGTCACTAAAGGTTCCTATGTGGAAAAGGGAAAAGGAAAAAGACACTGCCCTGAAGTAGGAGCTGAAAAAGTTACAGGAACTGCAGTCAGAGGAACTTAATAATCCCCAAATTGGTCCAGTCAGAACACGAGAAAAAAAGTGTTCTAGGAACGTTATGTTCTAGGAACTGTAAAAATCCCTCCGGTCGGAAAGTGGCTTATGATATGTCGCAGATGAGTGTACGTGAGGAAGGTTGTGGAGTTGAAATAGTCTGTGATAGAAGATTACTGGGGATTACTAAGAAATACTAGGGTTTGTTGTACACAAAACACTGACCTTGTATCTTGCCAAAGGAATACTTGGATGGTCTTTGCAGATTTAACAGAAGATGTTTTACTCAGGCTCCTGATGGAGTATTCAAATGCAGGAAATTCCTCTCCTAGAGGCAGTTAGCTGGTTGGTTCAGATTGGAGGCAGCCCAAACTGCTTCAAGGTGTTTCTGGCACAAAAACCCACCTCTCTGATAAACATTACACACATTACTGTTGAATATGAGGCCCACAATGGTATTACTGTGGGCATATTTATGAAGTTATAGGCAGAGGAGTAGGAGGAGGAGAGAAACCCTATGGAAAAATCCTGCTAGATAAACAACAGAATATCACGCAAGAGATTGGGTAAAATTGAATAAATCAGCTTTGCAGGCGGTGTTGCCGACGAGGATAACAAAGAAACTTTGAAGTTTTGTTTCTGCAAAGGATGTAACATATCTCAACCAAGCCTCAGAGAAGAAACCAGAACATTTTACAAGGGAAATATTGTTTATTCTTTTTATTACGGTTATATTTTTTTTGTTATAACGCAAAGCAGTTTAAATGAAAATAGGGAAAAGTTACCAAACTGGCGTTGAAAATAAAGTAAAAAACTATTTTCAAAGCGAATTAGATGGTCAGAACCATTGTTAATTAATTGACAATGAGCCCCTAATAGGTTTTTCAAATGAAGTGCATCTTGACTAGAAACACTGAACCTGGGAGTCATTTAAGTCTTTTGTCAGTCCAGGAACATAAGAGGCATTCAAAGGAATGCAAAACAGCTAAATGACTCTATTAGTGCAGGTGATAACACCATGTTATTGGTGGATTCATGATATGGACCAATGCCTGCTGGGAGCAAGTGGCTCACTAGGTCCCCACGGTGATGAGAGGGAGAGTTGAAGTATCCATGGGAGAATGTGGGCGTGATGGGATCCCCAGGGAGCGTTGTGGAGGAGGTGAAGGAGAGCTTAAAGTCTCCACTGTGAGAGAGAGAGAGAGACAGACAGATATTCAAAAACCCACAGGAGAAACAGAAACAGGGGAAAAACATGCAGAAGACACATTTTAATGCCATAAATGCTAAATATAAAAATCGTTTTATGCTTCACAGTTCTTTTGCAGGCGAACAATACCTTAGTCATTAACACCAGGAGCCACTAAAACCATTTAGTGCTGAAATGAATGCATGATAGCTAGGCAGCCAGGTTGAGACAGGTGTAATTGCTGTCCTGAAGCTAAACATCCATTTGTGTAAATGTTTTTTTTTTGTTTTTTTTTTCAAGCTCCAAGTAATAATTTCTTTGAATCATGGTGTTGCTGTGTTGATTATTTTATAACTTTTTAATTTATTCTTGGCCACTTAGGGGCAGTACAACAAACAACAACACTGACATATTATTACATTACAAAGTTGATATTGTCACAATTTGTCACCATTTATATATATATAGATATATATGAGAAGTATGCTATGGCTAACCTTCGGCTCCAGTGGTATTCTGTACTTACCTTGCACGGCAGCTGGTTTCTTGCGATATCACGAGATTACACGAGATTCGCGGGATCACATATCACACGACAATCCATCTTTTAAGGCTTCAAGTAAAAGCATTTGTGTCCTAACAGAAGTGAACCGAACCAATCAGCGTCCGGTGAGGGGCTACTGGCAGCTACAGGCTTGTCGTAGGTGTATGTGAAGGCCACGACTGTTTATTAAAAACAACAATGGCGGACGTGATAGACAGATGGTCCATCCAATCACCTGCCATGTATTTTTTGAAAGAGCCTGCCCTTTTCAAAAACGGTTTCCAACGACGGCTTTTCAGATGGTTCTGTGTAACAAACCATCTGGCTCCTCAGGTTCATTCTGTACAGCTGTGGAACAAGAGAGGTGAACTAGAACTAAGATCAATATTATAATTAACTGAAGTGATACCGTGAACTACGTTTTAAAATATGGCGCATTAGGAAACAGTTGTCCATTTACTAGTCTATATCCACGACGTTCCACTTCCGGGATTGCTCCGTTGCTGATGAAAATTCCGCCGGATTTCACTCATTCAGGCCGGATATCCGTTACCTTGGGCTTTCTTTGTGTTGGCATTTTAAACTCCGGTGGATTTATGAGTTCTATGGTTAACCTTTTCTCAGATCACAGCAGGGCAAATCCAGACAGCTAGCTAGACGATTTGTCTGATCTGAGTTTTCTGTTGTACGACTAAAACAACTTTTGAACATACACACGTTGCACCAAAACAAGTTCCTTCCTGAGGCTATTTTGAAGCGGCGCTGGTGCTCCATATGGCGCTTAGCGCCGCCCAAGACAATTGTGATCGGTTTAAAGAAATGCCAATAAACCAGAGCACTTTTTTCCCATCCCGGAATGCTGTGTGGACTAGCCAGACCCTCCTTCACAGCGCTGTGGAGGAAGGTCTAGCAATGGGAGACTATCCATTTACACAATAACAGACACGTTATTATCATTTAGTGTAACATTATCATTTAGTGTTTCTGGCCACCTGATAAATGCAAGTCCACTTTTCACGCTCCTTTAATCTCTAATTTGCTCTCCTCCAGCTCTTGTAGGGAAATATCTGACTCTTTAGGCTGTTACATTTTTCACTATGTTCACAAGCTGGTTGCTAACTTTGTCTGTCTGTCCTTTTGCTGCCCTGCAGGTAGCATACAGTGGGTTCTTTTAGAGCTTTTTTGCTGCAAACAACTGCCTGCTCAACAATCTTTTGACGAAGACAGTGAGACTTGGGGCCGTACAGCAAAATCAGTTAGCTGAAAGATGCTAAAACGAGCCACAGACCTGAGGGGAACTTCATAGTTGGGTGATTATTCTCTGTGGATTTATCACTACAAGCGGCCACTTACACATCACACATTGTGTTTATTGTCAACCTAAAAATATTGACTAGTGCAGCTTTAAATAAACGCCTCACCAATGTCCATTTTCCATTTTCCAGATTCACAATGTACTTTATCTACCCTACAACCCTCCAATACTGTAATATACAATCTCTCCTCATAGCACACACACACACACACATCAGTGGCTCTGTCGCTGCTCCTTTGTAATCTTGTGTGTCTCTGGTCCGGGTTAGGTCTAATTAGCTACAGTGTGTGTGGCTGAGAATATTTCTCTGGAGTCCAGAGAGGTCAGCTAAGCCACGTTTCATTTGAGCCGCCGCCTTACTCCCTCAAGATCTGTAGGTTCTTCTTCCATCTGTACCCCACTCTATCTTTCTCTGTCAAAGCAGCCCCTTACTGGACATGCAGGCAGAGAGCAAAGCACCAAGCAGACATTCATAATAGCATGGAACTGTCACTCATACATCTAACTATAAAGCAAGGGATCTGTGTGTGTGTGTGTGTGTGTGTGTGTGTGTGTGTGTGTGTGTGTGTGTGTGTTTTTCTAAAGTCTGTATTTTGAGAGAGCTGGATTGCATGATTGAACTTTTTCTCACCGCAAATTTTGATTTTATTTCAGCCTTCCCCTGTGAGACCAACTAGCTAAGAGGACTTCACACTTTGCAGGTGTATTGCTGGGGACCCAAGGACATGCAGTGTTGAATGTTTGTACAATTTGGACACGCGACATGTTCAATATTAATTAACTTTGCTGCATTAACTGGCGCAATAAACATATGGCGTAATAAACATATGGCAAAAGCCTGCGACATACAGCGAAAAGCTGCAACATATCACGAAAGACACCCCAAGATTTGTTATCAGTAGAAAACTGCACTTTTAAATGTAACTGTCATTTTTTTGTTAGTGGTGCCTTTTATGTTCAATTCAATATTCTATTTGTTGGAAATGATTCCCTTTCATTTGTTTTAAATTCAACAAGCAATTTGTTGTATTTTAGCAGAATACTGACAGCAGTAGATATGCAGAACTAAGTACACTTTAATATCTGTTTATTTATTGCAAGTAATATCGTTATCGCGATATTCAACAACTTTATCGCATATCTCATATTTTCCTCATATCGTGCAGTCCTAGTCTAGCATTGCTTGGGAACGCCATTATGTCATGGGATGCGTATTGCTCAGGAACCAAGGAATTGCAGTGTTGAGTGTAAAGTGGATGAGCGGTTCTCAAGAAAGCTGCAAGCAGCAATACAACAGGCCAAGCAATCAACCTGTTCCGAACAGGCATGTTTTCAATGGGCACTGCACTAGTCCTGAAAAAACATAAGGATTTGCAAGAATCTGATCTTTAAAGGACAATTCCGGCGCAAAATGAACCTAGGGGTTAATAACATATGTGTACCGAGTCAAACGTTCTCTGGGACATGTTTTCATGCTAATCGAATGTGTCTTTAGCTTTAAACAAGCTACTGCAAAACGGTGGTTAGCTGCTAACACTAGCTTTTGGGGCAGAGGGTAAATCGCTATTTTATATCACTAACAAGGCTCAAAATAGCACCACACTTCAACGGTAGCATAATGAGGGTCCCTACATGTAAACCGAAGTATTGAGAACTTTGTAAGTGTACAGACAGTTTATTAAAAAGATAGATTATAAAGACAGTAGCGTTCATGTTTACATGCTCATTATGCTACCGTTGAAGTGTGAAATAGCGATTTACCCTCTGCCCCGAAAGCTAGCATTAGCAGCTAACCACCTGTTTGCGGTAGCTTGTTTAAAGCTAAATACACATTCGATTAACATGAAAACATGTCCCAGAGAACGTTCGACTTGGTACACATGTTATTAACCCCTAGGTTAATTTTGCGCCGTTATTGTCCTTTAACCCACCTCATAAACCACATCTGATCTCTAAAACACACAATATCTTGCTCCAACATGAGAGAATAAAGGTCATTGCCTTTTTTTTGTCTCCCTACTAAAAGCAGTAAACACTATGGTCCCCTCAGTGATAATGCCTAGTCATGTCCTATTATTAGTTTTCTCATTTTCAGAGATAGGGATAGAGAGAGTCCCAGAGGCTCCACACATTTCCCACTGTCTGTCACTGATGGGCTTTTGGTGATGGATAAGTTGAGCCCGATCCAAAAGCAGAGAAAATGAAGCTTTCATTAGACAACGTAACCAAGCAGTTGTGAGCCATCTCCAGAGTCCCTTTCTCCGCACTCAGACACATTACCTACACCCAAACAACAGCACCTTTTAGATGCAATCAATGTGTTGTTGTCTTTCAGCCACTTCTGCACTTTCACGCACTGAACCTCAAGTCAATTTCCAGGACTTGTCTGCGAGAGGGAAGGAAGAAGACTCTTTAAAGGCAGCTACACACCGGGCCGATAATCGGCCGTTGGACAGTCTGGCGAGGTCAGTGACTCGAGTCTGTTCGGTGTGTTCCATGCCGTCGTCCGTTGGAGGAGCTGTCGGCCTTCATTTTGGCCGACCTGACATGCTCAGTCGGAGACAGGGCAGTCGGGACTCACCCGGAAACGGCAAGCGGAATGAGCATGACTAAGCCTCTCAAAATCAGACGAAAATCTTTTAAACTGACCTTTGTCGATCTGAAATGAAGACAGATTCAGCAACTGCATGGCCTATTTCTCGCTTAAAATGTTTTCAGAAACACGTTTCAGGGAACTATTTTAGTACAATATGGCCGGTTGAAAAATCCAAAATCCGGAAGCAGCAGCCAGACCCACGTGACGCGTTCGTCCAATCGGCTGCTGGTTTTCATTTTTTGGGCGACAATACAGATTAGCGCCGCCTGCTGTTATGGACACGTATTACGTCTCGTCACTTTGGTGTGTTCCGAGGCATTTTTTTGACCAACTCGGGGAGACTGATCAGTCCAACTGCCTTTTCTGCCAACGGTTGGCCGTCTGGTTGGTCTGTAACGGTCTTGAGCTTCAGTGGCTTCTCACTGGTTCCTACTGTGAGTGGGGCTTTAATGTCCTCCTACTGGCTATTTTAGGCACCTTTAATGTCAAAGAAATGTAGAGGAGAGAGGAGGATAGGATGGTGACTAGAAACCTTAATGGCTTAATGACCAATGATTATTGATTGATAGGAACCAGATGTCCCTTGGGGATACAATCAATAGAATCACAGAGGAAGGGAGGTGTTTAACTGCAAAGGTAACTGTAAATGTGAGGTGAATAAAGGGCTCAACTTTATGTGTCTAATATTCTATAAAGGGCTTTACATGCAGGAATGATGTAACCTGTCTAAGGTCATTCAAATGGAAATCACTTGGAAATTTCACCCTCTGTCTGGTGAAACCTCCGTCCCCAGGGCTGTGTTCGCCGCTTGGTTTTAGCCATGCATGGTTCCTCCCTTTTCATATGTGCACAGTTTGGGGTTGTGTCTTATCGCAGCATAACACTTCATGAATGACATTTTAATGCAATTTTCTCTTGCCAGCCTAGTGGAAAAGTTCCTTGAGTGAAGTCCCTATGTAAGAGCACCACAAATTCAAGGTGAATTAAGTGCTTTTTCTTAAAGATGCATCTCAAAATATCCTGTTTGCCTCTTTGATGTTCCTCAGAGAGAAAGAGAAGAGAAGATGTCCCTGCACTAGAATTATAGCTGTTTAATTGCTACAGTTGTGATACAATATGCAACATATTACAAGGGTTATAAGAGTTGAAACCACATTTAAAGAATCTCTTTACTATTCTGTCTCACTCTCCTCGCTCTCTCCCCAATACGCCATCCTTAAAATATTGATGAAAATTTCCTGCGATTTGCCTGGATGATAAACACCTTTGATCTTCACTCATCTGCCTTTTTTTCTCACATATATTTTTCCCTTTGAGCCCACAATCACAAGATGAGTCCAGTCATGATTGCAATATTGTGGCTGCATCTCACCCAGGCATGAAAAGCAAACCCATCTGAAGGTCATGTTGACATTACGCACATTTGCTCTCAAGTGCTTATACTGTATTGCTGTAAAATACAGGCTGAGTGTGCGGTGTTACGTCTTAAATTATGGTGGTTGCTACAGAAGCAACGAGGCATGTGGCCCCGCTGGCTCTTTATGGGTCAAGCCCATCTCTGGCAACGCATTTCAATCCGACCCATTTAATCAGTGACACATTCACAACCAAGGACTGTCTGTCAACACAGGACTTCATGTAATGACCTGATCATAGACAAGACACCTCGCAGCACAATTACACACAGACACTCGGCACACATCAATAACTCACAAGAACACCATGCAGTCTTTACCCCAGAGCCATAAACAATGTCTAATAAAATTCAGAAATACACACTGTGATGCTGAAAGTGTCGTAAAACACACCCACTCAATTGCCACAATGAAGAACAATGCATGGCTGCTTTTTGATGAAATGTAAAGGCATTGCATTTATCATTTATATAATGAAATACATATTTGCAGTACATAGACAAACATTTGCAGCTGTAGTGGTTGTATACCATGTTTATGTAATAACGTGTGTTTTAATGTTGTAGAACAGACTATAGGTCACCCCTGTGACACATATAAATGCATCCATTTTAGTAATTGCTTGAAAAAAGATAAAAGAGGAGATGTATAGTATACTCTTGTTGTAATAAAATGCTGGATACTTTACACAGACTCATAGTGGATCAATAAATTGCTGCACACATACTCGAACGACCTCCCCGTCCGCATCATCAAGCTCTCTTTTCTCTCTTCTGTGCTGGGTTGTATCAACTAATTATAACTCCAGTTCAACGTTTGTGCGTGAAGTCTTTCCTAAGCAACTAGCTAGTTTCAAAAACACTTAATGTATTAATTGTGTTGCACCGTTAAAACTTAAAAGTACAATATGTATGTATGCCGATGACTGCAACTCCAGGGCGGACCAGAAACTCTTTTTAGTGACTTCCAGCCTGTTGTCCATCTGTCTGGCCCACAACCTTACTGTTGTAGTTCACTCTCAAGCTCTCATAGAATTGTTTTTAACCTCAGCAGGCAGCTGTTTTCAGTGAAAAAGTTTTCACCAAAAGGCAGACAGATACAGGTGGAGACCAGCTGGTGAACGTAGTGGAGCATTTAGCTGCAAAAGAGCAAGGCATAGCTCCAAATGAATGATGTCCCTTCATAACTGCTGGATATTACCTCTTTTACTCTTCAATATAAATGAGTCATAGCCTATATCTAATAGCGTCACTATAGCAAGCTAACGTTAGCAGTTAGACACATAACAGTTACAACTGGCAGTTACTGAGTGTGATTATTTAGTAACTACTCTACATAAGAACTGGTTTGTGTGGTGCAACCCATTTTAATTTAGTGATGTATACAGTAAATCTACATTTAGTAAACACTTACCCTTTACAGTAATAGGCTAAGTTTGGCAAGCTGAAGCAACTGGCTCCTGATTCCCAGGAGATACTAGAAGAGGGTTTCAAATTATCTGTGTGGGCATAATTTAAGAAAAGCATGCTATGAACTATTTAGCTGCAGTTTACATAGCGCAATGTGTTTCACAACGCTGTCTTCTTTCTGGTGTCTGAACTCTTGTGGTTGTTAGATGTAAACAGCTGGTAGAGTGTTGGACTGATGAAAGAGGGATGACAGCAGGGTAGAGAGATGGGAGATGGGGGGTTGTATCAAACGATAGTCTAATGAGCCATCTGTAGTGGCAGCCCTGGGGAGGCCACTCTGACCTGCTCACTTCATAAATGGTTCGCCACCACACATTACACCATGTGTCTCATTCTTGGGTAACTTACATGGTACAGTGCATTATGTAGGGCCATAATGTAATGTAATTTTACAACATACAGTCACAAATGTCATTTTCAACATGCAGTGAATATTATTATTATTATTATTATTATTATTAGGTATGAGCCACTAGTGCTGTATTTTTACTGCATGGTACAAGACTGCTCAACTCGCTTGGAATGTTCTTTTTTGGTTTTCCTTGGCTTTTGCCAATTGAACAGTACCTGGTACTTTTTCGGTACCACCTTGGTAATAGAATCTTCACTTGCTAGACATCGTGCACAAACCCCACATTTTGAAATAGCCAAGCTACGTCAATAGCGACCGCAACTTTTTAATTCACTAAAGATTTTTTTTAAATGCAGCACGAAAAACCACGCCGTGGTCAATTGACGTAGCACAGTACAGACGTTCCTCTGTTTAGGTGTCAATGAAAGGATCCAGCAAGAGAACACACTGTGTTTGTGAAGATGATGTCACTGCACTTTCACGCAGCATCGCTATGATGATCAGCTAAGAATTGAGGGGGTACTTTCTGCAGTGGAAAACAAAATCGAGAAAAGTACCTGGTACAAAAAGCAAATCGACTCGAGCTGAGTCGAGCCGAGATGTACCATGTGGTGGAAATTCGTCATAACATAACTAAAGTAATTATTTGTCTCTGTGGGGGAGCTTTAGTGATACATGAACTGAATAAGATGCTGAGGCCACAGTTCTTTTGGTAGTGTGACTGTAACCATTAAACACATGCCTTAGGTCTTTAGAGACTCCATCTCAGGCGTTTTCTTCAATTAAGCCATAAGTATCTTCTATTCCCTCAACAATTTCCTGGTGTCAAAATATCACAATTGTTGAAAATCATTTTCTTTTCTTTTTCAAGGTATATATATATATAGACATATTCCTAATTATCCTTTACCAAGGAAATTAGTTGCCATGATCTTCACAAGGCCTCACATAAATACACTGTACACCGAAACACGACTACATGAGAGACATCAGATACATCCACACATACCTACACTACTACCAGTTATCAATGTATTTTGTTGAGTTCCCTTTATGGCAGGGGACAAAACTCCTGCCAAAGCGTGCCCGTTTTAAGGTCAGGGACTGGTATCTATGGCCAGATGGAAGCAGTGTGAAGAATGGGTTGAGGGGGTACCTGGGGTCATGTGCTATGATTTGACCTCTGCGTGTGAAAGGTTTGCTGTTTAGGTCAGAGAGGTTGGAGGTGGGGAGGCCAATAATTGTGGAGGTGTGTGATGCGTATGAGTTCATGTTGGTGATAGTTATCATGGTGAAGAAACAGTGGGAACAATAGAGGAGGAATTATACTTTTGTAGAGCAGCAACAGAAGATAGGGGGCAACAGAAATTGCTTTGAGTTTGGGGATGGCAGAGAGTCTTTGTTGGCAGCGTTTGTGGATGTCAGTGGTGTGTTGGTCAAAGCTCAGATTGTTGTCCAGGGTGAGTCTGAGATATGTGAAGCACTCTACCCTCTCAACAGTTTTATCATTACTTCAGGTGGGGTTGTGGATGGAGTTATGGGCAGTGCTGTGTGTGCTGGAGGTGTTAATCAACAGGTCTTTTTTGTCTTTGCTGCAGGTAACTGTTCATGGACCAATGTGTGAAGTGGGAGATGGAGTCTCGATAGTTAAGAGAGAGTTATTGTCATTAAGGAATGCAAGTAAGGCAGTGTCATTAGAGTATTTATATTATGTTGGGATAGGTGAGGGGGCTGATTCAGTCATTGCTGTGGAGAGTGACCAGAATTGGGCTCAGGACACAATGCAGGTAGGTAATAGCATACCATAAATGAATGCAAATAAAAACTGACTTATTTTTATCTTTGAATGCGTGAAACTTTTCTAAATATTACTTATATAATGTCTTCTCACTTCCCATTCCCTCACATAGCCCTACATACAGTATATCCATCAGCTTAAGTGAGGCAGGGTTAAAACCCACTGCCAAAGAATTATTTTTTCATTAAGGTCTCTATAATCACCCTCTGGGATATTGAACTGACAGAACATGATATAGACGGAGAGACAATTGGTTCTAAGTACACCTAAGGGGCTCTGAGTTGTTCCTAGTCAATCATAGCAGTGTGAGATTCAGGGACAGACAGGTCACTGACTCCATGTGCATGAGGGCAGTGGGTTAACTTTAAATGGTCCAATTTGATCCGTCATATAAAGTATAAGCTCCAGTGCAGAGATTGTGGTAAAAAGAAAATTTAGTAAATCTGCTGTATTATATTAGCACTTCACCAGTGAATTCATGAAGATGAACCAATGATGCATCTCCTTAAATATCAACTAAATCAGCTCCACTTTCATAGAAACGTGGTTATCAGCCATCCCTGCTGTGCATGTGTACAGAGGCAGAAATAAACATCTTCTAACAGGGAGGCAATGCGGCAAGGAAGCTGAGGAAGCAAAATGTCAGCCTCTATGCTGATGTGGAGCTGAACACTGAATGGAATTATGGTGCCCAACGTCCTCCAAAAGCAGCCAGAAGCCACATTATCAATGCTTAGGTTGAACAAGCTGGTGTTATTTTCTGTCCAAAGGCTGAATACCCCAAAGCTATGGAAATGGGGGGATTACACACAATGTGGCATAAAGGGACGCCAAGTCTTTTCTACTTTCTTCTGGAGCCAGTGACAGAGAGAGAGGAAGGAACGGGTAAGCTGGAGGCTAAGGAGTCGATTTGTCAATTGAAGCACTGAATGGACGCCTCATCGATTGAGGAATTGTGATGATTACAGGGTTCACTGCTGTGCGGTAATGCAATAGGCAAAGCCATCATGGCCTATACTGTTATCAGGCCGAATGATTTAAACCCTGCCTCGTTAATGACGGTCATCCATTTTGTTCAAATGGCTGGGAATTTATCCGACATGACTCTGTAACACGAGTAAACAGGAAAGCATGCACACACATTCTTAAAGAAAAAAAAGGGATTGTACTCTGTCCTGCGAGTGCTGACATTGCTTCTTGCATGCAAAAAGGCAATCCAAGAAGGTGTCATCAGCCCGTAGCTCTGAATGATAATAGGCAATGAGGGAAATTTACAGCAGGCTGAAGGCAGTCGTGTAACTTTTTAATCAGGCCATGTCTGAACATCCACTGTGGAGCTGTCCTGCCTCTGTCAGCACATCATCAGGGTCAGTAGAACTTCTGAGTTGGTTTAAGATTGAAATGAACAGTGAGTCTCTCTCACACTTTAACACAGGCTTCATGATTAAACACACATCCATTTTTTAAGCAGCCTCCCCCACACATGAATTACCTCAACTGTCAAACAGCACAATGTACTCCCCAAAGAAAGATGGAGGGAGCAGAGTGGAGGGCGTTCAAAAAATGGCATATTTGCCGCATTGCTATTCATGGTTTTTGTCCCGTCCATTAATTATGCTCGAGAGCGGTCCTCCAAATACGAGCCTGTGTGAAGAGCTTCTCCATGTTCCATAAAAAAACAATCCTTCTCGGGATAACAGCGTTTGACTAACCACGATCCACAAAGTAATTAAGGCTTAGACATTAATAACTCTGGCAAGAGGGAGAAATGAAATGAAACACAGAGAGGATTTATTTACTCATTCCAACTTCTATAGTGAATCTCATTTAATCTCTTTCACGCCGGTGTCTATTTTGAAAATGACTTCCTCTCTCCATGTTACTCACTTCCTCTCTCATTCTGTAGGAAAAGCCCCGAACATTCCTGATCAATAATGTACCAGCGAAAAAAAATAATTGACTCTTTCTTTTTCTGTTTTCTGCTTTTACCTGCAGGTCCTTCGCTCAGATCAATGGCTTTCAATTCCAGCAGCAAGGCCTCTTTGTCTGTGGCTGTAACACTCCCACAGTGGGGGTAACAACACTAGATTACAGTAATCTTCATCATCTAGATAAATGGTCACAAACATGATATACAGCTCCATATAGCCTACTGTATTGCCCTGTGTTAGTGTGGATAAATGAGTGGCTGATAGTTTTATCTTGAGGGTTAATTAACTGGACAACACAAATGCGCTCCCTCACCATTACATCAATATTCCAGCTAAAGCACCTTTATTACTGCTGGTGTAATAAGTGTATATTGGGAAAAATGCTTGTGGCAATGCTCCGTTGTTGAACGTGGGATTTGGTTATTATTTTGTGGAAGCTGTCAATCTGGAGTCCTCCCAACACAGGGTACCGTTAGTATTCCTGTGCTGATGCTGGCAATGATTAGAGGTGGGGTGAGAGGCTGGCTGTGAAAATGGAGGGGTGGCTCAGAGAGGTAATGGGTGTTGACTTACAGCCAATGATGAAGGAACGACAACATTAGCTGACAGAAGGTCTGGGACTGAGGCCAGCTCGACTGGATCAGGTACACACATTCAGCTGGCTAGTGCAGGTGGATCTGTGGAAGGTTTGTGCACAATTCTGCATCTCACAATTTACATCCAATGCCAATGTTAAGAGCCAATGCAGGAAGTAGCATAACATACACCAAGGCGGAAAGTAAGGGTGTGGAGTTTGGGGTAGTGGATAAGCATAAAGCATGTCATATTTTCATGCACGTGACCGGAGTTCGCCTCTTTCCTTTTTGTCAATGTTGTTTACAGTTTGTTTCTGTCACCCCAGGTGGCCAGTTAATGCAGGTTTAAAATCCATTTTCTGTTGATAAAACAGTGATTGGAAAATAATTGTTAAGCCTTTTAGCACATTAGACTTTGATTCTGATGTCTTCTTGTTTTTAGTTTGAGGGTATACTGTATATAAATGCCAAAAAAAACACTTTTGACAGACATTTGAACCGAGTAACATACAAGTTTCAGTGTGTGACAAAAATGTACATGTTAATCTTTCCTCCGTATATTCAGTTTGTGCGTATGTTTTGACCTGCATTTGTTTTTGGCTCTCATTTTTGCATGGTAAAACAATCAAAAGTAGGTTTAGTTAGTTCGTTTTTATAGTGCAAATTGTCTAAATCTAGGGGTACCAAAACCCTTTAAGATAAGATAGGATGACATAACATACAGTAGCAAAGTCAAATCCCGCTAAGCTACAAGATACTACAAGATAAATACAGTACACGAATGCAAATCTGTCTTTTATGTGGCTTTGTGCGTAAATCTATTTCCAATATGCTGCACTGTCTAAAAAGTACCCTCTTGCTTTGTGCACATAATAAAATGAAACTTTCCAACATAAAATTCCATCTGTGTGCCCACATGCAGGCACACATACATTTTTAAATGTGTATCAATCAAACAAGAGCTATAGTCACATTGAAGTGTGCACACAAACAGATGCTCACCCTGACAGGGCCATAATTTACTGAGGTAACATGGTGAAAGGTTCAGTCAATCACTGGGTTGTAATGTGGAAAGACATACACACCAACACATCATTTATCAACAACAGACTATTAATTCCAGATTAATTTCATCAAATTTGCCCACTGGTTAATTGGTTCATAACATTGCACCAATACTGCAGTTTAAACATATAACAAACATTGTGTTCTGGTTAGGCCGAAGGCACCTATTTCATTTTGGAAAGTTTAGAGTGATTAAGGGCTTGGATCATTATGATGGCCTCAATTATATCTCATAAGTTGTTGCAGAAATGTTTGGGTTGATACCATTTGTTACACAGATTTAGTGCTATACATTTTACCATTTGGACCTCTCAAATCTCTCAAAAAAAAAACACATTAAGACACCAAGACCTTGAGGAACACCACTGACAAATCCATGCTGTGATTTGGTATCAAAATGTTTGACATTTGGAAATTTCTGCAAGAATTGCATTTTGTGGCAATTGGATGGCAAGCACTTCTGTTCTGGAAATTGCTCAGAAACCCCCTTATTATCAATATATATGAGAAAGCCATACCACTTCTGAACGCCCTAGGTCTTTAGTTTCTGGTTATAGAGTTTCATGAGGCTGTGATTATCCTCGAAGGTCACAACAGTTTATTTTATACAGTGACACAAGTTTAAAAAAATGGTCTTACTACAGTAAATGGCTACCATGGGGACTAACATCATCACACAGGAATATAATTTTTTCATGTTACTGCAATCTGGAAAAATCAGAACACATCAGTAACTCGTGTACTGATAAGAAAAAGTAACTGAATGCATTCCTACACTTGTCAGTTTTCATTATCAGATCAGTTCATTTATAAGTACATGTACTGATCCATAAGACACATGGACACAGAACGCCCCAAAACGATATAGTCCATGAATGGAAGAGATCGGGGTGGATGGATGGGTCAAAAAAACATCTGGACAAACAACGTATTGATTCCAGTCTTTGTGCTATGCTAAACTAACTGTTTGCTGGCTGTAGCTTCATAGTGAACGAACAGATAATTTTGTCCCAAACTTCCCAACATGTTAAACTAGTCCTATAAGCCAACAATATACTCTGTGAGCTAGAGCAGATCACGTTGAAGCCATAATACAGTATCTTACAGTAAAAAAGACTAGCCACTGCAACTGCAAAGCTACACAAGAGTAGAATACTGTATCTTGTGCTGGATGAACTAAAAATAATGTTTATTACAGTTCCATGGTTCAGTTTAAATAAAGACATTTCACAACTATGCCTTTGTTTCAGACGTAGAGCAGCTAATAGGTAGAAGATTTAAGGTTATTGTCTTCTGATAATTCAAGAAAAATCTGATGTGCAACGTCATCCTAACCTTTCATTTCAAAACTAAAATCCCACTGGGGCTCAAAATAATCCCATTTACAAACTTCACAACTGTTTATTTATCGATTGTCACTATGAACAAACGCAATTGAATTTCCTTTGAAACATGCCGGCACTTCTGTGTGACTTCCATCAGTAGCAACATTTTCCTTTTAGGCAGTGCCCTCACCACAACCTTCCTCTGGACTGCAATTAAGTAAAGCTGTGTAGAGCCGTGGGTTTGATGAAATCATTAAACCCGCTCTCCTCCAATGGCCAATATGTCATTAGGCTTTGCCAGCTAAATGCTGCAGGCATTACAGCTGGTGTGAGCGGGCAGAGGAAAGCCAGTTAGGGTTAGGAGCACAACTGTGAGCGAAAGTTACAATTTACACATCACTCATTCACTCACTCATGGCATCGGATATTTATCCAAATGATGTAGCTAACCCTGTGGGTGCATTTTGATTTATAGTCAAAGCCATTCAAATTTACAGGTGAAATCATTTTTCCTCTCCATCGATCCTTTCCCCTAGTGTGTGGCACCCATCAATAAGGAACCACCCATCATGTCTCCATCTGGCCTGGTGGCCTTTTGACATGGTGAGTAGTCCATCAGTGACAAAAGCTACACTGTCACCTGCCACTCCTCAGCTGGGGAAGCAGGTGGTATTTCCATAGTAAAACATGGACAGGAATTTAAATAAGACTATATATTTAAAGCATGGTTTTAGTTTCAGTTTACAGTGTATTATTTATGATTATTTCTTGCATTTCGGCTCTTACCCACCATCTAAGTGTCCTTATGTGTATAAGAGTAACAGAACAGGAAAATAAACTGCCTCACAGAAAGACTACTCACTCAAGGAAATTTCACAGGAGGGAGCTTCCAGCCTCCTTTATGTTAAAGTTTAATCTTTGCTTACTCTGAAATTGCATCTATAAAGTTCCTGGCTCTGTCTCGGCTGTCACCCTTTGAAGCGAAAATGAGGGAGGTACCTAGAACATAGCTACTGTCTTTCTTTCGGTCCACCACTTCCAGTCTGAAATATCTCATAAACTAGGGGATGGATTTCAATAACATTTTGTACAGACATTTGTGGTACCTAGACAACGCATCCTAATGAATAAATCCATATGTTAGCATAAATATACCTGCTGAACATCGGAATGTTAAAGGTCCCATGACATGGTGCTCTTTGGATGCTTTTATATAGGCCTTAGTGGTCCCCTAATACTGTATCTGAAGTCTCTTTCCCGAAATTCAGCCTTGGTGCAGATTTACAGCCACTAGAGCCAGTCCCACAATGAGCTTTTATTAGAACGTGCCATTTCTGTGTCTGTAGCTATTGAGGAGGAGAGGGAGGGGGGCAAGGCGGAGGGTGGGGGTGTGGCCTTGACCAACTGCCACTTTGCTCGTTTGAAAGCCATGATGTCTCTCTCTCATGTGTTGGCCAAATTCTCTGGGCGGGCAAAGCAGAGAAAGGGGAGGTAACCTTGCTTGTTATGAGGTCATAACAAGCAAGATTCCAGAACGGCTCATCTGAGCTTACTTTTTCTCAAAGGCAGAACAGGATACCCAGGGCTCGGTTTACACCTATCACCATTTCAAGCCAATTGGGGACCATAGGCAGGCTAGGGGAACTCATATTAATGTTAAAAAACCTCATAAAGTGAAATTTTCATGCCATGGGACCTTTAACATTGTCATTGTGAGCATGAAGATGTTAGCATTTAGCTGGAAGCACAAATGTGCATATGTACAGCCCAAGGGGGTAAGCCTCTCCCCGGAACGCGTGGCTCCTATGGCGCCATTTTGATGCTACCAAGCCATCACCCATTAGCATTCCATTGACTGCCATTCATTTTGGTGCCACTTTGACAGCGAATAACTTTACATATGAAGCGTTTAAAGACTCTATTTGTCCATTGTTTATTTCTAAAGAAACACGACAATGTATAAAAGGCTCCATTACCTTGTATCTCACGTTATGGCTCCGTAGCAGCCGTTTTTGTAAAAATAGGCTAACGATTGTGTCATAACCACGCGACTTACTGTCGCATAGTAGAGAAATTACCGTATAGTACAGGAGAAGCTCGCAAGCAGTTTCAACTTACATTAGCTGTTTAAGTTTAATTACTAATGTTAACTAGCATTTTAGTTAGCAGTAATTAGCCTGTGCCTATGCTATCTCCTTACATATACCTACACTCTCCGTCTCTGCAAGATTGGGAATGATTGAGATTTCTCTTGGCACAGCTACCAGAAGACTTACAACTTTCAGACAGGTTGCTCACGTCACATTTACGTCGTCTCTCTCAGTTGGAGGCTGCGCATTAACGCTCAGCCGTCACCGGAAAAGTGCTTCTAATATCCTTCACTGGTCTCCGTCCAGAGCAACAGGATCTGTTGGTCCATTTTATATATGTCTATGGTACAGCCTGACACAGCCGCTAGCATAGCTGTAGACTCTTAGTCTTGTTACATGTTGGAAAGAAAACACAGCAGCTCAGCGCTATGTCCCCACATGAGCTAAAACTATATCAAACCAGACTGCAGAAAGAGCCCAAAGAGCTTACAGATTATAAAAACAGCCTTTCATTTGCACCATATTCACCTGAAGTACACGCATGATCAGTATGTCCTTTTCTGTTGCAGTCATTCCTCTTGCAGATTGGTATTGAATAATGCAAATGCAATACATCTCTTCATTATTATTTTAGAAAGTAAACTACATTTCAGTGTGTAATTACAGATGAACAGCACACATTCATGCATATTGTATCCCGTGGACCTCATCCTATCTCTACAGGCACTTTACCTAACTGTCACTCAAGCAACCTCATTTCCAACTTCCTTCTCATTCCCATGACACTGTCCCACATGCTTCTCCTCTAACTCTCCATCTCACTGTATTCCAGCCTTTTCCATCCCATAAATCATTTTAAGTGTGTGAGAAAGTCTCATCTGCACAGCCAGATATAGTCTGTGCCTCCCCCCTCCGTGTATAATCCCTCCAGTGAATGGAAAAGCGCTAATCCTTGTATTGTGCAACATGAATTGCATAGCCAATTGTCCACACCGTCACATGTTCAGATCTCTGTTTCTTATCTTACAGTTGCTTTGGGTGAAACGATGTCACACCTTAAATATATTTGCACTAAATTATTCAAAGCGAACACTGCTTGTAGCTTCAGGGGAACTTAACTGATCATAGCTCTTGTTTGATCTTTATCAGGCACATTAAAAGATCCCATTTATTCTACAGAATGGTGCGTTTGAAGGAAAAATCAGACTGATATTCACATGGATCATTGAAATCTACTGAAATAGCACAGGTTACAGATGTGCCATACTGTCAAATCTCCCATCTAGCATTACAGGAATGGTAATACACTGTTGCAATATGTACTGTATGGTAGACAATTGGCAGGAGAGGGATAAGAATGACAGACAGACATGATTAGTTTGGTTTGAGCGGACTTTCAGAGAAAACTAAGTTTTACAAAGAGTGGCTAATTCGTACTCCTCATGGGTGATATTTACTGTTATACTGAAAATAGCACAAGTGCTTCTGATTAAGGCATTCAGATTGCAAAAGGGTGGCTCTGCTCTGATTAAGGTAAGCGCTGAGGCTTATTCTGCTAATCATTCCTGCCTACACTACATTATATTTCCCAAAATAGCTCTTTTGCAAGTGAAAAACACAGAGTGACATTTTCTCTGCCAGGGTTAGTGGTTCACCTCTCACTGGGAGCAATCACACTAAAAATGCATGTTTTATGGGTTCTCTAATGTCATACTGTAACCCACATTATAATCACACTAAACAGTCCCAGTTGCTGTTCTCTTACGGTGATTCGAAAACAGCAACAACAGAAAATGAATGTTGCTCACTTTGCATTTGCACTGATGTTTTGACAATGTCAAAATGCATCTGTTTTTGAGTCAAGTGAAGCATGTTACATTAAAAAGTAAGATTGTGGTTGTTACTCATTTACAGGAGTTGCTGTCTTCCTGCCAAGTGGGACTCTTGGCAGATTTAACATTTTTTGACAGGAACCCTCGGCTCAAGAAAAGATGCTTTTGTTGTGCTGACACATCACTTTCCAATCTATATACAGTATTTCACAGATGGTCCTACCCTTTCAGAATAGTTAAAAGAAGAGTTGAAGTTTTGTTTAATGCCAAATAAATAACGGTTCAGGTTGTGAAACGTAATGCTCTGCAGTCATTTTAGGTGTGTGCTTTTAAAAAGCTGAAATTCCCTTAAGAAATAGATAAATATGGTCCAGGCTATAACTGTACCCATTGTTTATCATGGTGTTTTGCTGTCAGCATCAGTTTAGTGCTTACATTGACGGGAACTTAAAGTGTCCTAATGTATCAGCTGATACATCTAGGACATTAACTGTAAAGCTAATAAACAGTTAACAGCCCAACACATCATCATCAATCATGGTGGATGAACGTCATTTACACACAGAGCTGTATGGATCCCAGGCCGTGTGAACTCTATGCTTAGCCACCTGTTTAGTAAAGCATTACAAGTCCTCTTTTACTCTACATACACTGTGTGCATGTGTGTTATTTAGTATGAGCTCTGTGCTGGGCTGAGTGCAGTGCAGTGTGTGCTGCTCGAGGCTACCAGATGGGGAAAGTCCTTCACCAGTCTGCCTGATAATGAGTGCAGGGTGGCCCAAAGACACTGGCAGATGCTACATTGAAGTGGCACTTCCGAAAAAGCACTTTTTGGGATACACTTTATTTTAACCTTACATGTCCAGACAACACTGGTAGCTGCAAGCAAGTGTTTGATAGATTGATAAGACATGTATTGATTGTAGATTCATTTTGCACAACTGGTAGAAGAATCAGTTATTCAGTCAGGCAAACGTCTATAGATTTCAATCTGAGATGCATCACGTCGTCGCGATTAAGTGTTAATATTCAGCACACAAAACCGGTTTCCTGAGCCAGCCAGACGCATAAGCAAATTACGCAAGGGCCCCTCCTCCCCCTCGTGTGTTTACAACTTTGAAGCGGTTGAACTGTCTGATCACAAAAAGAGAGTTAAACACAACATGAGAGAGAACTGCGGGAATAGCAATCAGGTAAACTTGATGTCAACAAATAACAGTAATGTTAAGTTAATTTAATTGCAGTGCATCTCTGTAGTCTGTCTGCCAGCGACTTCCAGGGCTGTGTTCTGTGTCCTTGTGCCTGACATAACTGAGAGTGAAATATTTATTACGTTTGATAAACGCCAACTGGCAACGGTGTTTATAAGATGCAGAGAAGATAACCGCGTCACGTGTGAGCATGCTTTTATATCGTGTTATATGTACGTTCATATACGCATGCACAAAATGAAACTTTCCAGCTGCAACCTCTGTCTAGACCAGTGCAGACAGTATATGGGTTTGAAGGCACTACTCATAGGCACACATCATTTTAAAACAAGACGATCATTATCCAATATCTCAGTCGAGGTTTAGTTGCAACTCTGGACTAATGCAGGATGGAAAGCAATGGATTGACATTGAGTATTGATTACATTTGAATTTGAAATGTTGATTAGCTGGTCATACTGGACAATATTACTGCACATCTTTCAGTAAATAATAACCAAGTATTCAGGCAAGCCATGGTATAAATAGTATTTTATATTTGAAAATGTATAAAAGTAAATATGGGAAAGAATTGTTATCTATAATTTACAGGTGTTAAGCTTAAGTTTGTCAGGAAATGCTGGTACAGTACTAAAGTCTAGGGCCGACCCTGCATGTATCCATTTACATCACATACTGTTCTCATCTCCTCCCACTATCTGCAATTTGCCGAACTGCCCCCTTACCTCCTTCAGAATGGAGTTAGTGGGCCCCCCCCCCCCCCCCTCCGCGCTGTGATATTAGATTTAACCTGGCTTGTCGATCCCGCTCATAAATCATTCGCTTTATCATTTCTCCAGCCTCGATAAAAGTCCTCTAAATGGAAATGCACTACCATCGTCGCTGGGGCTTACTTTATGAGAATAACCATATAAATCAAGTTTGTTTAAAAACCGAGCATCATAACGTGGCATAAAGTTCTGCGGCCTACTGATGATCAGAAAAACACACACACACACACACACACACACACACACACACACACGGCAGGAGACAACTAGTTTTCCTGCTCCAACCTGACTGACTTCCCTCTGGCATCTGTCCATACAAAAGTGAGTTATCTACTGGGAGCTCAATCAGAGAGACAACTCATGGCTACAGGGAAAGTGTTACAAGTCTGGCAATGTGTGTGTGTGTGTGTGTGTGTGTGTGTGTGTGTGTGTGTGTGTGTGTGTGTGTGTATATACAGTACGTGTGTGTAGAAGGAGAGAACAGGGATGACTATATATATAGAGCTGGCATGTGGTAGATGAGGGTTATATAAATGATTAATATGCTCGATATAACACTGAAACTGTGCTGTAAGTAATATTCTTCAAGGCCACTTGTCCTTGATTTTAAATGGAGATACATCTCAGCTAATTACTTTTTCTGAGTAGCAAATCAGTTATATTTATCAATTTTATTATGATTCTATATGGACCTTTCTAAACGGAATAAAAATCATGAGCCATGCTGAACGTATGCTACATAACTCTTTTGTGATCTAGGAGTCCACAGTCTCTCCTTTGATATTGAATGAATGTGACTTTCCCAGTTGGTGCAAAGCACAGAAAGAGCTGCATCTGCAAAGAAATATAGCCTACATTTTCAGTTAAAATGAGAGCTTAATTCAGAGGTGGCATATGAGAAGAAAGACCTCCCAAAAAGGAGAAATCATTCACGGCTCGACCATTTATCACAAAGCTGAATGTTAAAGTGGTCAGATCACCTCCACAGCTATGTCCCGTTGCATAAGTGTGCCCAATATGGAACAAAAGAGCCACTTTCATTCGAAAAGTACAATACAGTAGTACAAAGCGGGGCCTATACACTTATAGTTTTCCCTTTTTTCTTTCTTCTCGCTGCCCTCCATCCTCTAGTTCATTAGGGGCCTGGTGGTGATGAAACGACCAATCTGGTCCGAGACTTGGCCTGGCCCGAACCGGATGCCGCCAGAGGGGCTGAAGCTTTCTGAGGCTGATTGGGCCAGTGTGGAGGGGGCGTCTCCAAGGACCTCAGAGAGGGACATGCTTCATTAGGATGATTGAAGCAGATGGCGGGGAGGCCGAGCGAGGCGCAGGCAGGTTGGGGGCTTTGAGGTGACCAATCATACGTAAGCAAAGCTCCACTTGTTTTTCTTATTTGTCAAAATCAAGAGCAATTTTTTTGTTTCTCACGGATGAACAATATCAATATTATAGTTGAACTTTTTTTAAATGATCCTGGTGGATACATTTCATACAGAGATGAATCACTTTAGATCAAATAAGAAAAACAAGTCACAAACTAATTCAGCTTTGTTATAGCTGTCAGAAGACAGGACCACCAGACATTAAAAGAAAAGCCCTTTGTTTTGACAGACACCCTCGTTAATCATCAGCCACACGGCACCGCTGTCCTATTGAAGTTTGGCGTTCTGATGCTCCTCTGTGCTTGAAAGACAACAAAGACAACACTCTGATACCACGCAGGAGATCATTTATTGTTAATGATCAGCAATCCTCTTTTCCAGCCCAGAGAGAAGTGCTTCTTGGATGTGGCCTTCACTCGGTTCAATTACAGTACAGGCCCCTCTCAGTGGCCGACAGCGCTCTCTTTTAGCTAAAGAGCCGGGAAACGGAGGTCAAGCAGGGCTAACCTCATTTGGCTGCCAAATTCCACTTTGTGATTGTGTTCCTCATCATTCACACAGAGTGCACTACTATAATATTCCAACAGTGACAGTGACAGGTTGACAGCCCGGCACACTATTTCAGCGGCGTGCCTTTTAGTCCTCCTCAGTGAATGAATGGCAGATTAATAGCATGCCTGATGGATGTCATAACCGCTCTGTACGTTGTTTATGACTCATATTAGGCAGAGATGTACTTTGTGGCAGTTAAGAAAAGCGCTTGTTATCCATCACCTGCTAATGAGTACTTCATTGAGCTTGGACACATTAACTAAGAAGTACTTCATCTGTGCTCTGATCAATCTGATCAAACGGAGATACTCCACTTTCTTAATTGCTTCAGCACTTCTCATACTTATTTGCATATTTCTAAGGAGTATTTTGTGTATGTAAGGTATGTATAGGGGGCGTGCAGAGTAGTAGCCTATGATAATTATACCAACAGGGTTTAAATATATTAGTGCTGCAGGTATTTAAATTAAAGGCGCACTGCCAAGGAAAAACTCCAATCAGTGAAATACATGTTGGACTGAAATGCTTTCTATCACACTGGTTTAAAGTTCAAAATGTCTGGAGGTAACAGAGGACATTTTTATTTTTATTACGTCTCTCTTTTCAGTAGGTTGGGCTACATGTGATGTTTCTGCTGGACTCACAGCCTGCTCGGCCTGTGCATAGTCACGTGTGTTGCTGGTTGGATGTGGTACTAAAGCTGGTTTCTCACTGGCTTTCTGCACCCTTTTTTTCCTTTTCTTAGAAAAAGAAACACATTTACATTATATCCGCACATGCATGCACATATATATATATATATATATATATATATATATATATATACACACACACACACACACACACAAATGCATATATCTGCATATGCTCCATTTCACATACATGTGTACATGCTCAAATATGTATGTCTCATATGGTAGTCTACATAATCCTACTGTGAAAATACATTTTTTTCCCTTTAATATCCCTCGTCGTGCATATTTTATATTGTGCTATGAAAGAAAAAAAAACGTTAATTTTTATTTTGCACTTTTATACAAACTACATGTTTATGATATTAAAGCTTTAGTGCATAACTTTTTGATATTAATGAATGTCCGTTACATTCAAGCCATTGCCAAATGAGTTGCTACAAAGCTAAT
The DNA here is from genome assembly GCF_008315115.2 of Sander lucioperca. Lineage (NCBI taxonomy): Eukaryota > Metazoa > Chordata > Actinopteri > Perciformes > Percidae > Sander > Sander lucioperca. Next base: position 17,325,804 of record NC_050190.1, on the reverse strand, counting down.
TAAGACTATCAGCTCCACACAACTCTCTCTGTATTTCTCAGTATGACTATGTTCAGAAGATTGTGGTGTCCGGTGATTTTCCCACGAAGAAACTCAAGTGAATCTAATCCTCCCTGTCCTCCTTGGCTACTAGCAAAGCCCGTCTACGGAAAGCCGTTCCACTCCCTATTAAGCCCCATTGTACCTACTTTGGTTGCAGTTCCACCAGAGTTCCACTGGGGGTGATCACGGTCCAGTGCAAAATGAATGGGAACCTATGGAGCTAGACGGCTAAATTTGTCTCTTTCGCCTGATTGTCGTTGAGAAATCTCAGATTTGATTGTAGTTTTTGCAAGTTCAACATGGATTATAGGTCAAAAGTTGAATGAACGAGTACTTATGCCCTTTCGATTTGTTACAGGTTGAGTCGTTGTTGCCCATAACACGCTAGCATTCTGCTAATGAATGCTGATTGGTCAGTGAAGGACTGATTACGATCGGAGATCCCGCTTGACGGCATCCGAAGCAGAACCAGAATGTCAGAGTGAATATTTCAGCGTGGTCTTTAAAACATTAGCAAACCTCTTTGTAGCACGTGTATTGACAGGGAGAGCCTTACCTGTCAGCTGTGTTGTCGATGCCTCGAGAGAAAAAAGGAAGCGACACAGAGCTTGCCGTAAAGCAGTATCTCTGGCCGTATATGTGTATGACGTCATTGACATTTTAAAAGGCTTTTTAGAACAAAAAAGCCACTTTAAAAAAATCTAACACCCAGCAGTGTGTATTTTCTTAGCCTCCCCTTTCAAATGCAACATTCAAATTACTAGACAAAAAATTATATCCTGAGAAAAGTGGATATAGGGGTATAGCTCCATAGAGTCCCATTCATTCTGCACTGGCCTGTGAGCGCCCCCTATATGGAACTCTAGTGGAACTGCAACCAGTTCAGAAGCCGGAAGTAACGAGAAAGTGGAACTTCTTCCCATATTAGAAATTCTATTCTACTAGCAACTGCGTGAAGTGGGGGCGGTGCACGGTCACGGAAGGCTTGTTTCATGTGGACGCGCCTGCAGTTTTGTTCCTCATGGGGCAGCAGACACTACGCACTATAGCTTTAACACAGAATTCCAACTTGTTTTTCCATTTATATCACATGAATGCCTTGAAAATTGGACAGACGTCAATGGGCACAGTCACATTAAAGCTCCATTTACCTTGGGGGACCAATCGACGTCCCCCACATTATTGGAGTGATTGTCATGAAATTTGGTGCTGATATCTATAGAGCCCAACAGATGAATCCAAAATAATTTTTTGATCCTTCAACTTTTCTCAGCGCCACGAGCCGGTCAAAGATTTACTTATTCAGTCAAATATCTCAACATCTACTACATGTATAGCACAAAATATTGCACCGATCTGGTCCCTGACTTTTGCTCTAGTGCCACCATGAGGTTTGAGGTTTTATTAATGCAACTTGGTACAGACATTCATGTAACCCTCAGAATGAATTGCAATAACTTTAGGGTTCCCCTGATTTTTCATCTAGCACTATCATCAAGTCAAAACTCCAATTTGTCAAATGGTTTTAGAACCTTTGGTTTATGAGCTAATACTTGTGAAACTACTGATATTCCCATCATCCTCAGCTGTACTTTGTGTTTTTCTTAGGAAATGTTAGCATGCTAAGATGCTACATTAACATGATAAATATTATCTGCTAATCATCATCATGCAAGCCTCAAGCAGAGATCAGGAGCGGGCTACAGGCGTCTGGTACGCTCACATCTTTCTAACTCCAAACCCCCAATTTGTTTTTTTTTTTCATTATAAAACTTCAGCCACAACCAACACTGAGTCAAGAGGCATCACTTGAGGTAATTTATCAGACTTTACACAGCTCCCTCTGGAGCCACAAAAGGCTTTATACAACTTTTTTTCACATACGACATCCCAACACCTGTAAGCTAAATTTAAAGTTCCCCTTTAATGCACTTTAGTTTGGTGTAATTTAAACACACACAAATCAAAAGTATCACCAATGATGTCAAATCAATGTAAAAGGCAACACAAACAGAGAAACATTTCTGTCTCTCTTCCACCCAGAAAACACTTACAATGACATCACGAGCATCAAGGTGCTCTGCTTCGCATCTGGCAAATGTTGTGACATTTTTCGTCTGATATGAAAATTACTGACACTTGGAGTTGCATCTCTTCTCTTACACTTCCCTCAGTTAGTCGAATTACTTAAAAATCCATTCAAGCTTGTTTAAACACTTTGATCAAACTGGATCTGCTTACTCAGCATTATATTCATGAATAACTATCTCAATTAACTTCTCATTCTTGTCTTTTGTATTCTTTACTTGTTCACAACCAAACTCAAAATATATATATTTTTATATTTTTTAGCTTTCATCTTTACTACATTGCTATCACGTTCTGTGTGTTCACATATGTCACTACACTTATGGCTAAGCTGCACAGTGTGAAACTCACTTCACTGATCTGACTAGTCAGGTTACACACCCCTCACTATCCCTCTTTCTTGTTCATCTCTCTCTTCACGGCTGCCATCATCAGTATGTGTCACTTTAAGAACAATTCCCATGCTCTCATTTTTCACTGTCACCCTCCCTCTGTGTGCATCCATCACTGTCTGCGGCCTTTCGTCTGTCTCCGAATGCACTGCTATCCTCCTTTTGGAGAATCAAAATCTGTGTTTTATGTCCATTTTCCACTGAAACTATTTCACTCCTTTGTTCTCTGGCCAAGCAAATGAAATTATTTAGCTGTTATTGCTTTAGTCCTCTCTGTCTTTCTCAGTTTCTACACACATGCATACACACATACTGTACATCATGCCGCTCTAAATATAAAGAGACTTTATTGTGTGAGTGTATGTGTGTGAGCGCATGGCGTAACATCAGAGAGGAGAGGCTAGAGCAGCGCTCTATGGCTGTATCAGCATGCAGCAGGCAGGTCTTTGTCAGCCCCATGCTGAAAAATGTCAAATAGGAATAACCTAAGAGACACAAAGACAATGAGGGAGAAATAAAAGGGTAGAAAGAGACTGACAGAGATACAAAGAGAGGATGATTTGGCTTCACAGTGCAGCAGGAGAAAGTGTTTACATATTTGGCATCGCTGTAACCCGACACAACCTCATTTCATGTTTACATTACATGAAAATGCAGGGCCTTTATCGTTGAGTCTTTTTTTTATAAGAGGCGCAGGATGTAAAAGAGAAAAACTGACAAAGACATAATGAAAGATTTTACAAAATGACAATTAATTCTGTGATTGCATATTACTGATTGGCCCTGGAAGTATTTCCAGTTGATTAACGTTAAAAGTATGCATAATTAAATGAGTCATTATAGTGAACGGCAACATCTTTTCGCTCACCAAAGAAGTTGATGACAGAAATTCGGCCTAGATAATTTCATTCTCTTTCAATCTGCATTCCTCAGACCAGAAGGAAACAATTCATATCTTCTTTTCCTGAACGCACATCATCATCATCATCGTCATCACCATAATCACAGTAGTGAACCTATTACAGCATGATAAAGATTTATATTAATTAAATATTTGAAGCCGATATCAAAATGACAGGAACACCCTATAAAATAATGCAACACAACAATGGCCTAAAGAATATGGCGATTGATAATGTATATGTTTAGTAGCCATTCTGGCAAAATGTCCCGACAGCTTTTGCATGGATTCCAATTTGAAACAAATATTTATGTCCCCCTTCAAGATGAATTTTAATGACTTTGGTGATCCCTTAATTTCTTATTTAGCATCATCATCGTAAAAATATGAATTTGTCCAATTCTTCAAAGTTTATGACCAAATACGTACCTGCAAAACTAATGACAATCCCATCAGCCTCTGCTGTACTTTGTGTTCCATGCTTATTTTTTTCATTAGTTTTTATTTGCTTTTTAATGTTTTATGTAAAGCACTTTGAATTGCCTTGTTGCTGAAATGCGCTATATAAATAAAATGTCCTTGCCTTATAAGCAAATATGCTAACATGCTAAACTAAGGGGGTGAACATGATAAACAATATACCTGGTAAACATCAGAATGTTAGCATTGTCATTGCGAGCATGTTAACAACCTGACGTTAGCATTAGCATTTAGCTCAAAGCAACGCTGTGCCTAACAGCGTCATAGATACACTATGTTCTGGCAACAAATGCCGTAAAAAGACAAAAGCCAACAATGTCCTAGTTTACCTCTTACTTTCTGACATCCCTACTCTGTCTGTGGCTCTTAGGCCCAAGCACATTCCTTCCCTCTGAAGACATACTTTAAATCTTAACAGTCACAATTATATAGTTTCCTAAAACAGCTGAGCATTGCCGTTTTTACCAAACGTTGCAAACTGAAGTAAATAGTCATTTTGTTCTGGACTTTTCAACTGGTGCACATGTAAATATTCACCACAGCGGGGACTGCCCATTTCTCCAACGCTCCATTGTTCCGACCTCTCAATAACCCGAAAAAATTCCCTTTGGTCCTACAGCCCACTAGTCCGACGTCCCGCTGGTGGCGAAATTACAGATCCCACTATGGCCATGCCAAGACCCGCCCTACGAAGCAGCTCGATTAGTTGGGGTTAGGCATTTGACCTTAAGTGGTTAAGGTTAGGATAGCCGATTGATCAGGGGATAGGACCTGTACAAATGGGGTTGCGTTACATTGCATAAGCATGGACGCCTGGCCAATAAATGCTATTGAATGGCGGGTTTTGGACCAAAGGGAATTTTTCGGGTTATTGAGAGGTCGGAACAATGGTGCGTCGGAGAAATGACATGGTACCACGACAGCAGGACGGTGTACGTGGGATTTTCTAAACATAAACTACATGGCCCATGTTCATTGTAATGGAGGAACATGTCACCCAGTGCAACAGTGTGGCTCACGGATGTGTTTTCAATATTTTTTGAACAACAATGGAACTCCATGGCACAGAGAAATCAGCGTTATCATGCTCTTGTCACAAAGACACAAGCTTTTGAGACAAAGACATAAGACTTGTTAGTCACATCAATTCACTGTTGGTTTGAAATGACTGACTGAGCACTACAGCAGTCAGTCATTTAAAAAATCTTCATTTAAAGTTAAATCTTTTTAGGGACTGTTCATTATTTATTTCAGGGGCCACAGGAGGAGTTTTGGGATATTTAGTCAAAATAGACCTGACCCTCCCTTCACCAGCAATACATTTTGGATAACTCTCCAAAATGATATGGAAAAAAGGGATGACCCTCCCCAACTATTTTTTGATGCCTTCTGTACTGGTTTGCGCTTGGCAAAGACGTACAGATTGGCATTGTTTTTTTACAGCGATGACATAAGTGACTAAACCTCTGCATTCTCATCTTACGCATCACACTCCTCTGTTATGGTGTGGTGGCCATTTCCGTAGATTTACTCACTAACATTGTTGTGGAAACACAATAAGCATGGAAACTAAATGCACACTTCCTGCATTACTGCATTACTTCAAATACTAAGTCTCATCTAGTAAATTAGTATTCACATGAAATAAAACAATAAAACATTGAGACCAATCAGCAAAGCACACTGGGTAATAACAAATTCAACACTGGTTGCTATGGACTCGTCACTAGGCTTCCTCAGTCATTGTATATTTTAGCTGCCAAAGCTGAACATTATCCAAAACTCCATTTCTCAGATGAGCGTCAATTTGGGAATTTACATGCTACCACTCCTTCCTTCTCAAATGCCTTGAAAAGGCTGTCATTTATATATATATATATATATATATATATATATATATATATATATATATATATATATTTATAATATATCACTGGGAGCGAAAGGATATTTGAGTTGGGTATGGCTGCAGCCTGGAGACCTCCCGTCTCATGCTCTCCCGGCTTGGTGCAGTCTGCAAGCTTTGACTTTTCAAAATAAAAGCTTGCGTCTGGTCCGTTATGTTTTCGTACGGTGTTTTGGATGTTTTTGAACTAAACAGTACGGCAATCATGCTAATGAATAAAATTATTTTTTCATCAGATGTCTTAGTTAAAACATGATGGAGCTAGCAAAGCAGTTTTGTGTTTATATGTGCGAGCGGGATTTATTCAGTTTGGGAAATCCCACGGTCTATAAAGCTACAGTTCAAATTGTCTGGCTGACTAAACAGGGGGGAACCATTTGCTAGCGATAGGGGCCGAGACTGAGAGAGCTACATGGAGCTACATGGATAAATATGCACCAAACAAGCCACTTTGAAATGTTGCTGTTCTCTTGAATACAAAAGTTGGGTAACCCTTCCCCCTAGACTAAAAAAAATTGGATGACCCTCCCCTCAACAAAGAATAAAAAGACATGACCCTCCCCTATTTTCCTCTGGTGGTCCATTCCATAAATACCGAACGGTCCCTTAGGTCAATTTTATTTTTCTTAAAATTCTCCCTGAAATCAGACTCCAAAACACACCAAAACACTTTTAATACGAATAGCTCATACATACTACTACTACTACTACTACTGTGAGATTGTGACCAGCTCCAGCTCTAAGAAGGATCAACAACAGGGTGTTAAAGAGTGTAGGTGTGTGAAAGTGACCTGTTACATCAGAGACTGGACTGAGGGGGCGTTTGGAAACTGAGAGCCTTTCGATTAGAGCCCAGCGTTCAACTCGCACTCTGAAGTAAGCATTGGTGCTTGGCCTGCTGCAGTTCCCCAGTGGACTGGCTTACTTGAATACCCAAATGCACCTCTCTCTCTAAACATACACATAGAAAAACACATGCTGGTGTATGCAATAGCATGAAGGAGAAAAGCGAGCAGAGGAAAAAGAACATGAACGACAGAGGTGGTGATATCAAGCGACAAAATCATGTTCAATCACTCTGAGGAAGCCATCCAAGACCCGTCATCAGACACGAGTTTCATTTCAGATTCGAACAGTGCGCCCCCAGCTTAGCTGTTTGGTTTGGTTGATTTCACACTAGTCTTGCTTTGCCAGACCCTCCTCCAAAGCGCGCTGAAGGAAGGTCTGGCTACTCCACATAGCATTCGGGAATGGGAGGAAAACGTGCTCTGGTTTAATGGCATTTCTTTAAACCAATCAGAATCGTCATGGGCGGTGCTAAATTCCACACAGAGCCACTGTAAAATATTTGCGCGAGAGAAAACTCAGATTGGACAGATAGTCTAGCTAGCGGTCTCAATTTACCCTGCAGATATCTGAGGAGCAGTCAACAATAGTCCTCATAAATCCACCGAATTTAAAATTCCAACACAAAGAAAGCGTAAAGGAAACGGAAAATACATGCATTCGGCGGAATTTCCTGCAGCACCGGAGCAATCCCGGAAGTGGAACGCGAAGGATATAGACTAATTTCACACAGACTCAAAGTCCTGATGGCAAAGATCTGACTTTTTTTCTTCATGTCTGCCTAAACCAGGCGAGCCCACACAGGATTGGATTGTTCCATGGTTAGACACCCGTAAAAAGATCAGTGTCACAAAGGCTTGTAAGCCAGGTCTACTGTTCCTGTGTGACTACAGTTGTAAACAAATACAAAAACATATGACCCAACCAGCCCGACAAACACAAACGTGTGTCTCTCTGCCCTGTGGCTGGACTCTGCGAATCCACAGCCCCTTGTCTTCAAGGAAATCTTTCCTTGGAGATGAACGCTGGTGTTTAGTGGTCCATTTGAGTGACAGGTGAGAAGGATGATGGGGAGGCTGCTGCCAGAGGTGGAATGTGTGGGGATGTATAGAAGCACTCAATTTACTGACCTGCCACTGCAGATAGTTAGAGGCTGCTCTACAAGCTCCTTTTCTGAATGTTTATTTGCGCTGTGTGTGTGTGTGTGTGTGTGTGTGTGTGTGTGTGTGTGTGTGTGTGTGTGTGTGTGTGTGTGTGTGTGTGTGTGTGTGTGTGTGTCCATTTGAGCAGTGATGCACTAACAGAGGCAACAATAGAAGCTAGATGACGTCAATGCAAAACATTTGTGGGCTATATTGTCTGTGTGCGAGTTTGTGTGTGGAGGCTAAACAATGCTACCGCTCAGAGTATTAATGACTGAAATGGAAAAGGGGGAGATGAAGCGAAAAGTCCCACAGCATGAAAAGGGCAGCCAGCAGAACACAGCTGCTGCAGCAGCCGCATCCCAGCATCTACAGGGCAAATAGAGCAAGACACACACACACACACACACACACACACACACACAAAAACCCACACTGAGGGCAGTGTTGCTAGGAGTTCTTTGGGAAGCACATCAGATCAGCCGACAGACAAAGCATGATTTTGAGAAGGGGCGCTACAGAACAGAACAGTCGATGCACTATTTCAGGAGGCAAATGAGCATTGTGGTGTGTCAGTAATTGTTTTCCTCAAGCCAGTGAGTCCGCCCACACAAGCTCAGTGTGACTGCAGCATGCAGGGTGCATGCGTTTTTTCCTCCTGTGTGAGCCCCCCAGTCCTCAGCTTCGAATTTTTATGTCAAAACTTGAGTGACAAGCAAAACTACTTAAGGTGTGTTCTAGGGCTGTCAACGAATATTCTAAATTCGAATGTATATTCGAATAGTTTTTAAAAAACGAATTTCGAAGGTGAAAATTAATATTCAAATAAAAAAAAAAAATGTGGAAAAAAACGTTTGCGGTAGCAGAGGCTGTCTGGCTGTCTGCTTTGCAAGTGGGCGCGCTAGCGTGCCTGAGGGTTCAGGGACAGGTCACAGGAGTCGCACTGTCTGGCACAGCATCACTGCTGAAAGTTGACTTGTCTTGCATGGAAGATGGCAGAAAGTGCAGAGCCCAACTCGACCACATCAGAGAAAGCGATTTTAACCCCCCAAAATCTAAAAAGCCATGTCTGGAAGTACTTTGGATTTTGGTCGGTAGGAGGTAAAATAGTTGAGTCGCGAGATAAAGTTGTATGCAAGAGATATGCATGAATAAAGGTTAAATGCACTGCTTCCACTGGTTTGCTTATTTACCGTTTCATGTCAAGGAAAAGCTCCATGTTTAACACAGCACAGCTCGCTCGGAGCATTCAATGTCGGTTCTATATAGGCCACTGTGAAACTTCAATTAATGTTAATAATATTTGTTTCAATCACTGAATGAAACCTGCTATATTTGGGACAATAGTCGCGACCTTAAATTGGTTGCACAAAACTCTTGATCAGCACTCAAAATGTGTTTATTGTTGTTCATTTTAAACCGTTATGCGCACAGCCGCACATTGCGCAGAGAGCGTGAGGACGAGAGAGAGAAAGTGCTCGAGTGAGCCAGCGAGCGAGCGAGCGTGAGGTCTGCAGTCTTGGCCATCATTTGATTTACTTGTTTTTGTGTAGGTAATACGTTGTCAAATATGTTTAAACTTAAATAGACTACCTATACAAGTAGTTATGTCTCTGTGTATTAATTTGTCCTGTTATTGACGTTTTTTATTTTTTTTTTTTTTATTTTTTTTTTTATTTGTCCTGTTATTGACGTAATGTGCGTCATTGACAAAATGCGCATGCGCAACCAGATGTTCGAATAGTTCGAATATTATGTGTTTTTTTAGAGGGAATATTCAAACGTCATTTTTGAGCAATTTTGACAGCCCTAGTGTGTTCTGACCAAACACAAAGCAAATTTATTGCACAGCGTGTTACATTCAAAGTCAATGCAAAGACACACCGGGCGACGCAAATAGTTGTGAATATACATTTGCACAAGTTGAAATGTTTTAACTTGAGCGAATTTGTGTTGCGAAAGCATTGATCAACATTGAGATTCTCCTGACGTCACCGAGAATCAGAAATGGAGGACAATCGCCGTCTGTGGGCACCCGAAGCTACGACTAATCATCAATACGGTACAGAGATAAAGGAGAGAGCCTAAGAAAAAAATGTGAAGCCATAGGACATCATGGTAAGTTCTGAAAATGTTATGTTACTTGATTCCCGCTATCAGTTGTACTTTACTACGAACAGAGTTATGTCGTAACTAATGGAAGGACAAATATTCGCGTGTTGCGAAATACTCCAAAAATCACTACAGCGGTCGTATTCGTGTGTGTTCCTTTTAAGCCCTTTTTATTTATTTATTTTGAATTCAGATAATTTATGATGAAATTCTTCCACATTTGAACAGTAGTTTGAAGAATTTTGAATTACATTTGACAGCCCTAATGTACAGTGAGTACAGTATAGGTCAAAGTTGAATGAAGAAACTTAAACTTAAATTGTGGTGGATGATTACAGCAGACACGTAATAATTTGACTGTTTGGCTTTGTTTTCTCTTACTTTGGTTTTGTCTATGTAAAACTTATCTAATCGTCTGACTCCCCATGTTTCCTGCCCCATAGGACGTGTTTTTGACGACATCATTAATTATAGAAAGGATGGCCGAAACCAACTTTCAAAATAAATGTGCGTGTGTGTGTGTGTGTGTGTGTGTGTGTGTGTGTGTGTGTGTCTCAGATGTGACAGTCCCATCAATACCAAGGAGGATACGGTGACCTCTCTCCTGTCATAAACAACTAAGAAGCTTGTCAAATGTGCACTTTCCTCATGTCTTCCTCTTTCACAACACTCTCTCACACACACACACACACACACACACACACACACACACACACACACACCACTCCTCCTGCTTTATGAATATTCATTGAACAGCAGAAGGTGATGTCAGCCTTTTTTTATTCTTTTTTTTTTTCCAGCAGCCGCATTAGTTTTCCTGAGTGCTTTCTTGGAGCGCTGGAACTTCAGTGACATTGCATATCAAGAGTCGGAGTGGCAAAAACCAGATGCAGGAGGAACTTAGGGGATTTCTCTCAATCAATCGTTTCTCATCTCAGACGATCTGTGCACACTTTGAGCTTTTAGAAGTGTTGGATGCAGCTTTGATGAACACTAGGGGGGGATTTGCAAATGCCGATTTTTGTTTGGATGTTAGATCATCGTCAGCACTGGATGTAAAGCAGAACATCGTTTGGCCGACTGAGCAGCTCAGAAAGTGAGAGGTTTTACTAATTGGATTATGAATCAGAGAGTTCAGCGCTCGCACGACGACAGAGAGATTTACCTAAGCCAGTGGTTCCCAAACTTTTTCACGTCAAGGACCCCCTAAACTGACACAAATTAGACCACGGACCCCCATTTAACAAGATGTTGTCCCAGGGTCCCGCATCTGAAAGGACTTTTGCTTTTAGATGCTTTATTACAGAAAGTGTATAAAGCCCATTACCAAAATATTCATACATTCTGTCACTGTGTTACTTACACGAATTAGCGTGAAAAGAAATGATCCCCTTTTTTTGCTGGGGACCCCCTGAAACGCCCTTAAGGACCCCACTTTGGGAACCACTGACTTTATTACTGAAATTTGATCACACAACGTTCTACTCTGAAGAGCTGTAAAGAAAATACTTAAAAAAGCAAAGGTGAATATAAGCATCTCTGTGTATTAAGACAATACTTGCACTCATCTGAGCTTATGGTGCAGTTAAAAATCAATAAAAAGTTCAGAGCACACATAAAGAGGAATGGTTTACCTATTTTTTTTTCTTTCTTATGTACAGCAGCCAGGTCATTTCCTTTACTTCACAAAGCATTAACTCTTCCCCATTAAAGTAAATATTACAGTCCTGATGAATAGGTGCTTCAGCAGGAGTCAGAGAGCTTTATCCCAATGAGGCCTGCAACAGCCTCTCATAAAAACAGCTATGCAGTTGTACTCTGCGATGCGGAACGTGGCCAATTAAATTGACTTCTCCACCAAGGGAAGACATGCTCCGTCTCCACTGTAACTATTCAACCAAAATCAAATCACTCAGCCCGAGGTACACTCGTTTTCAACACAAGCTGCCTCCACTATACTTTTATCGTCCATTCGTAGGGTTAGTTAAAAGCAGAAGTGCTGACTGAAAACGCTGAATCCAATGGCTGTCTCATTCATAGGTTGATTCATGGCGGTCATTATTTGGGTGAACGGCCTGATTGCCTGCATGAACAACCCTGAACCGCAGACCTGCCCTAAATCTCACCGTCTCATAAAGGCAAATGCTTAAAGACTGCAAGATGGTATCAGAAAGCCATTTAAAAAAAGATTATAAAACAAAAAAGTAAAGATAGGCTGGAAATGAATAGATGAAGCAGCGCCAAAAGGGCAAAGATGACGAAAGAGTGAACAAAGGAGGGAAGACAATAGTGAAAGAAAACTTAACCCAAACAAAAGTCAGAGAGATAAGATGTTCTTGTGGTCAAGGGGAGAGACTGAATGTCATTAACGAGCCTGTAATTCATCAGACTCGGTCAAACACAGAGGATGTAGAGGTTGGGGAGACGGGAGACAGGGGGAGGGTGGAGAACGAGATGGCAGTGAAGAGAGAGGAAGCAGATGACTGTAATTGCATCTCTGACCTGACTTCTTTTATCTGTCCCAGAAAGAGCTGGATACGGTCTCTTTGCTTAGGAGAAGTCAGGTCTGCCTCATGCCTTCAGTGATTTACAATCTTTTGGCCTTCACCCTCGTTCTGCCGTTCACACAGCAGCTGGTGCAGGAATGTTAACACAAGCACACAGTTACACACTTATATGCCTACACTGCTGTATATTGAACAACTGCAATAGCAGGTGCATGCACTTTCAGCACAATGAGAGCCAAATCCATTAATTCATTGGCAGGACAATATTCTTTGTCAAAATATTTTGGCATCGGCAAGCATGTTGGCAGCTATGCGAAAAGTAATTGCAACATTACAATTTTGTTTTTATTTATTCACACTTGAAACGATTAAAACGGCATTTATTGCTCAAAATTGACTATTTGCTTTTATTGTCATCCTCGATAATAAAGTTTATTGTCCCAACTGTAAAATAACTGACATATTTATCACAAAAATGTTTGTTATACTGTATGATTGTTAAATGATTAGATTTTTACACAGATAAATAGATTGTTATTTGCAATTATCATTATCAGTGTCAACTTCAACAATGGGTATAGGGCGGGCTCTAATCGCAACCACTTGATTGACCTTTGTTAAGCCCCGCCCCACTTAATTACTGTTGCTAAGCCATAGAAAATAATGCCATATATATTAATGACAGTGGCAGATTTACCACGCAAAATACGTGACGTAAGTTTAGCACGTTACACAACTGAACATACGTACTTACACAAACAGCGGTCCTCTGGGTGAAAGTCCTGGGTTTGTATCATAGACTGTATAATATTAATGGACAGAGCATGTGTGACGTCATCCATTGGTTTGTGGAGATCTGCTATGAGTCGTCGAGTTTGCCGTTACGGGTACAGCCATCCTGGTTGCGGATGTGACGATTTTAGACGAGAGGGAGGAGTGAGGGAGGAGCTGCTTACACTCTACGTTACGTTACACACTTTCAACGGCAATCACATCAACCCCCTGCTTTATCGCCGATTTTAAAATCAACGAGACCATAATTCAAAAAATGAACATCATTCTGTGTTGCAGAAAAACTAGCTATTGAGACCATAAACTCATTATGAAAATGTTTACTGAGGTAATAAATCAAGTGAGAAGTGGGTCACTTTCTCACAGACTACACAAACCGACCTCCTTTTGCAACCACACGTGTCGCCCCCTGCTGGAATTCAGATAGAATGCAGGTTTAAGGCACTTCCGCATTTGCAGCACTTCGCTGAACCGGATGCATTGTCCCTCAATATTATACAGTCTATGGTTTGTATGCAAGGTTATACTTAACTAAGTTGAACACAAAACAGAAAATTGAGTGAGTAGATCAGCAATTTCAGCAATGAAACCAATGCATGGAAGTGTGCTGCTGACAACCCTCCAATGTCTCCAAGAAAGTGGGAACTCTAGTATTACAGGTCACCATTAGTGCAAATAAAATTTAAAATGTTATATTGTACTTATATAAGCCTGCTTGAATGCTTACCATAGAAAAACATACTTATTTATCAGTTCATGTATTTGTTTATGTACAATGTATTTTACTTTCACAAGAGAAAAGGCTTTTAGCATGAGGACTAACCAATGAGTTGCAACGCAAATGCAATGCTGTCTTATTGGAACTCGTCTTAGAGCAGATAAACAGTGGTTAATACATTCTTTACATTTTTGTTCTTGTGTTTTTGTTTTGAGAGAGCTGATGAAAAATAGCACTCTTCAAACTCTGTAGATTCAGAGTATCCGTCTTACTACACCCCCATGTACAACGCTTTAACATATGGAGACATCCAAAGCTCAACGGGCCGGCCATTCAGTCGCAGTTTAGGGAAGGGGGTTAAAAGTGGTCAACTGAACAATCACACATGCACACACACATTTACTGCACTAGGCCACAGGGCACTGCAATCACAATAAATGCAGCCAAATAGCTTGATAACTTGCCATCCAAACAACATGACAAAGTCAAAGATAAGAAAAACCTGACAAACTGCACTACAATCTAACACTGCCAGCCTTTGCTTTTGTATAATCTAACAGGCGTGTGCTGTCCAACAAAGCATGTTGAAAGATAAAAATGCCCCTCATCAAATAGTCACAATTACTAAATCAACAAACAAGAGCAATTTTCCTTAGGAGAAAGCATATTGACAGTGAAAGGCGTTTACTTTTGCCTGTCAGAGGTAGCTGCGCTCTCTGCTACCGTTGAAATTCATTTTATTTATTTTTCGGTCAGTTTAAAAGCTTCTCCTTCTGTGTTCTGCCATAAGATGCATTAAGTCAGTGAGCTGCTGCCAGTTCAGACTTACCCTATTTATTTTCTTCCTACAAAGCCACAAATGAATTCTGAATCTGCAGTGCTGTAATGGGATTATGAGCGGGAACTTAATCATCCAAGAGCTACAGTTGCTCCACGTGTGAGCAAAACCAACACATTTGCTTGTCCTAATGTGTCAACAGTGGGTGCCAATCAAAATCTTCAAAATACGACTTAAAAAGGAGGATAGAAAGTAAAGAAGTTTTTATTCCAGGTGTGAATTATAATTGTTCTCTTCCTCTCGCAGGTTTAGTCACACCTTCCCCTGCCGTCACAGCTCAGTATTTGTTGTGTCTCCTCTCCCTAGGCCTGAGTCCCAATCCTATCAACAAGAACAAAGACTGCTGTCCCTCCCTTCTTACTCCCTCCAGCCCTGCTTCCATCCCACACCAATCTCTAAAAAAAAATCCCCTCTTGGTCCTGGTCCTCACCTCTGAGCGACCTGCCAGAGCTCATACTCCAAACTCATTTTGAAAAACAGGAAAGACCCAGTATGCTCCAGTGTGGTGCCAGGAAACATTGGTGCATGTAAAATATTCATGCCGGGCTGTTCTAGGTGCTGTTTCATTCTGTGTTTAAGAAAAGAAATGCTATATCAGGTTGTGGATTTTAGCAACTGGTTTGGATACTTGACATTTTTGTAATCCTCTGTGGCCGTAGTGCTTGGTCAGATGGAGTTCTTACTTTGTGACTGTAAGTGATAATGGCTGAGCGTCATGCCTCAGTAATTTCAAATTAAATGCATAACAAAATGCGCCCGGGCTGCAATATACATAGGACTTTATATGTTATGTCAACTAAAAATGAATATATAGACCATAATAGAGGTTCAGGATTGAGGTTATTTGCTGACCTCATCATTTTGTCGTGGTGGCAGCAGACTAAGCAAGACATCCAAGATGTCTTTATTCTCAGCCACATCCTCCAGCTCCTCTTGGGGTATCCTGATGACATTCTCAGGCTGGATGTAGCTTGCATGCTAACGTGCGAGCAAGCCGGGACATGCTAGTGGTAGTCAATCACAATAGCTCCCCAAGCGTATTTCTCTTTTGTCTGTACTGGGCCATTTTACATACTTGTATTGAATAAATAACCCTTTCCAAGCTAATAAGCATGCTAAATGCTTGCTAACAGATGGTTAGAAACATAATTATCAAGAATGCGTCACCAAATCGATTCTCACCCTTTGCTCTTGCCTTCAATGTCTCAACACACTGTATCACTAACCGTGATTGTCTGTATCACTAACCTGTCAGGTGTAACCCAGGCCTTTCTGTTATCATATAAGCAGGGAGGAAGCAGTGAGCCGCACTGTCAGAGCATCCTAAAGTCAGTGTTAGCAGAAGGGACACTTCAAAGAGCTGGATAAGCCGAGCGTACCCTCCATAACTTTGGACTAATGTTCCACTTCATGGTCCTCCGCTCTTTTGAAAAATGATTACAGCCAGGGACCATACAAATCCTTTTCCCTGACCAAACACTAACACAAATACACACACACACACACACACACACACACACACACACACACACACGCACACACACACACACACACACACACACACACACACACACACACACACAACACACATATAAACAATGTCTCCCTCCACTGCACTGGGTTGAAGCTCACAGGAACACAGATGAACTGGAATGTGCATAAAGACATCAGATTTATTGCAGATTTTCTTCTTGATCTGTGTTTAATGTAGAAGACTGTAAAGTATCAGCAAGCCCAATTTCCAGAAGCAAATTACTCGCTTGGGCTGAGTCCTTTATGTGTTTGCTGAGTGCTGAATTTAAAGACCATTAACATTCTGTTGGTCCAGGACTTTGAGAGATCACAGAGAGTGTGGAAACTGTTGACAATTCAGTGGGTTGTCTTTGTGCTGCCCGGGCTTAAAATGAATGAAGTAAATTTGCCTTACAGTATGTGTGTACTACGCTGCGGCACATTTTCTATGACTATCAGTCTTTCATTTTAAGTAAGAAGTTAGCCAAGGACCATATTCATGAATGCAAATGTATGAATAGACAGTCAGAAAACAGTATTTTTGAAGAAAAAAATGGGAATCTATATCTACACAACATCCTCTCAGAAACATTCATTGTCTTAACTAGGGCTGAACGATTAATTGCATTTGCGATAATATCGCGATATGTTAAAACGCGATTTCCTAATCGCAAAGGCTGCGATTTGGTCACATGACTCACGAGAGCAATCAGTCTGCACTCCGCAGAGAAAGCATCAACTACCACGCTAATGCTACGCCGTACCTTGAGCTGATTTCTGTCATTCAAACAACTCTGAGTTGTAGTTTAAAACTTTTACAGCCATTTTAATAAAATGAAGGGTTTTATTCGGGCTTGAGTCTATACATGCAGTTAATGGATACAGGCACACAGAACTCAAGGCTCGGTTGGCAACGATTAGCTCTGATTAGCGGTTAGCTCTGATTAGCGGTTAGCTCCGTTATAAAGATATGAGTGGAGGAGCTGCCACTGAGAGGGGTAACAACCAGACTCTGATAAATGACGTTCAGGGAGCTTTCACAGCAGCGTGGCCGCGGTGTTTCAACAGTTTTATTAGTACATTTACATGTACTAATAATCCGTGGGATTACAGTTAATCCCACGGCAAGAACACCAGCAACTAGCTAATGTAACGATAGCCTCTCTGAGCAAGTGCACACGGCAGCACGCAACTTCACGAGGGGGAGGGGCTGGAGGCAGCTCCTCTCTGTGCACTGTAAAAAATTACACTGTTGTGTGTGTGTGTGTGTGTATATAGATATATACTATATGCTATATTTTTACTTATTTAACTGTCTAGTGTGTAATTGTGTGTTCATACTATACATTATTATATTATTCTTTGTTGAATAATACAGAAGACAAAGAGCTTAAAAAAATAATCGAATATCGAATCGCAATCGCAATATTTGGGAAAAAAAATCGCAATTAGATTATTTTCAAAAATCGTTCAGCCCTAGTCTTAACCGGGTCATATTTAAATGGTTTGTGTTTTTATTGATGTGATGGGCAAGAACTGTGGATGCGTTTGCTGCTGCTGAACTATTATTGCAGTAAATTTAAAAGCTTGAGTTCGCAGAGTGAAATTAAAAAGGAGGAAAATAATTGAAAATCCCAAAAGTTTTTTTTTTTTTTTACTAATGCTTAATATTTGTTGCATGTTTTGCAACAGTTACTATGCAACAGGCCCAACTGTAGCACATTTTATCAGGTCTACGTGTTAACATCGCTGATGATGATCACATTCTTTAGTCCAGTGTTTTCCAGTGTGCCCAACTGGAAAACACACAACAGGAAACGTGTCATTATGAGCTATATAAATTAAAGCACTGACTCTGTCCGAGCCCTCCAGGGGTTTAAAAAACACAATGCCAGCTGTCTTCATTTATTTTTTGTGTGCTTTTCCGCTTTTAATTGATAGGACAGTTAGGTGAGAAAGGGGAAGACATGCAGGAAATTGTCACAGGTTGGACTCAAACCCTGGACCTCTGCGTCGAGGCATAAGCCTCTCAGTATATGTGCGCCTGCTCTACCCACTGAGCCAACCCGGCCACAATGCCAGCTGTCTCACAGAAAAACCTTGTTAATTAGGAGGCTGTTAGGACAGAGGTTTTGTTTATGTACAAATAAGTCACTCAAATTATTATCTTCATCCATCATATAAACTCTCCTCCTGCCCCATTTATTTATAACGTACACCTACAGTTCATCTTGATACAGTGCTGGCCTCCGTCCCATCTGCTGAACATTACGCGTCCACCTCCATCAATCCAATGAAATCCTCCCAAAGACAAAGTCAGTCAAGTGGGAATAAGAACCAATTACCATTTTTCTGTCAATCAGTATTTGTTTCATCCAACCATCCACTGATCCATCCATCAGCTGTCCACTCACTCAGCTGCTTTCTGAACAAATAGAGGTGTTCAGTACCTCACCTCTCTTGCCCCCCTGCCAAAATCGTACTCTATTCACACTTTCCCTGAACATCAAACACAGCATTCTGTCATGTTCCTCAGCGCTGTGTATTGACACCTGAGGTGCATCTATTGACTTACAGTGTCGCTGACAAAAACTGAAATACGAACAAGAATTACATACAAACTTATATTCAAATCAAACATTATTGTGGTCCTGAACTTTATGTTACAGCAAACTTATCGAGGGGTCAGAGGTTGTTAGTGGCTCAGTTGAGAACAGGAATCCTTCCCCTTGCCCTTGAAGTTGGTAGATTTAAAAACATCCAATATAAATGTTGTGCCAACTATGTGAATTAAGAGAAGTTGAGTATGAATCACATTTTATTTTGTATTGTCCTTATTATGATGAGTTAAGAACACCCATCTTACATGAAATGTCTGTCCTAAATCCTGAAATTTGTACTGATGATGTCTAAATGGAGTGGTTGTTTAGATTTAATATATAAGTTAGCGACTTTTGTTTCTAAAGCATGGCAAAAAAGACAAGAAGGTTTATTTGTTTAATTTATGTTGCTATTTTTGGTATCTGGTCCCTTAATAATTGTTAGTAAAAATTAGTAATGGTGTCTTGTAAGCCTGTTTGGGCTGGGCATACTTTTTGTGTACATGACACAATAATAAAATGATTCTTTCATATATGCATTACATCCTGAGTGATCTTCATGCATCACTTGTCATTCGGCTGATGCCATTTAGTCCCTCCACAATTTGTTATGGATATTTGCTCCTACAGATTTCAGCAACCTGATGTTGAATGCCAACTTTAATATAGATGAGGTTTGTCAGGTTTGGGTTCCTGTTCTCATTTGTGAACATATGATTCTTACCAGTGTTCGGCATGTACATCAGCACCACCAGAGGAAAGATGCCAGTTACCACAACAGGACGCATGGCTCAGGGCTCACTGACTCTCACAGCATTCTTCAACCGGAATGTACTCTGGAAAGGTCACACAGTTCATCTCTGTTAGAAACAGCATTCAGTGCCAATATATTGTAGCCTACAATGAGTCAGGTCGTGCATTTTGGTTCCATGTTCTACCCCAAAGATCTCAGATAAAACCCTCTTTCTGTTTCTTTAAACAAATAAACAAAAAGAACTCAGCAGGGGTGCATGACTCTGGTTACTCGTCTGGTCAGATGGGGCAAGACGCATGAGCGGTAAGACAATAGGCGAGTTATAAATAAAGCAACAGGTACGACATCAGAGATTTTGCAAGTTTTTACAGTAAAGTAAGATGGAAAGACAAACATCTCATATATAAGGTGGACATGTGTTAGCAAAAACTCCCCAAAGGAGGATTTAAATAAGATTCAATATTCAAAAAAGGAAAAAGAAAATATATGATGAAGTTAGATCTCATAATTAATTTTTTCATTACTTCTCCAATTCTTCAGTTCAGTTCTGGAGAAAAAGCAGCGTGGCATGAAGCCAAGAGATCCAAGTATAAAAGAGGAAGAGAGGATAGAGTGGACAAAGGATGTCCAAACCAGTTATAGTTTTAGGTTAAAGGAGCGGAGACTAGGGGACTAGGGGAGTGTTGGCACAAACCCTAATGTTACACCTCTTTTAATTAATTTGTCCAAACTTTACTCAAATTTGGACATTTTGTATGTCGTAGCATAGTTTTCAAAAAAAAATCCATCTCTTTTTGCTACTAAATGATATCAAACATAACGGAGTATCATCCAGACAGTGTTATCCAGCTGTGCACTGATTGGTGCACTCTACTGTAAGAGTAGATTGACTCTTATGCTGCATTCCAGGCAACGCGTAAACCGTGTTTTCACAACCTTCTACCCGTGAAAGTGCCCTGGAACGGCAGTCAAACCCGTAACTTACTACCCGTGAACTTGATCGTTGTACTCCCAGTTTAAGTTTTTGACGTCACACACACATAAACAACAATGGCGACCCCTGTTGATGCTGTACAGACACCGGTGATTAACGGTGAGAAATAGAAATAAATAGGCAACGTAAAGTAATTCCACACATTGTAATCAAAACAATACACATATGATTGTGTACTACTACAGGTTATGTTTATTAAATAAAGCCCAAAATATGTCGCCGACTAGAAATCACTAGTATCAGCTAGCGCTAGCTAACGTCAACGTTAGGTAGCCACTAGCTAACGCTAGCTAGAAGGGTTTGTCGTGACTTTGCCTGGAACGCTACCAAGTCGTGAGTCGTGACTTGAAGTCGTAATTTACGGGCTAAAAATTGTGTCTGGAACTCAGTAGAAATCATGCAGATCACAAACACCTGGAGGATAACACTGTAAGCCTGATTAAAGGGCAACATGTTGCTACACTACTACTGTATAGCTCACATAAAACTTATTTAAGAGAAAAACATGATGAAGTGCATTAGTAAAAATGAGGTACCTGTACTATACTTGAACACCCTTTTCCATTGTCTGCCACAAATATATTTCCACATTTCAGGGGACGACATTGTACTTTTTACTCTTCTACATTCATTTGATGTCTTCAGTTACTTTACAAAGATGCAGTGGTGCATATTCAATTTACTAAGATGATATGATACTGTTTAAAAACAGCTCAACCTTGACCAACTACACTAATTACACATAAATATGTCTACAATAGTAACCTAATAATATAATATATCATAGTATTACCCTCACAGGGGGCATTTTATGCATTAAGTACAAATTTACTTTTACTTGTAAAGGGGTATTTTTACATGATAACTACTTTAACTCAAGTAAAGGATGAGAATATTCCTGCAGCTCATGGATACATTGGTGGTGATTGTGTTTGTTACAGTGCAAACTCCCTCACACACACACACACACACACACACACACACACACACACACACACACACACACGAAAAAAACAGCACAATAAACCTTCCACCACCACCAACAGTGTTTCTCTGAAGCACGTCAGAGGCAGCTGGCTATGAATCGAGGTGCATAGTGGGGTGAAGAAAACACTTCTTGAAGAAACAGCTAGGGGACAGTGTGAGTCTCCTGACTCTGGACTGACACTCCCACACACAGGCGCACAAATCCCGGCAAGCTTCAAGTCCACAGAGTGCTGCAGGTAAACCACCAGGTACTGTATGCAGACTTTAATCCACTTCTCTACTCGCTTCATCCTGCGCTGTTGGTGCTTCTAAAACAATAAAGTAAGCAGGAAGAGGGATCAACTCAGTGGTGAAGTTAATAGGCATGTGTTTGTTTTTGAAGTGGAAAAAGCGGTTGAAAGCAGCGCCAGATGAGACTATCGCTGCGACTGTTTGCGTGGGACAGTGTATGCATATTTAATCGATGAGTGGGCAGCAATAATTCAGAGCACTGGCTCACTAAGTGGGCAAGTAAAGCAGGAGGTTAGTAGCGGATCAAAGGAGAGGGTTTTTTGGTGACAAGTTTGCATTTGATCGACTGGACTCGTCCCTTGATGTTGTGCTTCTGGGGGCCTGGAAGAAGACTGCATACTAAATGATTACAGCTGGTATTGTTTTAATGGCCAGTCTCTATTTGTAATGTGAAAAATTATGGGAAAAGTAAGCCATAACTATTGAACAATAGAAAACAATGGTAACAGGGTTACATGCCTGTAGCCTAAGTATAGAACATTCTTCCTTTTCTCGACATGTATTTACTTCTACTTTATGAATTATTTAGCCTGGTTGTCTTGATTGTCCTCCAGCCTCACTCTCTCATTGTAAAGACAGGAGTCAGTGTTACAGACAGGGACAGTCCAGACGCTCATATACAAAGACAGCACGTTTCTGTCTGCAGCAGCTGAGCTGCGCTGAGCACCACCTCCAGCATCAGCAGCAGCAGCAGCAGATCTAGGAGGGTTTTGGATCACAGCTGAAAGACCGACGACGCATTTGAACAGCGGCAGGCTCGAGAGCAGTCAATGATAATGGCTCACTGGCTGGTTACCGGTTGCCGGTCGCTGGTTTCCGGTGGCTTGGGGGACAGTCGAGGCTTTTGAATGAGCGGAGGTGTCGCTGGAGCGCTGTCCGAGGTGCTGAAAAGCCGCCGACAGACCGCCCGCTGTCTCTTTTTCCAGTCGAGACGATACGCATGAACTGACGTGAACGCCGAGCAGCACAACAACGGGCACACCAGTTCGGCGGCTAACACAGCATCCCCGGCCAGGGTAAATGGGACCGCACGTCGCCCGAGCGTTAGAAAGATGGAGAGATCTATTTTCCTGCTCGTCCTCAGCTGTCTCTGCGCCTCTCGAGTCACAGCGGGTAAGTTTCTGTTTATGTTCGATTAGAGAGATGTTTCCGTGCATTTTGGGGCAGAAGCTCACAGAGTGCTATTTTATTGCCTAATTAAAAGGAACCGTGGAGGGATGGCAGAGGCATGTGTGAAAAATGCTGCTGTCTTACATGGAGCTGTATTTTACAGGCTTTAGATTTTAACCGGCAAGACATTGCGTACAGTCTAATGTTTTTGTGGACGGACTGACTGTGTTTGCAGGCTACTAGAGGCATTTCCGTGTTGTCATCTAAGGAAACATGATTCGAACAATTCACATCTGTCATGTTGATTGATTAAGAATAGAGGGGCATAATAATAACAAACTATGTAACAAACCATGTTTTTGTCTGTCTCTCACAATACGTGTGTGTGTGTGTGTGTGTGTGTGTGTGTGTGTGTGTGTGTGTGTGTGTGTGTGTGTGTGTGTGTGTGTGTGTGTGTTTGATGTAAGCAGCAGACCTTTGAATCTAATTTCTGGCAGGTAGTATACACTCACACACACACACACACACACACACACACACACACACACACACACACACACACACACACATAGTGCGTGGCACTATCTTTGTAGGGACCCGTCATTGACATAATGCATTCCATAGCCCCTTACCCTAACCTTAACCATCACAACTAAATGCCTAACCTTAACCATAACCATAACCTAATTCTAACCCTAATCCTAAAACCAAGTCTTAACCCTTAAACAGCCCTTTAAACTTGTGGGTTCCAGCATTTTGGCCCAACAAAGCTGTCCGGACCCCACAAGTATACTGTATTCCCGGTTTTTGGACCCCACGAATATAGTTAAACAAGAACACACACACACACACACACACACACACACGGCCCAATGTTGACCTGAGCTGTATATTAACACTGTCAGTGTGAATATTAGAATATTGCATTTGTTGACTACTGATCATTGCTAGACATGTTAATCAATAGAATCCAAAATGTGACTGGACTGAGCCATTGGAAACACATGATTGGATTACTGAGGAGCTTTTGCAACTATTAAGGTGCATAAAACCATCGCACATCTACAGTGACGTCATGACACACACATCATCCGTTCTCAATGAACTGATCATCTGGGGGTTGTGCGTGTTTGTTTGTTTGTTTGTTTGTTTGTTTGTTTGTGTTTGTGTGTGTGTGTGTGTGTGTGTGTGTGTGTGTGTGTGTGTGTGTGTGTGTGTGTGTGTGTGTGCGCGCTGATGACCAACATATACTGTACAAGTGCATCTATAAAACATGCTTTTTATAGCACAAACTACACACACACTGTGCCCGCTTACTGCTATGGAGGGCCACACTCCTGCCATCAAAATGCCTCTGGTTTGCTTGGCATCCTCCCACTGCTCAGCCTTCCCACTGTCGATAGATCACTGTGCTGCGCACACACACAGACACACGCACACACACACACACACACACACACATGCACACACGCACCCACATACTTTAGCCCCTTAGCATTTCTACTGGTAGGCTGTGAGATGTCTGTAATGGATGTTGGCACTGGCACATTGCTATATTTTGATTGGATGTGCTTCGCAATAGCAGCACTTGAGAATATAGCTTTTTTTTTAAATGCAAGGTAGTCTTCATGTTTGCTTGCTTCAGCTCAGAATACAAAGAAACAGGATACATCACTGGTTTACAGCAATGTGTTTCAATATTGTCAAAGAAACCTCGCCTTAAGGTCCATTAATAAGCTGTTGTGGAGGTTAGCTCATATAAAATTATCTTCATCTGCAATTTCGAACGTGAACTTTTAAGCAAACCTGGACGAGAAGTCTAGATAAAATGGGTCTGATTTGAAATCCTGTTCAACCAACTCTCCAATAATGATTGAACACCTATTCTAGGTTGACTATATATGTATTTAACTTATGTCTTTGTCTAGTCTGACTCTGATAAAGACACAATATTGTTGAAACGTTGGTCCGCTTGCGCTATTAAAGGCTGCAAATCACTTAGTGTGCTCCAGTAATTTTTTCCTGTGAAAATAGACATAAAATGCCCACAGAAAAGTGCTGAGAAAAAAGTTACCATCTACTATTCCATGACAACTAAGTAAACTTCGTCTGCTGATGATGTCATGTAAAATGATCTGAAGCTCCAGAATAGCTACTAAATAAACCTGCTGCCCAGTGAGTCCAAATGTTTACATGGCTGCTTCAGAAATTTGCAGACTGAAGTGTAACTGCATTACTTATAGATTCAGAATTCAAATCGATTCGAGTTTTTGTCTCCCACTCAGACACCTGCACCAAGAAAAGCAGGCCAGATCAGTGTCGAGGCGGAGAGGTCGACTGGTAGGAGTGAGTGGTCACTATAAAATGTACACTACAGTGACGTCTTTACTGTGTGTGTTTATAGTGACTCATAAACAGTCAGTTGATCCCGGAAAGGAAAGCTAATGTTTCCATTTAAAATGTAAATTGACTCTCTAACACATTCATCCAAATGAGGCCGTAAATCCTTGCAGGCAATTTTCCCCAGTCCCTAACAGTTCTGAGTTTGGAGAATGAAAAAAAAAGAAAAGAAAATCAATGAATCAATCAACAAATTGAACAGTGATGGTAGCAGTGGAAAGGCTCCAGGGCTTTCAAGAGCTGAGAGCTTTAATGCTGGAAAAAAATCTAGGAACAATTTGGCAACCACCTACCATGTGATAAATTAGTACCAGTATATTATGTGTCAAGTGCTAAGTATGTAGCATCCACAGAGATGAGTTACAGACCTCAGCTGTCAGAGCCAAAGTTGGTAAAAGCTACCCATCTTCTCCTCACCAAATTACCATCAAAAGAGAAACAGACTTACACTGTGAATATGTCTGAGCAGACATCCATCCAGTCAGAGAGATGCAGAAAAAGACTAAATCAAAATGGATGTGGTTTCATAAGAATCTCTATGCTATTTGTCACACACACAGTCATTTCTCAAACACATTACAAATACTTGTTTATGCTTTAAGGATTGTTTGGTAGACACAGCACAGTGCATGATTCATTAAAAACCAAGCCCCCGGGTTGCTTATGTTATTGTTTCCAGGCGGCAGCTTTGCATGAAATGAGATGAGCAAAAATCACTGAACACAAAGTTCGTCATCAGTGTCAGAGGATAAGCAGACAGTGTGCAGGGCTCGTGTTCACGGTCCAAGCTTTACCGTGCACATTAGAAACATCATCAGATGTGTCTTGTGGTCTTTTAAATCCTCTAAATGCAACGCTGCTCTCCTGATTTTCTTCAAATGTGTGTCCTTTAGACCGACTGGGTATCTGGGGCAGCCTCCTCATTGGAGGGAATCATTACTGTTCCCTCTGAATAGCCACTTTAACAGGGCCCGGAAAGGATGGGAGGGAGGAAGGAAAGTGTGTGTGTGTGTGTGTGTGCACTGTAACAAACACAATCACCACCAATGTATCCATGAGCAGCAGGAATATTATCATCCTTTACTGGAGTTAAAGTAGTTAATACCCCTGTACTTAATGCATAAAATGCCCCCTGTGAGGGTAATACTATGATCTATTATATTATTAGGTTACTATTGTAGACATATTTATGTGTAATTAGTGTAGTTGGTCAAGGTGGAGCTGTTTTTTACAGTATCATATCATCTTAGTAAATTGAATATGCACTACTGCATCTTTGTGAAGTAACTGAAGACACTGAAGAGACGCGGGAGAAGCAGAATTGTGTGTGTGATTATCGGTTCATTAGTTTCCCTGTAGTCAATTGTGTGAGCACAATTAGCTGTTTGTAATTATTAGCCGTTTGTAATCTTGTGTACAACAAGTCTACTGCCCTTTTATCCAGAAGCTTATCACAGGGAGTGTATCACAGTCACTGCGTTCATTTCTTACAGATATGTTGCATCAGATTCAGGGGCTTTGGCAGGTCAAAACTTTATTATGTTGCAATTGCAGGTAACAATGCTAGCTACAGTGTGCTTTGTGACTTTTGCAGTGCTATTTTTTTACCATATTACTTTCAAGAAGACATAAATAGACATTGGCAAGTTGCCACTACAGTTAACTTGAGTTTCCAGGATGCAGTTGGCAAACACAGTAAGGAAGGCTCCACCAGTCCATCTCATCCACTCTTACTGTAGCAAAGCAAGTGATGACAGCTCTTTGTTACTCCTTTACTACACAATCAGTGGGCCTGTTATTTTCAAAATGTACAAAGAATGAATTGATTCAGTTTTTATTATCGTGTCATGCAAAGACACCACAAAATCATATAAGCCAGATCCAAAGTGCTGCCTATACATTTTAAAACAATGCTACAAAAAGTTGAAAAATAAAGAAACTCAAATTTGAAACATTTTCAAAGGTCAGATTTTCTTTTCACAAAATTCATAAATCACAAACAAAATATAGACTGTATAACAGTCCATCTTGGCTATAGTTTAAATCTATTCTCTTAAATCATCATAGTTTGTCCAAAACAAAAGAACATGAGATTCACTTTCCACTTCTCCCAAATCACACAGCTCGCACAGTCTGAATATCTTTTATTCTACCTTAAAAAAAAAAACAGAGTAAGAATATCAGTTCTCAACGGTGCAGCTTAAGATCTTTGGCTTCTAGATAATGAGATGTAACATATGATTCAGGGCTATACTTCTGTTTATTATGCATATATGTCCTTAATTTAGTTTTTGACAAAATATCTTTCTTAAAACTTGAATCCATTTGGTGTGGGTTTTTTTTTTTTGCTGCATACACACAGGTATTTCTGGTGTGCAAGTTGTAGATCTTTATGTAAATAGAGGACGCGTTTTAGGTTAGTTTAAGGTAAAGCCAGAACTAATTTATAAGCTTGACTTGACTGCTGATGTATTTCTGGAATACAGAATTAGGGCTGGAAGACAAAAAGAGAAAGAACAATGTTTGAGTGGTCCGTCCTCCCCATAGCTCTGCTCTTGTTGCTGTGTCAAAGCTGCCCAGATAATCTCCCTTTATCTTACCCTCACCCAGTCACGTTTTAATTCTCACCCGACGAGCTGAATTCAAAGTACTGAGATGAGAGTCCATTTAATAATGTCTTCTTACATAAGTGCCAGTGTTTCTGAGTGTTTGCATAGACAGTAAAATCAATGGACAAAGCGACGCTGTAGACTTCCACGGATACCAGTGCAGTCTATTAGAAGCACTTTTCCGGTGATGGCTAAGCGTTACTGCGCAGCCTCAAACTGAGCTTGACGACATACCGGCAATTTCCACTGGATGCGTAACGGCTGCGGATCCGCTCCGGAACGTCGGCGGAGTCATTAGGTTTCCATTAAAGTCAATGTGTGTATTTCCACTGACTGCGGAACGGCTGTGTTCCGACTGCGTCCCAGCTCCGGCGGTCCAGACAGCTATTAATAGCTATTAAACAGCTATTGTAAGTCGAAACTGCCTGCAAGCTTCTCCTGACTATACGGTAATTCCTCTACTATGTGACAGAAAGTCACGTGGTTATGACACAATCGTTAAGCCTATTTTTACAAAAACGGCTGCTACGGAGCCATAACGTGAGATACAAGTTAATGGAGCCTTTTATACGTTGTCGTGTTTCTTTAGAAATAAACAATGGACAAATAGAGTCTTTCAACGTTTCAGATGTAAAGTTACTTGCTGTCAAAGTGGCGCCAAAATGAACGGCAGTCAATGGAATGCTAACGGCGGGTGATGGCTTGTTAGCATCAAAATGTCTCCATAGGAAGTACGCTTTGCAGATGCTCACTTACCCCCTTGAGTTTTTGTATCAACATATTACTGCTGCTGCTTCACCTCATCGGCCTCTTCTATGTTTTGAAAATCCTCTTTGAGTTCCTCTTTGAGAGCTCGCCGATGGTTTAGTGAGACACAGATGAATAGAGTGATGGCCTCGTGGTTGATAGTGAGGGCTAGGGATAGACCGATTATCGGCGCCGTTTTTTGGCAGTTTGCAGATTATCTGTATCAGCGTTTTATTGCCTGATAACCAATAAAGTTAATGAATTAAAAAGTGCGTTACTTTGGCTCCGCTACAGCTCTGTGTCTGTCCCTCTGCTTCGGTTTCACTCCCCACTGAGTCTGACTTAATGTCCCGCCCACAACAATATCTGACTATCTTTTACTGTGAATTGTGTTGAAAGATTCTAATTTATTAAATAATAGCTTAAAGCATTTTGAGTTTGTAACGTTCCAAAATCTTAATTTTGACTTAAAGATTTTCATTTTCACTGTAAATGCATATCGGTTCCAAATATTGGTTATCGGTTTCATTAATTACTACTAATCGGTATCAGTACCAGCCTTGAAAAACCAGTATCGGTCGATCCCTAGTGAGGGCTCATATGTTCTTAAGCTTTCAGATCTGTTGGCAACACTATGGTTAAGACCAAACAGCAGGAGCTAGCAACACAAAGAAAATAATTTAGATTTGAATCTTTTTCTCCTCAGAAAATGTTTTCAATGTCATTTTACTTGGAAGCTTTTCTTTAACCATGTAACCATGGCTCTTTTTTTGCTGAAAATGGAATGAAACAAGTATTAGAGGACAGATTGGTGCGTTCATCTGGACACCGGGCCTGTGGGAGAAAAAGATTGCGATGCCAAAAAGACTGACGTGGTAGTGGCAGCTCGCTGACACAGTCTGTGGTCTGTACAGTGTCACGTCTGAATGTGTGTAGGTGGGGGGGGGGGGTTAAAAACAGGGAGGAGGGAATAAACATGCCATGAGTGTACATGTAAAGGCGTTTGTGGCATATTCTGCATCACAAACTCATTAGTATGTGTACATGAGTGTGTGTTTTGTGATTCTTGAGGCCTCATTTATCAAAGCATGTGTAAAACAAGTTATAAATGTGTGCGTAGGGATTTGTCCGTACGATCAAGAAATTTGGTATTTATCAAAAATGAGTCCTCACACCTTTACACAATGAACAATGATGACTTTCAACAGCTTGTGCATGTGCAGGCTTGTTTACACACACACACACACACACACACACACACACACACACACAGGCTCCCAGAATATCATACATGGTCAGCATCGTTAATGTAGACTTACTGTATACAATCAGTTATTACAGTATGCACAAATGAGGTGCGGATGAAATGCTGTTCTGGCTGTTAGTTCCCTAAATATACTGTGTAAAGGCACACTCATATTGTTTCGCAGCTAAAAAAATCTCTGTAGTCTTAAATGAAATGTAGCTAAACCAAGCTGTATCATTCCACATATTCACAAGTAACTTGTCTAAAGATACTCTATATAAATAAAGACACAGCATGGGGAAAGCTGAAAATAAAAAATAAAAACAATCTTTGCAATTTAGAGATTATGAATTTGATTGATTTTAAATTTCTTCTTAATTGTTGCATTTGTTTGTTATATAGCAAGTTTATTTGTATAGCACATTTTAAGTACAGGGGAAATTGAGAAAAATAATAAATAAAATAATAAAAATAATGTTTTTACTTGCCACTATAGGCAGTCAAATCCTGTGGGGGGTTTTGTGGTGTCACACACACACACACACACACACACACACACACACACACAGACACACACTTGTCTCCTCTTACAAAAGTGTTGTCGCCTGTTCCAGAAGTTGTGTTGTCACATATGAGTCCAATTTTTTATTTTTTTTTTATGCTGTGTTAATGTAAATGTAAATGTAACAGTTAAGGTGTAAACATGTGTGTGTGTGATTTTCAGTGTGTATGTCAGTCAGTTTCCCCATGATCAACCTTTGTGCCTGGAGCTACGAGTCTGGCTTTGGGTGGGGGGGCCTCAATCCTCAGTTGGGGGCCAGTAGTCACGCACACAGCATGTGTTTTTCTTAGGGGAATACTTGCAAGAGAGGGACACAGATGAGAGACAATGAAGGTATGCAAAAGGGAGAAAGTGCTAGCATTAGAGCCACAGGAGAGAACGACGACCCAGAGAAAGATGGGGAGAACGCTAGTGGCAAAAAGAGAGACTATTATTCACATTCTCCCCAAGGGGGTAAGCTTCGCTTCAAAGCTCGAATCTCCTATGACGCCATTTTGATGCTACAAAGCGATCACCCCCCGTTAGCATTCCATTGACTGCCATTCATTTTGACGTCACTTTGACAGCGAATAACTTTACATCTGAAGCGTTTAAAGACTTTATTTGTCCATTGTTTATTTCTAAAGAAACACAACAATGTATAAAAGGCTCCATTACCTTGTACCTCACGTTATGGCTCCGTAGTATACGTTTTTGTAAAAATAGGCTTAACGATTGTGTCATAACCACGCGACTTACTGTCGCATAGTAGAGGAATTACCGTATAGTACAGGAGAAGCTCGCAGGCAGTTTGGACTTACATTAGCTGTTTAAGTTTAATTACTTATGTTAACTAGCATTTTAGTTAGCAATAATTAGCCTGTGTCCATGTTATCTCCTTACATATATCTACGCTCTCCTTCTCTGTAAGATTGGGAATTATTGAGATTTCTCTTGGCACAGCTACCAGAAGACTTCCAACTTTCAGACACGTTGCTCACGTCACATTTACGTTGTTTCTGTCAGTTGGAGGCTGCGCAGTAACGCTCAGCGCTCACCGGAAAAGTGCTTCTAAATGCCTTCACTGGTCTCCGTCCAGAGCAACAGGATCTGTTGGTCCATTCTTATATACAGTCTATGGTTCTCCCCCTCCACCTGCTTGTGACATCAATCCTACCAGGCAGGCAGCTACTGTAGGCGTTACTTTACCAGCTGTGCCCGACTCCACACAGAGAGAGAGAAGCTACAGTAAGACTGGAGTGAAAGCTAATATCATGACCTTATATCAGGCTGTGGGCTCCTGGAGCGTTATTGGCACCAACTGATTTGAGATTTCATTAGCAGTGTGCATGTCAAATAAACTCCTTTGCCTTTTTGAATTGGCAGGCATTCTCTCTGCACACAATGCTGCATTGGTTTTCATACCCTGCCTTTTGACATTTAATTAGAGAAAAGTGTGTGTGTGTGTGTGTGTGTGTGTGTGTGTGTGTGTGTGTGTGTGTGTGTGTGTGTGATGGAAAGAGAGGGAGAAAGATTCTGTTTTGCAATCCCACTCTCCCCACCTCAGCATTCTCGTGGCCAGCGGGGTTGAAAAAAATTGATTTCCTGTTTGTAGATAACTCATTTCTCTACAAGGGGACAGAAAGACCCTTAGGTGTGATTATTTGACTGTCACAGGGCAGACAGACCACAGACAATGCACAGACTCTGTCCGATGGACGCAAACATGCAGAAAACACACACATAGAGCTTCCTAAACACACACACACACACAAGTGCTCTGTGGCCCTTAAAGGAAGACATCGTAAATTCATCCAGAATTAAAATCTATCCTCAAAACAATTCCATTTATAAGCTGCACATCTGCTTGCATTGTAAACCAGCTGATCAGCAGCCAGTGTGTGAGCAGCATAGGGCTAATCAATAGTACCCGAGTGAGTCACAGCAAGGCTACCATCTCCCCTTTTCACCCACCATCTCCCTCCCGATTCCAATTGAAGTGTCAGCTACAGGCAGAGAGCTTTTACACACCAGGCTGTGGAGGAGCTGCCAAAAAGCCCCGGTGAAGTAGCTGTACAGAAATACAGCGGGGAGCGTTGGCGAGACGGACAGAGATAAAAAAGAAAGAGAGAATAACAGACAGACGGTGCGGGTTTGTGTGAGGGGGAGGTTAGCACCAGGTGTCCATTACAAAAATAGGTGTTTGAAAGCAAAAGTGAACAGATGAGGTAATACAGGAATCCTTGCGAGTTGGATTTGCTTTGATAAGGAGGTGGTGAATACAGATCCAAAAGCTCTTGTATGAAACAAATGGTGGGACAAAGAAGAAGAAGAAGAAAAGAGGATATCCATTAGAGGAGCTCCCTTTTGTGGTTTATGCAACATTTCAAGCAGTCCTATGGAATAATGGTGGAACGGGTTTGAAACAGTAGGAAGTCTCTTAAGAAAATGGCATTATAGCAATTATAAAACATGACAGTGTTACAGTGTGGCTCTGATGCGTACATACCACTTCTGTATTATTGACCAGATGTTTTAGCTTATAAATGAGACACATTAACGCCTCGTGTTTGTGTCACACTGTGATCCTCCTAACTTCTGAATGTGTTTGTGTTCATCCACAAGGACGAGACCACGTGTCTCCTCAGACACATGCAAGAGCAAACTCCAGATCAGTACAAAACCCTCATGGCTCTATCATGGCACATTAACTATGGATGAGGGGGAGCTAGCATCCCTGCCAGCTGTATGTGCGCTAACCCCCTAGAGCATAGCGCGACCGCCGCTCACACAAGCTCTGAAAGCATGTTAGCGGGGAAAACAAGCCGCAAGCAATGCCATGTAATCAACATGTGTCAATTTATAGCCGCTAAATCCCTCGTGGCCTCACGCTTTCTAGCCATTATGGCTGCAGCACAAAGTTGTATGTCTTCCCCCTACCAACGTGTTCCTTCAAATGCAAAATATTCACTTTCATCTTCCATACAAAGTGACTTGTTTACTTGCTATTAGCCGTGAAAAGAGCTAAAGTGGTATAAGATGCTAAACATGAATTATTAGCTGCACAGTGATCCCCTAAGGGATTCAAATAAAAGAGCAGGAAGTGCATGAGTGCCTGCTTCTAAAATACCAGGTAACAGTAAAATATAATTTAGCTAACAGGCAGTTTCCAAGTTAGTTCACAAGCTGACAGACTGATTCATTGGCATCCCGGAGAGCAGAGCCAGCCCCAGAGGCCTGACTCTTACTAATGCATTTCTAACTATTGCATAGCTGTAATCATTTGGTACAAATCAGTTACATCTCCCCACAGCAGCAGATGGAGGCTGGAACACCACCATGCTAGCTCTCATGATCTCTTAGTCTGCTGTCTGCTCAGGTGTCCTACTGAATCAGACTGTTCAGAGCAGGTGCACACTCAAAAGATTTACTCATATCCATAGTAGAGTTGCAGTTGGGCAGCTTTACCAAATACACAATCAAATAGGCCTTTTCCCCAGCAGACATTTTGACATGTCATAGTAGGACAATGGCTCTGTTCTGTGTCCCGGTAAGCTGAAGCAACAATAACTGTATTATTTAGACATACACTTTCCCAACTCTGGCCTATATAAAACCTTTCTATCCAATTTCGGGGTTCACATTCACATTTCACATTCCTGCTGGAACATGTTCGGTTGTGTAGTATGATATAAAATAATAAAGTGGTTTTGAGCATTAATACATGTAAACATGTTCTAGTAGAAACACTAAATACAAGTATGAACCTGAAAATGAGCATAATAAGTCACCTTTAAAACTGAATTGCTTCATTTGAAATTGTTTTTGCACCACTAAAGGACAATATGAACTAAACGGGTGAGTTCTACATTTTCACCTCACCTTTAGGTCCAATCTTGTAAAAGAGGCCCTGTATCAAAAACTAGGTTTTAGAGCCAGACCGATATATTGACGGGCCGATATCATCGGCTGATATTAGGCATTTTCCAAACTATCGGTATCGGCATTTATAATTATTTATTATAATAATAAAAAAATAAATTAAAAACGGACGAAACACCCTTCAACCATGTTATGTGTTGGCGTTGCATAGTTTGTCCACTCATTGAATTTTTTTTTTGTTTTTGTGTTTTTGTTCAAAAGGACTTAAAGTTTGATATCTTATGTTTGTATTTTTATACATTTTATTTATCAGAACTTTAATATATTTTGATGTTCCTCTGCTCTGTTGTGAAACAAACAAGTTTATTTTTAAACTGCATTATTATATTATTTTAGTGAGGACTCATAAATAACTACAAATAACTAATGTTAGGGAAATCTGTATGTTTTGTTACGCGTTTCTGGATATATTTTAAAAAAATGTATATCGGAATATCGGATTTTTAAATCACCAAATATTATATATATCGGTCGTGCTCTACTAGGTTTAATACCTTTATTATTTCAAGCGTGATTATGCTTGCATAGTGTATAATCCTAAATTGATTGATGTTTCATCAAATTACCACAAACTCGCAAATACACAGCAAATCTGCCGTGGGGTAGTACGTCTGCCGTACTGAAGAACCAGTTGTTTTGTCAAGATTTAGACAAACTTTAATGAAGCTGCCATGTATAGCCTTGTTGTATGCTCTTTACCTGATGTTTATTTAAAGGCAAAAGTAGAGAGATAGGGACCCACAGCTCAATCTTGCCCTGGGGCCCCCTGGTGTGTCAATCCATCCTTTCCTAACCTCCTTATCCCTGGTATTAACGTACAATCTTTATCTATTATCTGGTTAATGACATCTGATCACACTTAGCATTTACACCTGATATTGATAAGCGTTCTTTTTATATCAATCCTGCCCACGTTGTGATTAGATCTCACTATGCAAAGCATGTCGGCGGGACGTCCTGCAGATGGTGCTCCTACTGACTGTTAGCGTTCTGCCTGCATTTGCACCTTGCATTAACATGTGTTTGTATCTTATCCAGATAAGATATTTAGAAAACAGATTACATGTTAATACCAGGTGTACATGTGGTCCCTTTATACAAGATGATTGTTAGAGAGAAAACAAATTCCATAGAGACCAAACAGGAAACCTCAGCATTCAAAATCAGAAACGGTTTCATTGCCAAGTAGATTTGCACATACAAGGAATTGTTCTTGGTGTTTTGATGCATAGCCATACAGTGTAAAAGTCAAGAATAATAGAAAAAAAACAATTTACAAATAGAAAGAAATACATACAAATATATGTTTTAAAGTGGAAGAGAAGTACAGATTTGTGCAGGAAGGTGCCAAATATTGACCAGGGTATGTGCGAAGTTCACAGTAGGCAGTATAAAGTACAAGAATATGTGCATGTGGGGAGATATTCTTCTATTATTTATTGATTGTTCTCTATTTTTAAATACTGTTTGATATGTGCGATTATGTGTGAATATATATGAATGCATCGTCAGGATTGCTACTTCATTTTGTTGTACTGTCCACTGAAAATAAAGGAATTCAATTCTATTCTTTAGTAGAGATGTGCATTAATGTAATGCTAGGGGTGTAACGGTATGCAAAAATCACGGTTCGGTACGTACCTCGTTTTTAAAGTCACGGTTCGGTTCATTTTCGGTACAGTAAGGGAAAGAAATGCAAACAGCAGGTTGTTTATTACTATAAACTTTTTTTTAACAATTTGTTTACACTTTTTAAAACACTTTTTAATAAAATATAATAAATAAAATATATATAAAATAAAAAAAGAATAAGAAAAATACTGCTGCAAAGTTCTCCACTAAATAAAATACTCTCAGTCTCAAACCAATATCACATAATAAAATATAATGAAAAATAAAAAATAAATAACTATGGATTACAGTGCAGCATTACCAATCCCAGCTTGTCAACAACCGAGTATGGTCGTAGATCAGCTGCTATAAAAACACCAATTGCTTTCGTTATTGCGTTGGCCCGATCGGA
Organism: Sander lucioperca; assembly: GCF_008315115.2. Classification (NCBI taxonomy): domain Eukaryota; kingdom Metazoa; phylum Chordata; class Actinopteri; order Perciformes; family Percidae; genus Sander; species Sander lucioperca. Next base: position 17,289,284 of record NC_050190.1, on the reverse strand, counting down.
ATTACCAGCAAAGGTCTGTTTAAATGCCAACGGGAGCTGCGTTTGAATTACGGTCGTTTTTTTCCTTGTAGTAGTGATGTTCACACTCGCGTGATGCCTTTTCAAGTGCGTTAACAAGTTTGAAGTGTTGCCAGAAACATACCCGATCATTACTGAGCAATGTCGGCACACTGCTTTCGTCTTATCGACTAGTCTTTGTCCGTTGACGTATTTCACTGGGAAACCGAAGCGTTCCTAAACAGGAGACCTTAATGATATGGGTGGCTCTTCAAGCTCCGGCTTGTCCGTACTGTCTATGGGCTTGTCTGCATTGGCCATGACGCTAGCTAGCGAGAGGCTGGGCTAAGGCGTGCCGTGTATGTTGTTGTACAGCACGCGGTGTGTGATTTTTATTTTTTTCCCCAAACCACTTCAGCGGAAATCCCGCCCTGCAGTCGATTTCATTGGTTTAGGTTACAGTGACGGTGGGTAGGTTTAGAGATCAGTGTTTGGTATAGGCAATCTGTACAGTGATTGACATATTGACATGACCAGGGCATGAAATTGGCACCCGCCCACCCGCCAAATGCGGGTAACTTTTGTGATTGGCGGGTGAAACTTTCAATATACCTGCCACGTTGGCGGGTAGCCAATGAGAATTGAGTGATTCAGACACCTAACTATCGGTAAGCAGGGTACGCCGTTGCTTACGGGCCTGGTCCAATCAGGGGCCCGCATCACTGGAAGACATTGATTGACAGCCGGGGCCCCCTATCGCATTTTCATTACTCACACAATCCCAGCATCCCACGTGCAGCCACTGACCAAGCGGGAGTGAGAACGGGTAAAGTTAATTTCCTAGTTTCTGATATGAAGACGAGACGTGTGCGTGACTCGAACATCTCACATTTACCAACAAAACGTACAGCAAAAGACCGTGCAAAACATTTCAGACCGTCCTGCCAACATGTATACATTTTAACATCAATGTAAGCTGTCACTGAAGCTGCTGCTGTTTCAATCTGTCGGCTCTCTCCAGTGGGCACTGCTGCTCCGTTTCCCCCGCGACTGACGCGCACACACAATCACACACAAACACACACACAATCACACGCAAACACACACACAGACACACACAATCACACACAAACGCACACGGTGGATGCAGGAAAAAACGCAGATGAGACGTACAGGATGACCTAAATTGAGGACAGCTACTCTCGTTATTGTAAGTGTAATGATAAGTTAAAGTCCAATAAGTACTTTATCAAACCGTATGAATGTGTGTCCCAGGCCAGGATAGGAAATTAACTAACAATGTAAAGATTAACAAGCCACTGACAATGACAGATATGTTCATATTTGATTCATTCAATACATTCTTATTTTGTGTCTTAAATCCACCAGCCTTTTTCATATTTTACCAACATTTGCAGCATCCTGAGCCTTTTTGGTAAGGTTCCTAGGAAATCTCAGCCCAGAGTAATGAATTAATAGTAATAAGTATTATTCTCCCCAAAACAAGTTTCCTTTTTATTTATTTTTTTATTTTTAAGAACTATACAAAAAAAATTCTTGTGTTATGATGCGCATTCACCAGTGTAGGATTATCAAGGCGGGCCCCCATACTACAGCACGTGATGACGGCGCAATGTTCACGAGTTGGCTACCATCAATAGGACAGGATAGGATCATAGAGACATAGCAAGTCCTGTTTTTCACCTTTATGACACAAAAAAAAAAACTGGCTGGTAAAAAGTCCCTGTGGCAGGTGGATTTAAAAATCCACCTGCCACAGTGGCTGGACATGACCAATGAAAACTTTAGAATCAGCTGCAGGGCGGGATTTGCGCTGAACGCGGAGACTTCCGCCACTTAATATGTTCGTGTGGAAACACGAAAATTGACCTATGTTCCGCACACAAAAGATTGCGTTCAGCCGTTCGGTGCACACGTGCACCGTACCGAAAGCCCTGTACCGAAACGGTCCGGTACGAATACACGTACCATTACACCCCTATGTAACGCAAATCACACATCTGATAAAAGGGAAAAACTTGCTCTTTATAGCAAACTATGATCTCCACATCATCTCATGTTACCTGCAAAATTTCCCAATCTATAAATCAAGTCAGAAAGTCACTACCTTAAAAGAACAAACTGAGAAGACATCCAGAGGAGTTAGGAGGGGTGGCAGCAGGCCTGGAGGAGGTGTGGGAGGAGTGATCTTGTCTTTCTGAGGTCAGAGATGTGAGAACCTTCATTAAAGGACAATTTCAACGCAAAACAAACCTAGGGGTTAATAACAGATGTGTACCCACTCGATCATTCTCTGGGACATGTTTTCATGCTAATCGAATGTGTTTGTAGCTTGAAACAAGCTTAGCGCGGACCGATGATTAGCTTACAGCGCTAGTATTCGGGGCACAGGGAAAGTAAAAACAAATCGCTATTTATACCACTAAAAAGGCTCAAAATATCACCACACTTCAATGGTAGCATAATGAGGGTCCCGAAATGTTAACCAAAGCATTGAGAACATTGTAAGTGTACAGACAGTTTATTAAAAAGATAGTTTAGAAAGACAGTAGCTCCCAAGACGGCGGCCGCCTGTATACGAGAGCGCGACTGTCTTTGTCGAGATCTGTTTTTAACCCCTAGGTTCGTCCGTGTGTGTGTGTGTGTGTGTGTGTGTGTGTGTGTGTGTGTGTGTGTGTGTGTGTGTGTGTGTGTGTGTGTGTGTGTATGTGTGTGTGTGTGTGTGTCCGTGTGTGTGCGTGTGTGTGTGCGTGTGTGTGTGTGTGTGTGTAACAGCACGGCTTCCTCTCCTTGACTGTATACAGTCACTCCCTGTGTGTTCTCTAATGAACGGTGATATTAAGGAGCTGTCACCCTTCACACTCCTCAGCATGGGATACGCAACTAGCTGTCACTCTGATCATCATTTGGCTAATAAAAAACACGCGTGCACACACACACACACACACACACACACACACACACACACCCTCATTCACCAGGGACATCCGTCATGGCTCAAAGTCACCCCCATCTCTCAGGGTGAGGCAGACTGTGTGCCACCGTGATGAGCGAGAGTTTATGAAGACATCTGTCTGGTGTTTCATTAGAGCTGACTCTCATGTCATGAGGATATTTAAGGCCCGCGGTCACGGCCAACGTCCGCTCTTGTTGTCCCTCAGCGTAGCGTGGCTATACGGAGGGGAGGAGACGGACAAAGACAGACAAAAAGTGACCTGAAACTGTAGGACGTGAGGACAATCTAAGAGATGGTTTTGCAGAAAGCTAAGGAGAAATAACAAGGACATAGTTTGTTTTTAACTCTCCACCTTGTCGCAATCCCTGTAATCTATATGTAATAATCTTTTTTATCATTTGTCTCTCATTTAATCTTAGCATCTCAGACAGATCAAGGTCTGTTTTCCAGGAGAGACTTGAAAACTTATGCATGCCAACAGGCAGTCAGCTATACAATCAAGCAAGGGGAAAACAAAAGAAATGCTACACTCTGCTACATTATTCAAAGTTACAAACATTAATGAAAACAAGAGGTATCATTATGTTAAGATCATCCAGTGGGAAACGAAAGTCTAATTTCTTTCCTGCTTTGCGGCAGGCTGCTCTATTCTAAGGAGCAAAGAGAAAGTACTCTTGCTAATATTAGAAATATAGAGACTTTATTAAAAGCTAACCATCGCTGGGCAAAATTATGGACATGAGGTGTGAGGTACAGCTCTTCACAAGTAGAGCCTTGACATTGATGTCAGGCGATTATTGAGAAGAGAGTGGGGTAGCGTGACACCAGCCTGGTTCTATTAGCTCGTCTGGAAGATGACATTTTGTGTTCTATTCACGTAGTTGACGAGAGTCATGTTGAAAGACAAAATCAGAGCAGCCTCTAGCGTTGCCAAAAGAGGCAAAAACGTAAGCTGCTTGCTTGCTAGCAGTCTGTATGACTTCATGGTTACTCCTCTTGGTTCAGTTGTTTTAAATCTGTTAACATTAATCGGACCACAACTAAAAGACTAGTGTATAATTTTTGCTCCTTGGTCCGGAACAAATAAACTAAACTACAGATGTGAAAGAGACATACAAGTTGGGACATCTTAGCCTCTGCTGCACTGATATTTGATAATTCTTATCTATTTATTATTTTTGCCTGGTTCTCACAAGTCTCCCAACCTTATGGAAGTACAATAGTAAACCCCTCTTAGGTATGTTAGAGGAGAAAGACAACATAGACATTTGCAATTTTGAAAAACATTTTCGCATGTGCAAACAAAGCAACGGCCTGTGTCAGAGACTGAAATTAATGTACTCCCTGCAGGCACATTAGCAGCTAAATGTTAACAGTCACTGTGTGTTTTTTAGAGCGGCATTAGTGCATGAGAGAGAGAAAGTCAGTGAGAGAGGACTAACCGAGAGATAATGAGTTTGATTTGTGAATTCTTCAGTCCCATCAGCATCCTCCGCCCAAGTCGCATGTCATGCTTTTTTTAGTAAACCGTAAACAAAAGCAAAGACACGTTAAACATCAGAGTCCCCGCTGATGAAGAGAGGCAGCAGGTCTCCCATCCTGTCATCTACTGTTAGTCAGGCCATTCATCAAAACGTCAGCAGCAGGCGAGTGGAAATGTAACACAGAGGCCTGCTCGGATATGGTGTGCTGTTTCTGAATACGTCAGTGTGTATACAAGTGCTACAGCAGCCCGTCGTCCTGTGATTACCAGCTGTGTGATTTGTACACGTCGAAGGGCAAGTGAGCGTTAACCTATTCAATAACTCATTGACTGCATTCGTGGGCTAAATTAGATTTATATCCCATTAAAGACAGAATAGCGGCGTCACTGGTGAGTGACCACTTCTCCTCGCCCCTATTCATCTCTCTCAGTTCTGCTTCACATTACAAATATCAATCAATCCCAAAAGGCCTCTGTGATTTACACTCACCTAAAGGATTATTAGATTATTAGATTATTCAGAACTGCCTTAATTCTTTGTGGCATTGATTCAACAAGGTGCTGGAAGCATTCTTTAGAAATGTTGGCCCATATTGATATGATAGCATCCCCCACACCATTACACCACCACCACCACCACCACCACCAGCTTGCACAGTGATAACAAGGCATGACGGATCAATGTTCTCAATCTGTTTACGCCAGATTCTGACTCTACCATCTGAATGTCTCAACAGAAATCGAGACACATCAGACCAGGCAACATTTTTCCAGTCTTCAACTATCCAATTTTGGTGAGCTTGTGCAAATTGTAGCCTCATTTTCCTATTTTTAGTGGAGATTAGTGGTTCCCGGTGGGGTCTTCTGCCGGTATAGCCTATCCGCCTCAAGGTTGTGCGTGTTGTGGCTTCACAAATGCTTTGCTGCATACCTCGGTTGTAACGAGTGGTTATTTGAGTCAAAGTTGATCTTCTATCAGCTTGAATCAGTCGGCCCATTCTCCTCTGACCTCTAGCATCAACAAGGCATTTTCGCCCACAGGACTGCCACATACTGATGTTTTTCCTTTTTCAGACCATTCTTTGTAAACCCTAGAAATGGTTGTGCGTGAAAATCCCAGTAACTGAGCAGATTGTGAAATACTCAGACCAGCCCGTCTGGCACCAACAACCATGCCACGCTCAAAAGTGGTTAGATCACCTTTCTTTCCCATTCTGACATTCAGTTTGGAGTTCAGGAGATTGTCTTGACCAGGACCACACCCCTAAATGCATTGAAGTAGGTGCCATGTGATTGGTTGATTAGATAATTGCATTAACGAGAAATTTAACAGGTGTTCCTAATAATCCTTTAGATGAGTGTATAAGAACTGATGTCTGCTAGCCTGGCTCTGTCCAAACAAAATCTCCCTAACAGCATCTCTAAAGCGCACTGATTAACATGTTATGTGAATTGTTTGTTCAATCCGTACAAAAACCAACTGAGGTAAGGACAGAGCCAGGCTAGCTGTTCCCTCTCAATAGCATACAGACATTAGAGTGGTATCAATATCTTTTCATTTAACAAGCTACAATACATACAGTAAAATAAGCATACATAAAATTTAAATACATAAACTGAACAATAAAACTAACTGAGAATGTGCTGATTTAGACATTTAGATAAAAAGAAAATGTCTCAATTTGGTTGGACAATTTTCAGACACCTTAGCTGGCCACAAATCCTAATTTACATACAGCTGATTTTATTGATTGTGTGATTGTTTTCTAGCCTTTATTTTAGAAAATCGGCATTTTCAGGAGCAGCAGTTCAGACCTCTGACAGTTCACAGTGTTAACGGAATTTAATTAGCCCCTCAGGCATTAAATAAATCTAAATGAAAACAAAGACTTTTGGAGTCATAACTGATTAGATATACATGAAATGATGATCCATTTATAGCTCCATGGTGCCTACTGGCATATTTTTGTGTCACAACATATGGAGACACAATATATTGTTACACCTCTGCTGCAGGCCAATGATGTCAATGAACTTTTAAGTTCTTTGAAATTATGGTGACCCTTAAAATTAGTTTTATGAGAAAGGAAAACGTACAGGATATGAGAAACAGTGTGAGAGAAAAATCCATTCCACTCTTTTGAAGCAAACTGATGTGCAAGCACTTTGATCATCTGGCCTGCACACGCTCATTTAAGACTGTATCCATTAGGTATGTGTGTGAGTGCGTGCGTGCCTGCGTGCATGCATGTGTGTTGTGCAGACTGGAGCAACAATTAGAGTCTTATTCAGCGGCAGCTGAGGCCATCAAAGTTCACGTGGACTCACAAACATAGACACACAATCTTACACTTAATTATTTAATAAAACCAAGTCATTATTGTCAACTTTTGTAGCCTTGAACCCGTGTTCTGATTACATTTAATCATACGTGTATTTCATTCGGTTTCAGAACTTTAAAAAACAGGTCAGTGGGCACTTCAGCAGTAGCATTTAACGAGGACTTCCTGTTGTCATTATGTTCAGCTACTGTATGAACACACTGTTTTAATGAGAGAAAGATTTTGGTATGTGCTAAGTGTTTTAATTTTATTTCTTTTCTATATGTATTCTAGCATCAGTATTGTTGTTTGTACATTACAAATACACGACAGGTTGTATTGTGTCTGGAATTAAAACGCTCCGCTTTTTTTTTTAAGATTTTTTTTTTGGGACTTTTAGGCTTTTACTGACAGGACAGCTGAGGACATGAAAGGGGAGAGAGAGAGGGGGGAATGACAGCAAAGGGTCGCAGGTCGGAGTCAAATCCAGGACCGCTGCGTCGAGGAGTAAACCTCTATATATGGGCGCCCGCTCTACCAACTGAGCTATCCGGGCGCCCAAACGCTCCGTATCTTTGAAATACTGCAGCAATGTTCACTTGGGGTTTTGGGGGGACTTAATCAAGGGCAGAATTTGGAGCTTTTCCTCACAAAGTTGTTTGGTGTTAAAATAGTTAGGAATCTCAGTAGCCATTAGGTAAGCTCAGACTGACAGTCAGACAAACAGGCACACAGACAAAAAGAAAATGATAAATCCATAGTGCAGTACAGAAAGATTCAAATAAATCTCATTGACATAGTCATGGTTGGTTGACCTCTTGTTAGTTCATGGCCAAATTAATCTGGTAAGGATGCCCCCCGGGCGCCTCCCTAGGGAGGTGTTCCCGGCACGTCTAGCTGGGAAGAGGCCTCAGGGAAGACCCAGGACTAGGTAGAGGGATTATATCTCCAACCTGGCCTGGGAACGCCTCGGGATCCCCCAGTCTGAGCTGGTTAATGTGGCTCGGGAAAGAGAAGTTTGAGGTCTCCTGCTGGAGCTGCTGCCCCCGCAACCCGACACCGGATAAGCGGACGAAGATGGATGGATGGATGGATGCTCTGTCTTTAAAAGGTCCCATGGCATGAAATTTTCACTTTATGAGGTTTTTTTACATTAATATGCGTTCCCCCAGCCTGCCTATGGTCCCCCAGTGGCTAGAAATGGTGATAGGTGTAAACCGAGCCCTGGGTATCCTGCTCTGCCTTTGAGAAAATGAAAGCTCAGATGGGCCGATCTGGAATCTTGTTCCTTATAAGCTCATAAGGAGGAAGATTACCTCCCCTTTCTTTGCTTTGCCCGCCCAGAGAATTTGGCCCACCCATGAGTGAGAGGTATCATGGCTTTCAAACGGGCAAAGTGGCAGTTGGTCAAGGCCACACCCCCACCCTCCACCTTGACCCCCCCCTCTCTCCTTCTCAATAGCTACAGACACAGAAATGGCACATCCTAAGGAAAGCTCATTGTGGGACTGGCTCTAGTGACTGTAATTCTGCACCAAGGCTGAATTTCGGGAAAGAGACTTCAGATACAGTATTAGGGGACCACTAAGGTCTATATAAAAGAGACTTCAGATACAGTATTAGGGGACCACTAAGGTCTATATAAAAGAGACTTCAGATACAGTATTAGGGGACCACTAAGGTCTATATAAAAGAGACTTCAGATACAGTATTAGGGGACCACTAAGGTCTATATAAAAGCATCCAAAGAGCACCATGTCATGGGACCTTTAAGACTTAAGTATCTCCCCATCATTAAAACTTTGTTATTAGAAATCCATGCATGCAATACTGAAAAGAAAAGTGTTGAATGTCTGAGGTGTGTGCTGAATGTCAGAAAGTTTAGAAGAGCCCTGCTAGCAGCTCTGAGAGGAAGCAACTGTGCGTTGAGCTAATTGCTTATGTCACCATGGAGCACACTCACAAATTACAATGAAGAACATGCTTAGCAGGTATAATCTTCACAATGTTCCCCATCTTAGTTTAGCTACCATTTGCTTTGTCTCACTTAACACAAAGTACAGCTGAGGCTGAGGAAAGCTTTGCAGGTATTTGGTTGTCAACCAACGTATTGGACAAATTTAAAATGTTGTCCTGCTGATGGCGCTAGAGGAAAAATCTGAGGATCCCCAAAGTGATTACAATTCATCCTCAGGAGGATAAGAATGTCTTTTTCAAATTCCATAGCAATCCATCCAATATTTGTAGAGACATTTCACTCAAAGCAACAAATGTCAACATCATGATGGCGCTAGAGGTAAAGTCAGAGGATCAACAGAGACAGTAGGATTCATCCACTGGGCACCATGAATGTCTGCACTTATAATGTCGTGGCAATCCATTCAATCTGTTTTCAAAAAATTAATTTCGACCTTTCAAATCTTCATGAATGGGGATTGATTTTACCTCACACACTGCATTGATCCTTTCATATCATACATACTGCAGTGTCTGCTGAGCCTTGTGCAGCAGAACCACTGTACCACTGAGGAATTGTTTTGTGTTTCTATTTCTACTCTATTCAATGATTCCACCTTACATAATGGATTCAGCTGAGCCATTTATTCACACCACTGAATTTGGCTTCCTGCCATTCTAGTAGTCATCTCATTTGCTTCATACCACAAATGATAATATCTCTCTCTCTCTCTCTCTCTCTCTCTCTCTCTCTGCAGATAGCTTGTCACCTCCTGTCAATGTGACCATCAAAGCGGTGAAAGCAAACTCTGCTGTGGTGACATGGGACATCCCAGAGGGAGACCCCGTTATTGGCTTCGCCATCACACAGCAGGTGAGCAGCGTGCATACTGTACAGACACAACTCACACATATATGTAAATGTACCAACAAGGTGGATAAACTATGCAAACACACACTAATTGAATTAATCCCTGGTTGTTTGCTGCCATGTGCAGTTCTTTTTACCATGTCGAACCCTTGCTCGGAATCAGTGTGCATTATGTGAATTATCACAGGATTCTGGATCCTGTCGGACTGCCTGTCTGCTCTCTGACGACAGGAGACACTGACAGCTCTGTGACGTGATAAAACGTGATATTATTTGCTGCCAACACACATCACTCAGGTTCACACACACAGACATTAATCGGATTACTTTAAAAGTGTGACTCTATTGACACAAACACACACATACACACTCATTCACGGGAGTGGGGAGTGATGTGATTGAGAAGGACAGCTGCAGGGCCATTGTGGGTCACAGTGGTACATATCTGTGTGTGTGCAGAGGAAGCAGAAATGCTGTAGATGTGAACTGTGATCTTCTGAAGGTACAAACAACACATGGCATTACTGTATGTTATTTGTTTTTATTTTCCGACAGCACTTGAAGGCAGCTTATTTCACAGAGGGAGAGAGAGAAAGAAAAGAGATGAGCGAGATATAGCGAGTGCTTTGTTGTTTGTTGTTGCAGGAAACATTCCGCTATTACACAAACTCCCGGACAGTTCAGTGCTCGTCTTACGTTTTTTACCCTCATAGTGTTTTAAAACTTTCTTGTGGCAGCGATAAGGCACTGATGTTTTCTGTTTACTGTACGGGATTGTCACACCACCTCAAACCATAGCTCAAAACACCAACAAGTCTGATCCCAGGTTACGTGATTGGCCACCGCAGTGTGATGTGGAGTTGTGTTTCTCCAAAAAGATGAGTCAGTCTCAACTTTTCGCTGCAGACCCACTGCGTTATTTTGAGTGCCCCCCCCCCCCGCCCGCGCCCCTACGGCAATCCCCGCCGCAGCCTAAACGCACTACCCCCATTAAAAATGAATGGAAAGACCTGCGTTTTTGCTGGACAGTCAGACGGCCGATGCAGGCAGTGTGAACGCAGCCTTAACGATGAGAAGATGCCACTCTACAGCCAGGCAACATTAACTCAACACAGCATAAAGACCGAAAGTAGGGGGAAACAGTTATGCTGGCTCTGTTCAAAAGATAAAGAATCCACTTACCAGCACCAAAATATCACTAACTAGTTACATCTTGTTTGTTTAATCCATACTAAAACAGATTAAACAGAGGCAGACTAGCTGTTTCCCCCAGCCCTTATGCTAAACTAAGCTAACCCACTCCTGGGTCCAGCTTTATATTTTTCCTTACAAGACATGAGGGTGTCATCGACTCTCGATAAGAAAGCAGATAAGCGCCTTTCCTAAAATGTTGAACTAGTGTTTTTTAACAGTGAGGTGTTAATGTCTAACAGTCTGACTACAACAGCAGCTTTTATCTTATTGTCAAAATACTTGTTAAGTGTAACTTTTATTCAACCAGGACTTCTCTCTGCCCTAATAGGATATTTCGAAACATCATCTTTGCCACAATAGAGCTCAACAGTCCCGCCCACAGTGGGTTCCGGAAGTATAAATACACCATAAAATACACCATAAAATCGTAACCGTTGATGGTAGACTTTAAACCAGCATGCCGACATGACTAAGCGATTGTATATGCTCATATAGACGCCAAAAGTTCATGGGGAACCAACCTTGTTTTCAGGGCAATCCCACAATCCCACAGTGATGCCTCTGATTGGTGGAACTCATGCTGTGAGGAGGGGGGGTGTCAGTACCCGATCTGTGCTGCCTGCACGATCCGTCACGCGCAAGATGATAATCCTGTTTAACGAGGATTTACGACACTGCACGAATCACAATCTGTTCCACACTTCTGCCGTTAGCCTCCGCCAGGAAGTTTGGCTAACAGCTAATTCGGCTAACCGCTAGCTGACAGCTTGATTCAGTTTTAAAATAACATTAACTCAAACTAAACACTGGGTAAAGCAGGCTAAAGCTGACGTAACAGCTGTTATATACTTTAACGGTTATTTTCAGGTTTTATTTTGAGGGTCTTTTAAAGTTATTACATGCTGTCTCACCTAGCGGTTAGCCGAATTAGCTATTAGCTAAACTAACGTAGCTTCCTTTATTCAGTGGTGCGCGGTGGTTTATGGGATGAGTTGTTCCTTTGCTCCGAAATGAAAATATGTACACAGTCTTGTACCTTTGTCTTTTTTTGGATTTTCTGTTTGTTTTTTCACTCGAAATGATACGTTGTATGCTTATGAGTCACGTACCGTCTGGTTAGCCTAAGGCATGGTCTAAAACAGGGTTTCTCAAATGGGGGTACGTGTACTCCTAGGGGTACTTTGGAGTACTGCAGGGGGTACGTGAGATTTTTTTTTTTTATATGTTAATTAAAAAAATATCAGTCCTGCATAATTCCATGAAAAGTTTTACTATAATAATAAATTAATTTAGTCATGGATTTTAAACATTTGAAGTAGCATTTGAGTGTCTTTCAGTTACAAAGTTGTTGTTTAGTAAATCAGACAGTGGTGGTGCTGCACTGTAATGTACCTCTTTATATAGCCTTTTTTTCCTACCAAAAACTGCTTTGGGGGGGTCCTTGGCTCAGAGAATATTTCCTAGGGGGTACATTACTGAAAAAAGTTTGAGAACCAATGGTCTAAAACTCTTTATATATGGATTTTTCCAGACGTCAAAGGGAGAAATGAATGGGAAATTTACTTCCGGAACCCAAGGTCTCTCAGAGGAGGGGCGGGACTGTTGAGCTCTATGTCACCAGAAGGCCTCTTGAGCAGCCCTCCAGTTAGCTAAATTGTCATTCTTCTTCTGCAATTTACAGCCTAATCATATACCTCAACTGTACATGGTGGGGGGTGCCCTTTTTGGTGCCCCTTAGTGAATCTATACACCACTGTTGTAGAGCATGATGACGGAACACAAAACATCTGTCGTCCTGCTGCAAACAATGCTCACCATCCTCTCTTGTCATACTGTGCTCAAACAGAAGAAAGACGTGCGCATGCTGCGATTCATCCAGGAAGTCAACACCACCACACGCTCCTGTGCATTATGGGACTTGGAGGAAGAGACAGACTACATTGTGCATGTCCAGTCCATCAGCATGTCTGGGACGAGCCCGCTGAGCGAACCTTTGCGCTTCCGAACGCCAAAGGAGGCCGAGACTCAGGCCTCTAAGAGTAAAGGTAAAGTGGCACCAAGACAAAACACACACACACACACACACACACACACACACACACACACACAAGAATGCTTGCTCAGTCATCCAACATATCCACACTTAAAGGGAAAAAACTGCACACAGTGAGTGCAGAGGGGACTTGGCCTTTGACAATATCTTGACTGATTTTGTCTTAAGACCAATAAAAATCAATAGACGCGCAAAGCGTGAAATTAATTTTTACAACAGAGTGCTCCTGAAGCTCGCCGCCGCTGACCACAACTCAAGATTAAAAATGCAGAGGGGGGGTCCATACTTCATTGTGTATTGATGTGCCTCTGTGGGCCTCACCCTGAATGCACCCAGCACGAGTGCACAGTAAACCAAAATCGAGAGAGGCATTCATCAGACACGAAGAGGAAGCAGTCAGATCTGCGAGGGATGGCGAATCGATGTGCTTTTGGCTGAAACCCTGCTCCATCTATTCCTACTCTCATTCATACTCATCTCTCATGTGAGCTAAACTTCGATTCTTCCTAGGGTGTGGAGCCAGAAAGAGTCTGAACTTGTGTTATGGCGGCCAGTGGGCTGACAGAAACATAAGAATATAAATGCAATCATTGCAGAGTACTGAAGACATGTTCTTCTCACCACTGAGGCCTTATTAGCACAGGATGTGTGGTCTGTGTGTTGTTTCTGTGAGGGAAAGAACTTACAGAAATCAATAACAGCACAGCATCCAGATTTTTGTTTTCAGATTTCATCCTTTCGTGTAGTATGCACATGCGTGTTTCCTCGACGTTGCAGATATGATTCTCTCTCCTGCTGTTTTCAAAAGCTGTGAGCCAGAACTGTGGCTCCAACTCATGCACGACACCACCTCTAAAACTCACTAATTAACAAGTTGTATCTTGTTTGTTTAATCCATACAAAAACCAGAATGTAAAAAAACAATAATTCCCCCTTTCTTGGCTGGGACAAGAAATAAAACGAAAAATTGTTGTTTTTACACTCTGGTATTTGTACGGATTAAATGGGTTAATTAGTAAGCTTTAAAAGGTGCTAATAGGCATATATATTTTTTTTATCTTCAGATAGACCCAGGCTAGCTGCTTCAAGTCTTTATGCTAAGCTACAGTAAGTTAGCCGGCTGACCAGTAGCTTCATATACAAGCATGAGAGTAGTATGGAGGGCGACCTTCCAGTTTTTTAAATGAGGTCGTTAAATCAAATGCAGTTGATGCCTCTATGGTAACAGCACTTCGACTCAGTTCAGACACACACACACACACACACACACACAAAGCCTGTAAAGTCCCTACCCGCTGCAAAGCGAAAGAGATTTCTCCGCTCTTCCACACATTTCCCACCATGAACACGTTTCACAAAGCAAGTCTCCACAGAGAGCAGGTCTGTGATTCATCACCCTTCACTCTTACACAACAACTTCACAGTTTAGCTCAACGCCACACATCCTCCTCTGTCTCATTTGCACCGCCTGCTCTGGGATGTCTGTTTAATTAGCTTAGCTACATTGGAACAATGGAACCTTTTGATGACCGATGAGCAGATGTTCTTTAAGTTGAGACAAGCGAGACAGTGATTTGTTTAAATCTACCAGGATATGTCGGGCTTTTATATTGAAGCGCTTTATTTTACATGACTTGCTGGTTTTTTTCCAACTAGGTAGACAAATAACAGATAGGCTACTGCACAGGTGATCACTAATCATTTTTACTTCTCCACTATTCTTGAGATTAAAATGATGATTCAATGTGGCAATACCTGCTTATCATTCTGCAAATGGATGACAACAAAAAGCGTTTAATGGTTATTGGAAAGGACTGCTGCACAAATGAGGCAAAAAGGGAAAAATAAAGTTAGTCTTTTACTGCCGATAATTGCACCGCGTAGAGAGTGTGGGAGAGACAGTCTCTCAGTACAGCCGTTACCATTGTGCCGATATAACAGGCGAATTTGCTAGAAGAAAAGGGAGGTTTTCACCGTCCGCGCTCGACTGCTCAGCCCTTCTGTTCTGCCATATCATGCTGATATTAGTGGAAAGAGCAAAAGGTGAGTCTGAAATGCTAGACTATTCCATGTGTCATCTAATTTCCCCTTTCAAAATGGGTTCCAGCTTCAGAGATCAAAGGAAACAAGAGAGATTGGGGGGGGGGGGGGGAACAGCACAACCTGTGCACAAAGCAGGAGGAAGAGACAATGCACCAGAGAGAGAAAGAATGGGGGGGGGGGATAGTGACTGACAGAGAGGATGAAAAGGATAAAAGTTGATGCAGTGGTACAGGAAATTGAGAAATCCTGTCAGTGAGTAACAGACAATTAAAGCCTACTATGTGTGCTTTTGCACAGATGTACTGTACATGTACACTCTCTCTGGACAAGTTACTCAAACCAGACACACAAACATGGAAAATCAAGGGTAGATGGGATTCTCAGCAGATTGTGAACGCCATGTGAAACTGCCGTGACATCATCGTTAATGCGACACTCGCTGGATCCTTTCATCAGCAACAACGTCTGCACTTTGTCAATTGTAAGGCACTAGTGTACGGCATAGTTTTGCAGGCTGACATTTATTAAACTCTGGGGCGAGTGAATACAAAAAATGGCTATTTAAAAATGTTGGATTTGTGCAGAATGTCTTATGTCCCACAAGTGATGATTCTCTCTGACCGATCAGTGGTCTGCAGTGTTTTAACTCCACCTTCTAGTACCAGCTCAGCTTGCTTGGAACATCGACCAATTTGCTACCAAAAAAGTACCAGGTACTATCCACAACTTTTGGTAATGGAAAAGCAAAAAAGAGTGAGTCGAGTTGAGTAGAGCCGTGCCATGAGATGCGGCATTAGTCTCCTCTTGTCTGAAGTTGTGCGCTTAAAACTTAAAAGTAAATTGAACTTTAAAGCTGTTCATTCACAAAACCTTGTTGAGCAGGTCAGCATGCATCAGAGGCGTTACAGCTGACGAGTTAGCACCAGAGAGGCCGGCTGGCAACAGCGTCAGGCGCCCTGAGATGTTGTGCTTTGATTAGTTAATACTGGGCAACAGAGGCCAATCGATCAGCAGAATTGCTTGTTGCTAAAAGCTACTGGAGCATGGGGTTCCTGCCACACGGGGCCCTCCAAATGTCACCCGCTGCATCTAATGAAAGGATAGGAGCGCTCTCTACGCTGCGCTGAACTTCACATCAAGCCTCTGACTTCCACAACACTCAAAACACAAAAGGTTACTACGGTGTGTTGCTTTGTTCGATAGAAACCCTTAGGCATCTACTGCTGCAAACAATGAGATAACACTCACTTCTCTCTTTGATATTTCTTCTGATCATACTTTTAAATATGATGATGGAATTTAATTGAGGCGGGTAAAAATTGATCCTGAGTGCCGCGATTAACTTTTTTCATTGCTTTGTCTCTCCATCGCGCTAGTACAAAAGATCCCCAGTGGCCTAGATGAAGCTTTAACTGTTCTCTTCATGTTCTGCCTCTCTGTGATCTTTTGACTCCATCGGGCGCTCACAGAATCAGCCCTATTAGTGATCACACAAAATACATCTCTATAGCTGCACATGCATGCAAGTGTCTGGCTGTGTGATGCTTGCCTGTATGGAGTCAGTCTTTTGAAAATCATCACTGAATTGCCTTAAACCCCCTGTGCTTCAGCTCCCTGCCATTTACTTTGCTGCACATGTAATTTAAGACATAATGGCGAAGCCAGGAGAAGCTGACAAGTGGCAGTATTCCTTATGGATGTAATGATGTCTAGACTGAGATCAGAATGGGTAAAAGCCCTTGATTCACAGAACATTCAGGGAATAAGACAGCTGTGAAATGGTGACACCGACCCTCAAAAACAGTGTTTGAGGAAGTTTCAGATCTCTACAGTAAGAATGTAGACCTTGAACTGCAACGGTCTCAAATAAAAGAGTACGTCAATGAAACCCTAGGTGGATACAATGACTGAACAGTATAGTTGAATCAGGTCTGCTCTTGCTCTACATGTGCACTGAGAACTCAAAAAGCAAAGACAGAAAGAGGAATGTTATCCTCTCAGCAACAGCAGAAAAGGATGATTTAAATCCATATTGATGGAGGTAAGGTGCCCTACTGGGGTGCCGCCAAAAACGGTGAGAATTGGGAAACAAAAGGAAGTGAATTCTCCATTCTCTCTGCATTGGCTCGTAATTATGAAGCAGAAGCAAATGCAATAACTCAAAAATGGTCGAAAGTTAAAGAACTGATCACACTATGATGACAAGCAAGTTGTTAGAGTAGCCCCTACAACATTGAACACACAGTCAAAGTTAAAGAAGCATGCTGTTTGCAGATATCCAAGACACGCAGTACATATGGTTGTGTGATCAGATATTTAGCAGATGCAGTGACGAAGTTAATGATCCAATTAAAAAATATGACCATGAAGTAGTATGTAAGCCTGTCTATAAAACAGTTAACAGCATTAATAGCGCATTATTCAAGTTTGCAGAGATAGTAATGTCCCAGTGTGCAGACTGCAGTTTAGTCTTCTTTAGACAAAAGTTCTTGGGGAGGGAAATGGAGGAGGACTGAATCTTATATTTCCTCCCCTACATTAGTAATAATTTCTTTGGATGCTCCCCTTGACTTAAAAATACGCCACCCTCCCCCCATCATTTAAAAATATACACACCGCCACACACTTCTAGTGGGTCATAAGTGATGATTGAGAGGGATTGTTATTGTATTAGTCTATATACATTGTCTTTTTAGGATACCTTTGATATATTCATGGAAATAATTATTTTTACAATAGCCACCGGTGGGTCTATAAGAAGTGGAATTAGCAATTGTCAAATTTATGGCAATGTATTCTGTGTTTCTAAAAAAATATCATATTGGTCCTCTTAGCTAGTAAATCTCACAGAGGAAGGCTGAAATTAAATCAAAATTTGCAGTGAGAAAAAGTTCAATGATGCAATCCAGCTAACTACACACACACACACACACACACACACACACACACACACACCTGATTGTGGTACAGTCCCTTAATTGCTATAGGAGTAAGAAATGGATTTCAGAAGTTGTTTACCGTTTGATATCTGAATGTTATATCAGCCGTGTCACACATTCTGAAGTTATTCACATTACAAACCTCGTCTCTGATCACAGCACCCTGATCTGTCAACTGTTTTACCTCAGAGGAGATGGTTGATGCAAAGTTGTTATATCATGCACAGGATTTGTGCTCAGTCTGTGATAGAGCAACCTTGTAATTCGTATTACAGCGATGCTGGCGTATTTGCCTCCAAGCTCAGCGTGATTGAAGTGTCAGTCATTAGACTCAGTGAAAATCCTGATTTGATAGGAAACTATTTTGCTGATACGTTGAACAATGTTGCAGTTCAAAGCCAATTCGCTCCAACACCTTGACTCAAGACTTTAAACACTACCACCTCAATGCAGAACAGCCGATAACAGGCTGACAGTGAGTGTAGGGATCCAAACTTTAGGTCAAGGCCATCTGAGACAGACAACGGCAATATGTTATGTTATTAAATAATGTTGGCAACATCAAGAGAACATTTAATTTATACGAAGTTGCCGTTAACCACCTGACGATGTCGTATACGTCAACAATTCCAGCTTTTATGTCATATTCAATATCTCCAGGTCAATACAGTGTAAGACTTACTTTTGTTTTAATAGAAGAGAAAGGCGCCGTTTCAACGAGGTCTTCCATGCGATCGTGGGCCTTTTAGAAGTGTCTTCATCCAGCCTGGAACAACAGTGTCTTTGTACAATAAATCCATAATGATGAATCCATTAATCACGTTACGTAATCTCCTAATATAACGTTATATCTCCGCGTCGCTTCAAGCTAGCGTCGTTCTGTATGTTTTAGCCTGAAGGCTAACATCTGGAGGGCTTCTGTTTGATCTTAGCCCTTCCAGACGCTTTGTTATCCGGCCTGGAACTTCAGTGTCTTTTTGAAAACTTTCCACAATAATTCCATAACGACATATCCACAACTGAAAGTTTATTATTTAGTCATCTTTTTCTGTTAGCACTGGCCATCATGACTTTATTTACTGGGCTAAGAGTGTGTCGACCAATCAGAGGCTGTCTTTCTGATAATCTTCTTCTTCTTTGGCGTTTTACGGCAGCGGCAATCGCAAAGACTCTGCCCCATTCCAAACTTGAAACAATAAATGAGCTGAAATAATGATATAACAGCTTAAATGTAATAAATAATGCATAGATTTTCATTTGTGCATTTGTATAGTATTGTAAGGGGTGGCCCCAGGGCACATTGAGTATGGATGAATAGTTTTTCTTGGGTTTTTTACATATTGTATGTTACTTTTTATTACAGTTATAAAACAGTCCGTCAACATACTATGTGACTTATTGACAGGGAAATGAACATGAAGAGATGTGTCAGGAGAAAGGCAGCTCGCTCAGCCAGCCTAATCTGATACAAGCAGCAGGGCCTGATGTGTGTGTGTGTGTGTGTGTGTGTGTGTGTGTGTGTGTGTGTGTGTGTGTGTGTGTGTGTGTGTGTGTGTGTGTGTGTGTGTGTGTGTGTGTGTGTGTGTGTGGGTGGATGTTCTTGTTTAACTATATTCGTGGGGTCCAAAAACCGGGAGTCCAGTATACTTGTGGGGTCCCGACAGCTTTGTGGGGCCAAAATGCTGGACCCCACAAGTTTAAAGGGCTGTTTGAGGGTTAAGACTTGGTTGTAGGATTATGGATATAATTAGGTTATGGTTAGGGTGAGGGTAAGGGTTAAGGTTAGGCATTTAGTTGTGATGGTTAAGGTTAGGGTAAGGAGCTAGGGAATGCATTATGTCAATGACGGGTCCCCACAAAGATAGTGAGACGCACTATGTGTGTGTGTGTGTGTGTGTGTGTGTGTGTGTGTGTGTGTGTGTGTGTGTGTGTGTGTGTGTGTGTGTGTGTGTGTGTGTGTGTGTGTGTGTGTGTGTTAAATTAGTGTGATTTGGCCTCCTGATGTCTCACAGCAGACAGGAAATGCATTGGAGATGGCACAACTAACTTTTTGGATAAAAGCGCATGGACTTTTCTGGAGAGAAAAAAAAACATTTTTTTTTTATTTGTGTTAGCTACAGTGTTTATTTCTGTTTCCCCTGATTGCCAAGACATGGGAGAACAGTTTGCAAAAGCTTAAAGTCCTAGCCAGTATTGTTCTCTGTGTGATTTCAATACATTTCTGTGAGATTAAATTTCTGTTTAGTTTTTTCTTTTGTCTTTAAAGTCATATAACAATTCATACATTCATGTGACATCCCTGCAGCATACATAGTCTCACAGCCCAGGAACAACACAAGGAAACCAGGCGAACCAAATATTTCATTTATTGTACATAATTGTACATGTTTAGTCAATCATAACCCACTTCCACTGAAAGTCAGTTAAATATGTTGCCCCTTGACTCCTTCAGACGAAGTGACGATGGAAGAAGTGGGCCAGTCCACCCAGCTGAGGGCGGGGGAGCTTATCATCATCGTGGTGGTACTTATCATGTGGGCAGGTGAGGACAAAACTGTTTATTAAACCAGGATCACACAGCTTCACACACAGCGGTCCGTGGGAATCTTACTCAAAACAACAGAAAAAATACAAAAGCAGGAGCATTCATTTGTGTTTAAAGTGATGGTTCGGAGTAATTTCATCCTAGGCTGCTTTGCACCTTGACCTCGAGCCAAACAACCCCCCATAAGTTTTTTTCCCTTATTATAACGTTGGTCGAGTTAGCGTTATCAGCTGGTTAGCTTAGGGCAGGCTCTAATGGATCCACGTTTGTATCTCGTAAATTACCCCACTAATAATGCCCGGAATGATACCAAACTTCTACAGTAGTACAAATAGTTTATGTAATTATAAATATATATAAAACGAGGCATTAGAAAGTTTGTAACTACACCAGAAGTATGTAGTAGTAGTATGAAAGTACTGTGCGATAGTGCCGACAGCACCGATAGCGCCAATAGCACAGTAGCAGCCGAGAGGAGTATCCATCAGGCAAGTGTTATTTAAATATACTTCTGGTGTAGTTACAAACTTTCTAATGCCTCGTTTTATATATATTTATAAGTACAGAAACTATTTGTACTACTGTAGAAGTTTGGTATCATTTCGAGCATTATTAGTGGGGTAATTTACGAGATACAAACGTGGATCCATTAGCGCCTGCACTAAGCTAACCAGCTGATAGCGCTAACTCGACCAACGTTATAACAAGGGAAAAAAGCTTATTATATGGGGGGTTGTTTGGCTCGAGGTCAAGGTGCAAAGCAGCCTAGGGTGAAATTACTCCGAACCATCACTTTAACCAGAGTCGGCTGATCATGAATACACTGTGCCTCTCCTCCCAGGTGTGATCGCTCTCTTCTGTCGCCAGTACGACATAATCAAAGACAACGAGCCCAACAACAACAAGGACAAAGCCAAAAACTCCTCCGAGTGCAGCACTCCTGAACATCCGACAGGGGGGCTGTTGCGCAGTAAGGTATAACCCAACCCCCTCCTCCCCCACCCCGGGTGCCTCCCCCACAGCGGCGCCGGGCAGGTGAATGGTCCCCGGCCACTTCTAGACTTTTTCCACTGACACTTCATGCACAATCATAGTGTCATCTGAAACTCAGCTTCAGGCTTAAGCTAAACACTGCTTTAACATGCCGCCATTGTGTGCATAACTTTGCAACCTTCAAATAAAAAACACACTAGTCATGGCTTCTAATAAGTTTTTTTGACAAACGCACAGAGCCCTATACCATATCCATTTCCTGCCCTCAAACCAGTGCAGAACACGAGACAAAATAAATCGTTATCCCTTTCACTCTTTTGCTTTTAGGACATGAGCACAGAGGCATCCTCATGCTCATTGAAGACGCTTATTGTATGATTCCTGTGGGTCCTTCGGCCTTCTCATACCTGACATCTTCCTCTTTTCTCCCTCAGTTCCCCAAGAACAACAACAACAACAATAGAATGCCATCTGTCAACATCATTGAGGTGTGACTGCCAGAACATCTTCTCTTTATCTAAAAGACTTTGTGTTCTCACAAGCAAGCAGACCCCTTTTATAGGCCCATCTGCTTGTCAGGATGAGGCTAGGACTGTGGGCCCCTCGGCAGCATTTACTCTCCTTTGGCACGGGGCCCTGCCGCTGAAGGGAAGCTGCATGACTCTGGGGGTCAGGCACGACCTGGCCGGAGCTGGTCTGAGAGCTGAGTCTGCAGCAGAGTGACTGTGGCGAGAGTTCAGGGGCTGCTCCGTGCTCAATAACTACTGTACCATGGGGCAGCAGAGATTAGGGCCAAATGGTTCCGATGGTGGAGAAAAACCAACCCCAGGGACCAAAGCCAGAGACCTTTTCATTCTCTCTCTCTCTCTCTCACCTCTTTCTTCTCACCATTTTTCAGTGCATTATAAACAACCACAAACTTGGACATTTCCAATTACTGGGTGGCTCTAAGATACATCCACTTTGTCGAAATCGTCTCCTGTACTTTAATCTTCTACACCTTATTTTCTTCATAATGTTTTATACGCTCTCTGAATTGAAGGTAGACACTGTATACCATTCATGTATTAGTATTATTGTAGTTTTACTTATTTTACTTTTAACAAGGTGCCACCAGAGCAGTCGTGTTGTCCTGGTATCTTTTTTATTTTTTTATTTTTAGATCCCCCCCTCAGGCAAGGAAACTCCTGTGGGAAATGATTTCATTCTGGCAAGCTTATTTTCCCCCCTCAGGGAATCCAGACTCCACCTGGCTGATTTAGGAGCCATTTCTCACATGTACTGTGATGACGCCATTGCAGCTTTAGAGGGATCACTCGGCTCATCACCGGAGCTGAATCACCCAATTTGTCAGAAAAGACAAAAGTAATTCACTAATATTGAAAGGCATCTCTGACCAGAACACATGTATACAGTGAAGTGTGTAACCAGGCCAGCTGTGGTATCATTTTGGTTACATTTGCGTTTTTCCTCTAACTTCTTTTATGCTTTTATTATAGATTTCTGAAATGTTACATTCCACATCCAGGATGAGCCCTTTAGTATTCCCTTGTGTCTTTCTGTTTGAGGGTGATGAATTTCAAAGCATGTCATAATGGAGTGCATTCATCTAATTAAAGGACTATAAAAAGGGACTGGACTCTATGGATGTCTATGGAGAAGTGGCTTCTGCAGAAACACTGAAGAGATCCCTTATATCAGCAATAAGCACGGAAGCAAGGACTCAAACTCTGTAGCCTGTTCGTCCAAAACTTGACCTCCCGGCATGCAATGTTCAGACAGATGAACAAACTGCACATCGAATATTGAGGGAATTAACCCTGAGCTTCATTTGCAGGTAATCCCTCTCCTGAACTTTTAGAGAAGTCTTTCAGCACTGTTGTAAAAAATTCAGTTTCTGATTGAGAGCATGGAAAAAAAACTTTTTATGGGCCCAAAATTCAACCCAGAGACTTCCTTATGACATCCTGAACAGATGTCACCAAGACACAAGGGCTTCTATCAAGACTTTTTCACAAATCAGAGTGAACATTTGCGTTGAAACTCCATGTTGAGGAGACTAAGAATAGCGATAAGGGATCCACACTGTTACCATACGGTACTGTGCACTGTATACCGCAAGGGAACTTGTTTGAAGAAAGCAAATAGTGTATTTGAGGGCTGATTCAAACTCAGTAGTTCTGCCTTAAAAATAATTGTATCTTATGATTTATCTAATAAGATGGAAAAGCCCTGTATCTCACATTTGAGTCATATTCATTAGCTTTCACATAATATTTAACTGTGTGCAAAGCAAAAGGAAACATTACAGATGACGTGCAGACCGAGCTGAGGTAAGATTGAAAATCTGGGAAAAAGTGGTTGACATTGAATGTGTAAATATATTTTATATTTTATTCTAGTTTGGTGGTGTCAGCTTAGAGAGCCTTGAAATATGACTAATGTGGAAAATGTATAGAATCCTAATGTAAAAGGATACTGCTACTGGTGATTTCTTTTGTTAATACACTGTTGTTAAAGTCTTTTTCATAGCACTCCTATACGCTTATGTATTTCTATTAAATCATGTCATCGTGCTGTTTATGTGCATTATAAGAAAAAAAAACTCTTCTTGATGAGGAACATGATGAAAAGCGCTGGATACTTTAAATAATCATCCAAACATAAATAGTTGAGAGCCTTTCAGCGGCTGGACATCCATCTCACAAATACATGCACACAAACACAACAGGTCACAACACCCATAGCCTCAAGTGTGGTGGTAGTGAGAGGCAGAAAAGATGGTTAAGAGAGCGCAAGGAAGGATACGGTTGAGCGGAGTGGGTAGAATGATTACTAATGCAATGGCAGGCTTTTATCACTCCTTGGCTCCCTCTCCTCCCACTGAGAGTGAAAAAGCTCAAGATTGCGCTCCTCGAATGAGCTCAGATTCACGTCAGATGCAGGAGCAGGTTTAAAGTACAGTCATAAAGTGGGGAAAGGGAAAAGGAATGTGGCCTGTCGGACTGATTAACACTGATGTTTAAGCTGTTACCAGGACAAAAATCTCTTTGTGAAACCTCAAAACCATGTTCTGCTGCATTACCCAGTTATCAGCACTTCACCGAAAACTTCTGCAGCTGGTTGAAACTGTTTTTCCCCAGGAACACTGCACCCGGAGCTGCTGGCTCTCCAATCGATAGGCATCCATCCACACGCAGTAACAGATAATGATTGTCGTCTCCCTGGATGGTTTCTTTAAACTAGGGCCATGTGTGCCAAAAATATATTTCTAAACACATTCCCTGTGGGTATTTTTTAAATTTAATTTCCTCTTCTGTTGCTTAAATGAGTGCAACTTCAGGCAGCAACACAAGAGGTTTACTTATAGAACTGTCACAGAGGTTCAACTAGGAATCATTTGTCCTTATCCGAATCGAGGGTCTATAGAGGGTGTCTTATGCTGTACAGATCGTAAAGCCCCTTGAGGCAAAGTTGTGATATTGGGCTATATAAATAAAATTGACTTGACAACTGAATAAAAAGTAAAAAGTAAAAACTGAGTGGTTTAACTGCCGGTGTAATTACTATATTCCTTATTACCTTGTTATTAAATGCAGGGCTATTGTAGTTTGTTGTCCAACTTCACTGTTAAAGAATAGTGTGACATTTTGGGAAATATGTTCATGCACTTTCTTGCAGAGAGCAAGTAGAGAAGATTGTTACCACTCTCATATCTATAGCCTAGTTTAGCATAAAGACTGGAAACAGGGCTTCAGACATGAGCGCTATCAATTTTCCCATCCAACTCTTGGCACAAAAGCATTTTTTCCCTAAATGTCAAACTATTCCTTTAAGGGTTACAGCTTCTGCATACAAGCAATGTGTTTGAGTGAGCTCTCATGCACAGAGATGATAATCCAGCAGCCTCGGTTTGATGTTATATCAAACATATATCAACAGTTATATAATATATAATTTGAGGGGTTAGACAATGTTTAACAACTACACAGAGGTCTTGGACATGTTGGATGAATTAATGGAAGACATCTGGCTATCTAATTAGAGTCCACACATTTCATATCTTGTGGTGTTATGTGCAGTTTGTTCGGTCAGTCATGCGTGGACCTTTACTGTCCCTACTTATAAAAAACAAACTGGATTCAAGTCGTTAGGGTTGGGTATTGTTTGGATTTTTACGATTCCGATGCCAAACCGGTACTTTTAAAACGATTCCGATTCATAAACTGATTCTTGAAAAACTGAAAAAGTGTAATATGTTTACTAGTGATCACATGCAGTGAATGGTTAATATGCTTTTACGTCCGTTTTGGTGAGCTCAGAGAGAAAATATGGCATTTTAAAAGTAGCCTACATTTACGGTAGCTAGCTAACGGTAGACTACAGAGAAAGTGTGATATTTTTACGTCCATTTTGGAGCAACAGAGGGAAAATATTTAATTTGACACATTAAGTGGAACCGAAATGAGGAACCGAAAATTTGCGTTCTAATCCGGTCCGATTCCTACTGGTTGCGTAGGAACCGGGTTTCGGTACCCAACCCTATTTATAACTATAAGGACATCCAGCCACTATTGGTGTTGCTGGTTAAAACAGGTTTAGTAATACACCTGTCAACCACAGATCCTTAAATCACTTACATCTTATGGTGACGACTAAGAACTCAACATTCCACTTGAGCCCTGTGGTGGCAAACCACTCTTCTAGCAACACACTGAGGACTTTTTTTTCAGTGATGTGTTCTCATGCTACTGTTTGTATGATACAATGCCCAAAAAATATGGTATGCTTAGTAGCAGAAATGGGACTACTTTGTGACGAGACAACAGAGCAGTAAAAATACACTGGATTCTTTTCTTTTTTTTTTAAAACATCTTACACACATGTATTTTGTATTAAACTACAAACATGCCTGGAATGCATCATTGTGATATTACAGGGAAATTGGACTATTTCATAAGTTCTTTAAATATAGTAATGAGATCCACAAAGCAGCATGTTTTAGAAAATGAACTGCTTTATTAGTGCTATCATGTTTATATTAATTGAATGAAGTGTACAGGAGTCATTGCTTAACGAGGGCTAGCATGGTTTAACTATTATGCACAAGGTTACACAACTTCAGTTATTTAGAATATGGTGTATGCTTCAATAAAATGAAAAAATATCTTAATATTTTCAACCAAAGTCTGTCTGATCTTAATTGTGAACAATGGCATTAACAAGTGACATTTAAAACTAAAAATGAGATTGTCTAAACATTTCTGTGCAAAAAAAGAAAAAGGTCAGGTTAGTAGATTTATTTCTTAAGAAAACTTACAGAACCAAGGCAGCGAAGCTCTGGCTTCAACCGTCAGTTTCCTCCATCAGAAAAGCACATAGACCGACAGTTGGTCATCTTACTGTTACTGGGGAGGAATGGAGTTTTGCCTGAGGAGGACATTAATCCTTCTAAAAAATTCACCAAACAATATGGTTTCAGTCAACATTTACTGTCGAGTTAGCAGCTTGTGTAAGAAAACGTGCCTATGACTTTGAAATCAATGAGACTTAAATAGCACAACACAACAAATGACTTGGATCTTAGCCAAGTCCCAAATTAAATTAGGTACATCTGGTATCCATTTATCAATACAAGAGCAATTGTTTGGTCAAATAAAGGCAGTGGGATTTTGTAGCTGACATGCATGGCTTCTATCTCAGTCTCGGTTTTGAGCGGTACACTGTTTTGACAAAACCCAACACAGCCAAAGAATTGTAAGGCATTTCAGATAAACAGAAACCATTTCTTCACTGCTGTCATCCTGCTCATGACTCTGGAGGGGCAAAACATGGTTGGAAAAGGTGTAGAGGTGCTGCGGTTCCTCTGATGCACACATGCCCTGCAGTCTGCACAGTACGTGTCACAAGGCCTTTACTGACACCCACATACCTCTGCCTTCTGGATGGCTGGCCAGGACAGGCTGCCCCACTATCTGTACATACACATTTAACAGCTTGCATTATTTAACGAATGGGCGCCATGCCGATTAGTTCCCTGTATTTGGGCTCCACATGGTCACTTCTGCCAGCCTGTACACAGCACTCGGATGGTGAGAAGTTAACTCTTTTAAAGCTGACAAAGATGCAGCATTATTCAAACATTACAACACACAAGTGATGACAACTGTAGTGGCAGATGAACAGGCTAGGCTTTATTATAAGTGACGAGTACTTCATCAAGAAAACCATCTTACCCCTACACAGCCCTGCTGACTTTAGGGCCTGAGTTCTCCACTCGGCACCTGTGGCACACTGACACTTAAAACTTTTCTTACAATGTTACAGGGTTTAATGAGACCACAGTGCAGAGTATCCTCTTAAGCAGCCGAGAGTACACTGTGGTCACTGCTGTTGTACAATTAAAAGGTCAGTTCACACAAATCACGGCTAACATTTTACCATGTAACCCCTAGTGGTCATGTTTTGAAATATCCACCACTGAGACCTCTCAATCGCTTCCTGCTAACACTGTGCCAATGTGTGGGGCACAAAAACAATTTCTGCCTGCCCACATACAAAACATATTAAATCACATAACTGCAAAGGTGTGTTGACTGTGATGTCATAAAAATAAGTAATCCAATATTTCTATCAGTTTCCTCGATTTTGAGTTAAATGTGCAGTAATGTCTATTTACATGAATCTCTAGAGGTTGTATGCAGGGTTGGACTAAAACCTCTAGGTAAACATTACCAGGATTACATAAAACATTTAAATCAATGACTTCGCCCTGCACTATACCTTCCACCAACTGTTTCCTCTCCAATCAAACACTAGGCTTCACAGGTTGTACAAGGGTGGACAATGTAACAGTACACTTAATCAACAGGAAATAAATCAACAGGAACAGATATGAAACGTGTCAATACATGCTGGACTGTCCTAATCATATCCAGAGTAAACATGAATAGAGGATACCTTTGCACTCGGCACAACAGCAAATACTTAGAACATTTCAAACAGTAGAAAAACAAAACATGCACATACACATTAAAACATGCACAGTTTCAAATATAGTAAAACATTAAGATGCTTGCTCCTTAGCATAATTTCTATATTGTCAACATGGGGGCATGCATAGTTAACAAAAATAGAGAGCCGCACTTAAACAAAAATAAACACCACATATATAAATAGGAAAGAACAGTACAAACATTAATATTAAGTGCCGTTGGTACAAGGTAAAACATTTGCCAAATTTAGGGAAACGGGCTCCTTTCAAAGATTTTTGGGACCTTGGCAAAGCGCTTGTGTGTTCCGTAATTCCTGGCCTGCCATTCAGGGAGGGTCATTTTAGGCATTTGGATTCCAAGCCGTCTTCGGTAGTTCCTAAAAATAAGCACAGATCTGTATTTTGCGTTGGCTGAAACAGGTCTGCTTTAGGACTATTTGAAATCCACACCTCTTTGTAACTAAGAAGAAACCCAGTGAGAGCCATGTACCTGCGCGTGAGATCAGAGGGATGCTGCCACTGTCGGCCATCTGTGCCTGAAGCCTGGTCGGCCACACGGGTCATCAGGGTCAGCAGCTCACTCATGACATCTTCAGGAAACAAGTATGCTTTTGTGAAACCACACTTAAAAAATGAACATGATAGGCGGGTGTATTGTGGTTCTCTGGTGTGTCTGGTAGAGCTCAGGGTCATACCTGGATTGGCGCCTTGATGCTCTTTCACGTGTCTGGTGACAGAATGAACATAGAGCCGTTTCTCACGCTCCCAGTCCACCTCCCTGTCAAAGATCACTGGCCTGAAAAAGACAAAACCTCTATACAAAACTATATAACTACTACAACTATATATATATATATATATATATATATATATATATATATATATATATATATATATATATATATATATATATATATATATATATATTTTTTTTTTTTTTTCTTTTATTGGGTAGGTAACCGATTTGCAATTTTGGTATTCGAATATTAAGTTTTTTTTTTCCCCCTCTTCAATACTGTAGAACAGGAACCTTAAAAATATGTATACCTTTGATAAAACCCCCATAACAGCACAGTGTTTCCATTTCAGCTAAGTGTAAGCGCTGTTACACACCAACCAGACGGCCGACCGTCGACAGAAAAGGCCCGAGGTCCAAAAAAATGCCTCAAAACACACTGAGGCAACGCCGACTTAAGCGTACGCTCTGCGCATGTGCGAAACGTAATACGTCTCCATAGCAGCAGGCGGCGCTTCTCTGTATTGTTTCCCAGAAAATGAAAACCGGCAACTGATAGGACGAACGCGTCACGTGGGTCTTTTTTCTCCGAAAATTCATGGCGGCTTGTTCAGAATACGATCTCATATTGTACTAAAATAGTTCACCGAAACGTGTTTCTGAAAACATTTTAAGCGAGAAATAGGCCATACAGTTGCTGAATCTGTCTTCATTTCAGATCGACAAAGGCTCATTGAGCGGCTCATCCGCTCGCCATTTCCGGGTGAGTCCCGACTGCCCTGTCTCCGACTGAGCATGTCGGGTCGGCCAAAATGAAGGCCGACAGCTCCTCCGACGGCACGGAACACACCGAACAGACTTGAGTCACTGACCTCGCCAGACTGTCCGACGGACTATAATCAGGTTGGTGTGTCAGGGCCCTAAGAGTAGCCCACAGCAAACAGCTCCACAAACTTCAAGCTTCTTTAGATCAGGCTAGAGGTGATGGACATATCTAACAAATAATGACCTTTATTATCAAAACTGCAGTAGCCTTCAACAGTAAATAACCCGTAATGTCATTGAATACATAAATGTAAAACAGGTTACCCCAATCTACCCACAACAGACTTCAGCCTCACTGGTTTTGTATAAAATAATCTGCAGACCTCATCTACATGATGTTAACTGTAGCTAGCATTAGCCAAGCTACTTAAAACAGCTGCTCAGCTGGACAGATGTCTCAGGGATGAACTATACTGTGCTTTGACTTAATCTGTCCATTTACTGCCATCACTAAAACGCATTTATACTCAGAGCAGGAAATTGTCACTTACACAGTGAATCACTTTTGTGTTGATCTTGTTAGAAGAGTAATCAAAGTGATGCCGTCTAACACTCAGCTCTCAGCTTGCAATAGCTGAGCAGCTGCTTCTGTTCAAGCATAAGTATGGGCCTCTGATAGCTAAACCACACAGCCACCAAACAAAAACTCTGGAATTTTCATAAATTCTTCTTTCTGCTTCAGAGTTCTACAACACGGTGTGCCGCCCTTTGGGCGAGATTCACTGAAGTTTGCCATCACATTTATAAAAAATAAACATTGCAGTAGTAATTTCAGCATCCGATAGTTTGGATTTTTTTTTACTATTAAATAAGCCCATGTTCGACTTCTGACAGCCCTATGGCACAGAAAGACAGACAGGTAAAAATATGAGAGTATTATCAAGGACAAACACAGTTGCCCTTCCACATTGTGTTTTATATGGTTCAACAGCTCTCCCTACAGGTGGCAGAGGCTACTACAGTACCTTCGACTCCTGGCACTGACACATTTGGCAGACGTGGAACCTCTGTTCTCATCTTGGCTCAGCTTGGTGGGGTTAGCGGTTTGCTCTGGCAGAGAAGCTGCTGCTGTTGTGTTACTGCTGGAGGTGTGCTGACCAAGAGCCACCACAACCGATTTCACCTTGAAAAAACACACACAAGTTGCAGAACGCACACTACATATTGTACAAAATGAGCACGTGACATGCAAACAAACATGACCGCATGCGTGCAGGACCACATCAATGGCAACTCTGCTTACCTGAACTTGGAGGGGTAATGTGGTCTCATAAGAAGTGTCCAGAGTGGTTTCCGCTCCGCCAGGTGTGGCTTGAAACATGGATGATTCAAATATGGGGGAACCAATATTCCATGCCTCATCAACATCACCTTCTAAAAGCTCTACAGGACAGTTATCAGGCTTCAACAATGGCCCACTTACAATAGGACACAAATCCCTAACTGTGAAGGAAACTTCCTGTCCAGACCGCACAGCTTGTTTAGGACAACCTGGCTCAGATGAACATTCAGGATGGTCCCCCTTCTTGGATCTAACACGCAGGTACTCCTTCTCTGGAGTCTCAACCTCACCTAACCTTAGCAGGGAACTCGAGGTAGCTGGAGGCACCTGAGAGTATACTGACTGAGAGGGGTTCTTTCCCATTTTAAGGTCCTTTATGTAGGACATGGAGAAATAACCCTTATCCTCTTCTACATCATTTACATTCAGATGCATTTCTTTCTTAAGCTCCTCTCGTCCTTCCTCCACTTGTCCATCTCCTCTATCCAAGTGTTGTCCATTTGCCACAGTTAAAACTGGCTTATTTTGAGAAAATCCTACAGCAGTGCCCAAGGGATTGAGGCACAAGATGTCCTCAACATCACAGTCAAAGGCAGGTGCAAGATCTTTCTCACACCTCAAACTGTGTGGTGCAGTCCCCTTACTACCCCCTGGCTGTGTTGAGGAACAGCACTCAACTTGCTCTGAGCGTAGCTGAGAACTCACACTTTTTATTTCACTCTTAATATCTTGTGTCTTATCTAACAATGCAGGCGTAGAGTTGGCAAAGGGGGACACTGAGTCCTGTGTTGCAGGAGAGCTGCTGTAGTCCATGAAACACCCGAGGTCTGGGGACACATCCTTTGGACTACTGGCCTTTTTTGCTGGAGTCTGATAACTGTCATCCTCCAATTTTCTTTTTCCAGCACTATTGTTTACCAACTCAATTTTAAAATTAATAAACGGGTTTGAGAGCTTTGTCTGGTGATCGAGACTGGCCTTTTCCTCACAAGTGATCATCCTTGAATAAATGGACAGAGGTGTAAAATGTTTGGCTGGATTGAGCCTATTGAAAATTGGGTTTGTTGTCAAATGCGCTTTATCATCCATGTCTGTTGAAAACAGAATAAAACACATACATCAGATCGTCAGTTAACTACCTTCAGATCATCATTGGAAAACAACAAAAATGTTTTTATAGTCAATGATTGGAGCTAAAATCAAAGTGATAAATATAAAATGAACTTGTATAGTACTTAAATGTTTTAATTTCATTAGCTAGTAGCTGAAAATCGAATATTTCAAGAAAAATATATTTGAGTTCATTAGATCCATCATCCTTCATAAGTCAACTTAAGTAAAAGTAACGTTAATGAGAAGTGCATGACCCTGACCCAAACCCTGAATACAATGAAATCGGAAATGAATCGACACACACTTGCTATAGCTTAGCTAGCTAAGTTAACTGGTGGGTTTATCTTCACAAACTCATATTAGCATAAACTCACAGGGTTTCATTTTAAAGATAAACAAAGAACACATAATTTCAAAAGACACCAAATTTGGCAGGGTGGTTTAAATAAAACGAATAACCATTTTTTTTCTATTTAACGTTATGCATTTACTTAGCTAGCTAAATGGCGGACTCCTTAAAAATATAACGTCCAGGGTTTCAAAAGGGGCCATTGCCAGCATGAGCTGGCACCGACAACATGTAGCTAGTTAACGTTACTTACAGAACAAACCTAGCTACACACAGCGTGCATTTTTCTCTAATAACGTTGCATTTAGGGTCACCCTGTAATTTTCTTCAACAAAGCTAAGTGTCTTGTCAATTCATCATGGTTGGCTAAATAATTTCCCTCAACGTAGCCTTGACTGGGATTTAGCTAGCTAGCTAGCTAACGTTAGTTACGGTCAATGGCTTGTAATAAAAAAAAAAAATAAAAAAAATAAAATAATATATATATATATATATATATTACGTTAGCTAACGTTAGTGAAGTAGGGAATTTGCAAACATCGCCTTATCTTAACGTTACCTAGAAAATGTCTACAGTTTCCATAGTTCAACTAATTAAATTTAATTAACATTAGTGATTCTCAATGTAGCTAGCTAACATTAGCTAGAAGTGCTCGGCGGGCATTTTGCTACGCTAGCAGTTGGCTAATGTTAGCTAATTTCGTTTACGTTACTAATAATTTGGTATACCAAAGGTAGCTAAACTGTAAACGGTAATATAAATTAAGGTAAGCTGATGCCAGCCAACGGAATTCTGCACTAATGCTCTACCAAAATGTGATAACATAAAATGAACTCACCTCCTATCGAACATCAGCCAACTATGGAAAACCAACTACCTGTCGCTCCTCTCGGCCACGCGCAAATGTGGTTGATTGATACAAGAACGTGCACAAGGGCTTTACATTGGATGGGGGCGCTGTTCAAGTTCAGACTTGTATCTAGCTAATGTGCTGCATTGTTGTCATTTAATGTAGTTAGTTCGGCTCTTAATTAGCGACTTTTGAATTGACAAAACTCTAATTCTGAAATTCTGGAACAGACTCCAACAGACAGTTAGGACGGCAGAGAAAGGTAGGTGTCAAACATAAGACTGATGCCTCCAGACATTACTTCACAGGAAGCAAGTATCCTAACCCTATTTCAGCTTCTCCCCCCTGGTGGGCGCTACAGAACACTGTTCGCCAAAACATCCAGACAAGAACAGTTTGATCCCACAGGCCGTCAACTATGAAGAGTGTCAAGATTCATCCCTGTGCAATTACCAAACACAAAGCATCCACCTTTTATAATTAAACACATGAATTAAACATGTAAATATTTGTTAATACACTCCAGATCCAGTATAACTATATAGACTGACCTGAATACAGTGTAGAAGTCGGTAGAAGTACTGATTCCATGGGTTACTTAAGAAATTACATATTCTCATCATGGTAGTTGACATTTTTTGAGTACAGTCGAATATCAAAAATCCCGCTTTCACTAAGGTAGATTTTCAATTTCTGTAATCCGCTCCTTTTGTAAAGGCAAATAATCACTTTTAAAAGTATGAGAAAATCTGACATATGTTTTAGATTTTAACTCTGCTTACATTCAGTCAGCAGGCTACATTTACATTGCTATGTTTTGGTTTAAAAAAGTAGCCTTAGTGACCACATCTATCTCAGCGGCTGTTACTCAAGGTAGTTCTCATAACAGCTATTTTAGCACTTCATTTGAGTCATTTTCAACACAAGTAACCATAATGTACTTTACTATTTTTAAGTGAAACCAGTACTTCTCTAATATTCTAACACTACTTTCACTCCTGCAGGATTCTGGGTAAGCGATAAACTGTCCTGAAGTCAAACTTCATAACAGGTCTCACTCCCATGACAGAGAGACAGAGATTAGTGAGATGATAATATCTTTGTTGGTGTGAGATACATTCGGTGATTAGAAGACAGGGGGAGATGAGAGACTCCAATCCGGTTGAAGAAATGTAAGCTACGTCCCAATGCAGGGGCTGCAGACTTCAAAGGCTGTGGCCTCCGAAGGCTGCAGCCCCTGAATTGCTATACACTATAAACATAGCTATAGTTTCAAATTAAGCTTCTCTTAAAATTTGTGAATATGGGCCTAAAAGTATCAGGGTCAAGATCCATAAGCATGCACTCATCACGCGTGTATGTTCTACTTTTTGAAACTATCTCAAAAGCTTTGTTTGATTTTTTACAAGGGGAAATGCATTGTTTCCTGTGAGGGCTGGAAACTGGATGACTCCTACACAATTTCTTCTTATCTTTATTACACAAACATATTACTCACACACGCACACACACACACAGACAAACCACACACCCTAATCACATGACTTCTGAGTAACAATCACCTCATGAAGCTTAGACTCCTACTTCCCTGAAGTCTGAACCCTAAACATTGTGTTTTGGTAAATCACAAAATATCACTGTTGTCTTGGCAACTACTGTACAACATGAACAACAATGAAGGGTCACATGATATGGCAACATATTCCCCACACCAAGGGTAATTATCTCTTATCCTAACAAAAGATCCAGTCTTCTCGCAGACTATGACTGTTCAAGTTAAGTTAAATGCCATCACCTTTTTTACAGGAACTGTCCAAATATGGTCAGATGTACAGTAAGCTTCCTGTGGGAAAAACTGGGGCTTTGTTACCATCCTAGCTACAAGAAAAGTGGCTTCCTTTTTAAAAAAAAATGTTCACAACTGCTTACAAACAAAATCTTTACATGTCACACACATTTTGAAACCAAGCAAAACTCCACACCAAATCTCTAAAACCAAAATCTATTTCTCAGCCTTTCACATTTTTCAAAACACTACACACAATTCTCTACCTAAGACACAAAAATCTAACATGACGTGACTTGCTTTCCTTTTCCAAACACAACCAATCAAAATGCTACACTTGTTCACCAGGTCACACACACATGTGCAAACGCTAATTGCTTAACAGATCACTGACCAATCCCTGATTTAGTATATAGGTCAAAGATCAGATGACCTGTTTTGAACAATGGATGCCAACAATAGACAGAGAGCAAGGGGAGTAGGAGGGAGAGGCAGGGGACGACAATGGGGACAAGTTCAGCCAGATCAGCCCCCCCCTACGAACATCTGGCTAATCACTAACATAACATACTGCCTATCTGTGAACACTTTTTTTTTTTTTTTTTTTTTTACTGTAACACATAACAGCAGACCTGTTTCTCATTGGCTGAACCGGTCACATCATCATCCACTACGTTTATATTGTTTATACACAGACACCCATTGACGATGACACATGACCAGGAAGCCGTCCCACCACTTCCTTCATAAACTTGAGGTCATGAGCCCAGTGAATCAAAAGTGGAGTAGTGTGTTTTATATAATAAATCATGTTTAGTTTCCACAGAGAAAGAAGTCGGGCAGCTGTTTGCTGAAACACATGCATTTGTAGATTATGTCCCTAAACTTTATTGATGAATACTTCTAACGTTTTTTACATTTAGTCAATTAAAAGTTAACATTAGTTATCTTTTGTAGTTCCAGAAAGGCGCTTCCCCCTTTTATTAGTACAGTGTTCACTACTATCTTAACATGTAAGATACAGTTTATAGAGCTGACACTGTTGTGACTTTTAATCTTCAAATAGGCAGAGAGAGAAAGTATGGCATATCACCAGATATTAAGACACACCCTTTTGCTAAAGAAAACCTAAAGCTAAAGAAACATATATATACACACATATATATATATACATTTTGACAAAAAAAAAAACTTGTTTTTAAAATGGTAGCCTTTTTAATGCAGGAAATGTGACATGAATTGATAAATGACTATAAAAACAAATTTCATAAAGCAGACAGAGTAACCAGAGGGACTCATGACTCAATGACTGGACCACCTCACAATCCACTACAATTATATCTTCACTATATCGCGCTCCACAAAACAATTGTACTGGATAAAATTACATTGCACACATTATTGCATCCAAACCCTGCAGTGTATTTATAATTTTATATATATAGTGTATAAAATAATAATAATAATATAAATACATTTTGGCATATAAATACTATGTTAGCATATGTATATCTGCATATAAATATCAGGTATTATTTCATATTTCATTCTTATACTTACTATTATAGTTTATATTTAGTGTATTACCCAACAGTATGGACATATGAATTTATACAGCCTCAAAACTATTTATATGTACACCAATACTTGTTCAATTATCAAGGGTGACACTGTTAAAATACTATTAAGCTGAGATACTGCTTCGCCAAATGTAACAGAAGTTTTATCTCACCAAAGATGAGACTGAAAAAAGGCCATATGTTGACAAAATTAGCGATATGTCTAGAGACAACTGTGGTGGATTCGGTCTTAAATGTGGCCAGGAACAATGACACAATGAGTTGAGCTTATAATGCCATGATACTGTACATACAACACAAGGTATATAGTTTCTTAAATCACATTCAAGTACATATGATTGTCCTGAACTGATTGCATTTGTGGATTTTTTTTTGCAAAGTGTACAGCCTTAGATAATATATAAAAGTAAAAAAAAATATATATATATATAAGAAAGTGTTTCCTTCAAACATTTACTTGCAGCAACTGATTTGCATTCCCTACCAATGAAAATAGAGCATTATTTAAAACTGCCCATATAAAAGAATGCATGTTATTTTACATATCGATTTGATTAGGAAATACCTGAAAAAGTTCATCCTTGAATTTGTAGCACAGGGCACAAAGGAGCACCACCAGGAAGATGGATGCAACACCAACAATAATTCCAATCCAGATGTGGGAAAACTCTGTCAGGACAAAGAGTTTGACAGTTAATCAAAACAACATACCTTTATTTACCTAAAAAGTTACATTATTTACTCATTAAATTATTGTTTTGACCTATTCTTGCCTTTTTGTCACTTTTTTCGAAGTTTGTTGCTTTTTGAAATTTTTTGAAATTTTTTGTCACTTTTGTCGCCCTAGTGTTGCCCTACTTCCTTCTTTCTACTGTTTTTTTTAGAAGTTTTTATTGCTTTTTTGAAGTTTTTGATACAATTTTTGACCTATTCTTGCCTAACGTCCTTCTTTCTTCCGTCTTTTTCCATGGTTTTTTGCCTTTTTTCATCAGCATTTAAATATTTTCCAGGTTCAAGGCAGTTGTTTAGTAAATCTATCGCTGACATCGCTGTTTGTTCCTCTTTATATAGACTTTTTATTTCTACCAAACATTATTTGCACTGGTTAGGGGGTACATGGCTTAAAGAAACTGTTCAAAGGTGGTACATTATTGAAAAAAGCTTGAGACCCACTGATCTATTAGTTATGAATGAAAAATGCTTTCAATCTAAGGTCTGTGTTGCTGTAGTGATTTCACACCACACTGCTTCCTGTTGCACTCAAACAATGTTTCATGCTTAGACTGCAAAACACACAGAGGGAGACACACTGTTGCTGTAAGATGTCACCCATATCTGATACTGTACACAGATTAACTAATATCATTTATGGCATTTACTTCTTCTTTACCTTGGTGTTTCTGAATCCGGGGGGCATTCAGAGTGCAGTTGACTAGAGAAAGAAGACATTCTTACATCAGAACACCTGATAAATTAAATACACATTTAAAGGAAAACACTCATAATGACAATCACAGATACAACAGGATGAGACAATCTGACAAAAGGACAATGGTGGAACAAAATGTTTACAATTATAAATAAGAGTTCAGTCTAGGACAGGAAATGATACTTACTCGCACAGTAAGCCATGTAACTTCCCCCCTATGGAGAAGAAACAAAGGGGCAATACAGTGAGATTATTATTGACAGAAAGACAACATTTTCAAATGAATCCTATCTTAACTCTATGTTTTTAGTACTTCTGATGTCAAAGTTATCATAGCTTATCCATAGTGCCATTATCTGATTCCCAAGTGAAATTTAAACCAACTCTTCAATCTCCTAACTACACAACATTATTTGGACTAAAACATTACCTTACATAATTGAAAAGATCTCATCCTTGTTTTAGTTCTCGCATTTCTTATATTTTTGTATATACAAGCTCATATTGTGAGTTGGTCAGTGTGAGGTAATGCTTTTTCACGTGGTAAAAGTGTGATACCTCTGAGATGCAGTTTCGTTCGAAGATGACAGTGTTAAAGCATTTTGTGGTGATGATAGCATTGATGGAGTGTCTCACAACCAGCTCAGGATTCTTCTCCTTGCGGTTTGCAATCACATTGCCCTAAAGTCAACACAGAAGGGGGGGGGGGGCAGTGAGTCCAACTCTCAAACCATATAACAAAAACCCTCATGTCTGTTCCAGCGAGGTTACAGTGATACAGTATGCTCATCAAAACAAGCTTGGCTATCACACTGCAAGTAGTCTTGCCTTACCAGACCTATCACAATCGTAAAATGCAGATGTCAAATGCCACATAAAATATTAAATGAAGTTAACTGCCCAACACAATACAGTAGCGTGAGCTATTTAAATTTGCTGGATACAATTTGCTCTTACGAGTGTATCGCTGTGTGTACTTTGTCCACAGCAATCCCCACCGATCGGTCCCAAAACATACCAGTTAGATAGTAAATGTTGTAAACATAATTCTTTGTAAATCTTTATTGTACGATTGTACGATGATCGCACAATCCAAATTTTCTTCAAAACTTGCCATTTTCAGCATGTGTCCTGCTAGACTGAAGGGATTATGAGAACGGCAACACACAGAGAGCGGAAGGTGAGGGACAAAGCTTTATCCTGGAAAAGTACTTCCGTTGATTCAAACTACAATGCAAGTAACTGATCATGTATTTGGGAGCTATATAATGTCATGAGAGATATGAGAAACATGGAAAATGTGTCAGAAAACACTAAGCTAAACTATTCTGGCTTGTCTAACTTACAGCTGTCCACGAGTACTCGCAGTCGAATGGCTTGACGTCTGAGACACGAGACACTTCTGAGATTGTGTACTTTGTAAGTTCAGCCTCCTGAACGGCCGTGCAGTTAATGTCCTGTCCACTGCAAAGTCGTAGAACACCACCTGTGGACAAAAAGACAAATACATCCCATGAAGCAAGATGTGGTTATGAAATGCTCTAATTCGTGAAGACTATGTCTGCAAATAACTATGAAACTGGCAATGGTAACCAGTGTTGGGCAAGTTACTTCCAAAATGTAATACATTATAGATTACTAGTTACTGTCATTTGAGAGTAATTAGTTATATTACAATATTACTGTCTCTGAATTGTAATGTGTTACACTACTTTTGCATTACTTTTGAGTTACTTTCACCAAAATAACAGGGGAAATTTGATTTGGCAGCTAGCTTGTGAATTTCACCACCGGATCAATAAAGTCTCGTCTTTATCCACTTTAATACATCATAGATTATTCATATTTTGTATAATTAATATAAATATGCAAAGTAACTAAAGCTATACAAAATAGATAAGTAAAACATATAATAGGCAAGTAGGAGAAAATGAAAATACTCAAAAGTATGGCATTGTTGTAAAATGTTTGTTTATAGCACTTCAATAAGAAATTCATGTTTAGGTTAAAACACTCTAAAGGAAATGTTCAATTATAGTGTGATTAAAACATTATTTACAGTACTTGATTTACAGCTGATTTGTGAAAAGGTACCACCTTATTTAACAGTAATTTAGTTTTACTGCGAAGCGTCACAGGAAGTGCTTTTATTTTGAAGTAAGCTACACGGAAGTTGTCTGTTGTGTAGCCTACTCTTGCTAGCTTACTGAGATGCAACATGTCTGTCAGGCTGAAGTTGTTCACTTTCTTGTTTGTAAAACTGCAACATATTGAACAGTAAATGGTCACAGTAAAAGACAAGCGTTTTTGGTCGTCATTCGAAGCCATTCCACTACAGGCATAGTTACTCTCCACGGCTGATAAAATGCAATGATATTTACGTGTAGCAAGCCTCAACATTAATTCCCGACATGTTTATATCTGTCAGCCGCTGACGTACCGTCACCTGTTGGGACATACATACATGCTGTCCGTACCGTCACCTGTTGGGACATACATGCTGTCCGTATCGTACAGTAATAATCTGCGTATTTTCTTTGTCGAATGTTGTAACACCCCCTAAATCGCAGGTGTATCGGGTAATATGGTGTCACGGAGAATTGTAAGCTAATAAAGATCTACAGAGGAGGGCATGGGGTGTATTCCAGGCCGATACCCCAATACAGAAAATCTCCGCTACCGTGCACTCCGGGCTCGGCCGGCGAAATGAAGAGGATACATCCGTGTTAACAGCACATGTCACTAGTAGTTAAACACACACACACATACACAACACATCGAATCTAACAAATATGTTTCTTCTCATTTCGGGCAATTATGAAATAACTTCATCTGACGATACTTTACGAACTTAATCTGTGATTGCATCACAGTCCACAAACTTTTTCTTGCCATAACGTATTAAGTTCAGGTGAACTTGCAATCAGTGCTAACGTTATTTGTCCATCGAGGCTATTCGGGGAGCGGTAAATATGTTAAAACGGCTAAACAATGCTAAAACAATATCGCTATATGACACACTTCCTTCTAAAACAATAGTCATGCCATTTGTTATTGTTTACAATTTTATAGCTGAGCAGTTTTCACGAGTGACGCAACGTTGCGTCACTCGTGAAAACTGCTCAGCTCTAAAATTAAAAAACGTACGTGATAGTGACGCGAAACATAAACATTTGTAAGTATTTGCTCTGTGCTGTGCAGGTTGTTGATTTCAATCAATTCATTTAAAACAATACATTATAGTTTACTCACATAAAAATAATAAGCAACACTCAATCTGCATCTTTCCAGCAGCCAGCCAGGCTTTTTCTCTCCAGTCTGATGATGGGTGCTGCTCTTGAGTCTGTATCTACACTTGTTGTGTGGTCTGCTGGAAGCAGACAGTACAATTGGTGGGCAGGCTGATGCAAGGGAACACTTAAGGAATTCATCATGTGATGAAACCACGTGACTATGTGTACATTACGGTGGTGAAGTAGATTATTTCGACCTGAAAAAAGTGCGCAATATTGCAATACTTAGTTAGAACATGTCTGTTCGCCACCTTTTGCCATTTTACATTAAAAAAGTAGAAGTGGAGCGGATGTGAGACTGGGCAGGTGGAGCAGAGGCTGATGTGTGTGTGTGTGTGTGTGTGTGTGTGTGTGTGTGTGTGTGTGTGTGTGTGAGAGAGAGAGAGCGATAAAAGAGACAAGCAGCACCAAGGGCATGTAACAGAGGAAGTGGCAGCAATTGGTAGGCTACTGGGTGGGTATAGCACCCATGGTGTAGCACCACTGGAAACATCTGGATCAGCCCGACGTGCAATGGTGATGGTCTCTGCTGAATGGCTTAAAATAAGGAAAATAATTATTCACCACAATTAATAAGCTCACAGAGCCATCACACAGAGACATCTGCCCTCTGTGCCAGGACAGACACTTCTTAGTCTGGAACCGTCCACGCTGCTGCATAGCAGGACTTAGCCAACATGGGGAAAACGCTCTTACTGGATGAGCTAGAGGCCGCCCCCCAAAGTGTCTTTATGTGCAGTGAAGCCAGTGTCCTCTTGGTCCCGTTTCCCTGGGGACAGACATTTCCATGTAGAGCAGGGCAATATATCGATATCATATCGATATCGTGATATGAGACTAGATATCGTCTTAGATTTTGGATATCGTAATTTCGTAATATGGCATGAGTGTTGTCTTTTCCTGGTTTTACAGGCTGCATTACAGTAAAGTTATGTCATTTTCTGAACTTACCAGACTATTATTTTCCTTTACCCACTTAGTCATTATATCCACATTACTGATGATTATTTATCAAAAATCTCATTGTGTTAATATTTTGTGAAAGCACCAATAGTCAACATTACATTATCGTTGAGGTATCGATATCAAGGTACTTGGTCAAAAATATTGTGATATTTGATTTTCTCCATATCGCCCAGCCCTACTTCCAAGAGTGGTTTTCTAGCATTCCAGTGGTTCATACCTTGATCTGCAGCTGGATTCTCATCTGGTTGCAGAGGGCACGAATGAAGGAATAGGAATAAACATCACATGTACACGATTTTACTTTTATTGAAATTAATGAATTAAATTAAATTCATATATAAACAAATGCCAAAAAATAACACTGGGACCCTCCCCGGAAAAAATTAGTAAACTAGCAAAGTCAATGCAACAATATAATTTAACATACAGTGGTAGAGTGCCAATAAAACACATTCACCCCCTTTGGACTTCATGTTTTATTTTTTTAACTATGAATCACAGTTGATTAATACGACTCACTGACATGGTCAAAGGAAAGACATTTTAAAGTGACAACATAGCAACTTTTAAAGTTGGTGCTATTTGGAGTTTCACAGTTTCCTTAAATGTTGGAAAAAACCCAATGTGATTCACAGTTAAATCTAGGGTTGGGTATCGTTTGGTTTTTTTACGATACCAGTGCTAAAAGGATACTTTTAAAACGGTGCAGGTGCCTAAACCGATACTTAAAAAAAAAAAATGCATATATTTAAAAAAGAAAAAAAGAGCCCAGAACGACAGTCGGCGACATTTAAGAACGGCTTGTTTATTGCTAAGGCCATATGATCAAAATTAAATGATTTATTAAAAATGGAATAACAATAACTTATAACAATAATTTATTTCACCAGTAAATTGCTGGTAAATGACAAAAACAACCACTAGATGGAAAAGGGTATTTTACAATAACTTTGAATGCACCACGAGGCTGGTGAGGCGAGTTTCAAGTGAACGCAGCGTCTGTGTTGTTTTTCAGACAACAGCAGCTGCGGACTGTCTCGGTGTTGGAATCCTCTACAGGGAGATACAGTCACAGTTAACAGTTAACCGTGTTTAATCCAGCTGCTAGCTAACGGTAGGCTAACGTTATCTGCTGCCAAGTGTATTAATATGTTAACTATAGCGTCACATGCAGTGATGCTTCTGTTGCCTCCAACGTCCGTTTCGGAGCATCAGAGGGCAGCGCTGGCATTTCAGTAGCACCAAAATGAGGCGCCGAAATCCACGTTACTATTCGGTCCGGTAGATACCGGTTGTTAAGGCACCGGTGCCGTAAAAGCACCGGGTTTCGGTACCCAACCCTAGTTAAAACAATGAAACATGAAAAGAGTGAATAGAGGCACTGTACATAAGCCTGAAGAATGAGTTTGATGCTTATTGATATTAAACTCCCTTAGATTAAATGTGCTTTTAAAAGGTGGATGAATGCCGAGTGCAAAAATAGATTTTGCATTAGAAAAAAAAATAAGATTGTCATTTTGTTGTCATCCATTTTCACACAAACACTCTTTGACCAAAATGTACACACACTTTTTTTAAAGCTTTTGTTGCCCAACGAAAGGCTGAATCCTTGAAGCACATATAGGTAGTAACTTTGTTTTACCCAATACTGAAACTGAGGCATTGGTGGCCTTCACCACATACTTTCCCCTCTAATCCAGTTACATTTCTCCATCTCTAGTTAAAGTTCTCATATTATGCTCATTCTCAGGTTCATAATTGTATTTAGAGGTTATATCAGAATAGGTTTATGTGGTTTAATTTTCAAAAAACACCGTATTTTTGTTGTACTGCACATTGCTGCAGCTCTTCTTTTCACCTTGTGTGTTGAGCTCTCCATTTTAGCTACGGAGTGAGGCATCTCACTTCTGTTCCATCTTTGTTGTGAGTCGCACATGCGCAGTAACTAGGTAAGCAATAGGCTCGTTCGAGATAAACTGCGCCTCGCCTGTAAAGTAGACGAGAGCAGGCAGCAGCAGCAGGGGGCGGTGACAAAAATCCGCTGTCAAGTCGGACAGTTTCCAGCCGATTCCAGCAAGCTTCAGGCTGAACAGGAAGTCACAGAAACTGTGGTCCAATTCCGATTTAAAACAATGTTATCAGACCCATATATCAGCTCCTACACAGT
This sequence comes from Sander lucioperca, assembly GCF_008315115.2. Taxonomy (NCBI): domain Eukaryota; kingdom Metazoa; phylum Chordata; class Actinopteri; order Perciformes; family Percidae; genus Sander; species Sander lucioperca. Next base: position 17,244,541 of record NC_050190.1, on the reverse strand, counting down.
CTCCAGTTGTTTTAATTATGACAGAGTAGCTCTCAAAATGCCCTACATGCGATCTGTTGCCGATTTTAATTAACGCACCATAGATGATCCGTAATTTAGTCTCTCTGACTTCTAAATGTAACTATCAGCCACACAACATGTGGTTTGTACAGAATATGCCTTTTAATCAGACAAATAGCAGTTAAAATCCCTCCAATTCAAAATAAAATTTAATAATTTAAGTTTATATAAAACGTCATCATGTTGAGTCGATTCTGAACCAATCAGCTGTTAGATCAGCTGAGAGGCCGGCGTTTCCCAGCATGCCCTGGGTCCGCCTGGGTCTTGCAGTCGGTGAAAAGCAACTGCGCTGCCTGCGTCTCAGAACTGCAGCCGCCTTGATCTCGTGAGGTTATCGTTGCCAATGTGTGCATGACGTCAGAGCAAGTCGGGATCAAGTCGGACACAATTCCAACCAGCATGCATTGGGCGGTGATCGCCGTTGATCGATTCTGCGCAGACCTGGCTTATCTCGAACGAGCCTAATGCTAGCTAGTCAGTTGCACAGTATGAGGGCGTGCCATGCTAGCAGCTAGGCTAGCATTATAACGTGTGTTACAAAGTGACGAGTGTTCGTCACGGGGGTAAAGGCTGGACTACAATAGAGCGGTTTGGAGCAGTTTGTGAACTGTTGGCGATGGTAAGTCCCTTTGGGGTGGACTTTGGGCTTTTTCACTTTGTAAACCTAGAACGTGCACAAAAGATATATAACACAATAAAGGAAAGGGAAAAAGCCAAAAAGCATAATATGAGCACTTTAAACAAAATACGTGACAGCAACCTTTTTGACCTTTACCTCACCTGTTCAAAACTCAGCACATCACAGTTCTCATATCTCACTTCGTACACTTATATACTGTACATCCACACACACGCTTTCTTCAACGCAATGTACACGAGCACATACCACAAAGACATTACTAACAGTGTATGGGTAAACAGACACAAAAAAAGGAAGTTATACACTGACTGTAACAAACATTAAATGACTGCATGTTTTTCATAGAAAAGGGATAAATTGGTTTGTATTGCTTTGGCCTGTTCTGCGAGCAGCCTGCTCGTGTCTCTGTCCTCCTCTGGTCATGCAGAAGCATCAAAGAGCCACTCGACATAACCACAGAGAGGACTTGGCAGCAGGGAGAAGGTGGGAAACCATGTTGATGTCACAAATGTCTGTTTTGTCACTTCAGTTTCCAACCATGTTTTACCACCATTTCTCCTCATGTTTCCCTGTTTCCCGGAGGCTTCACTTTAAAAAAGTGTCTTTTTGTGTGGTGAAGTCCGTGTCCTCTTGGTCCCATCTGCCTGGGGACAGGCACTCTTCAGTGTTGAAGTCCTGAGGGTTTACCCCAATGTCCAGGACCTGGGGGTTAGTGCGAGACTCAGCGAGTCTGGAGGAACAGAGGAAAACGGACATTAGTAACTGCTAGGACGAAACCGGAGTTGTGATTAAAATTGCAGTTATTAATAATGATAATTCATTACATTTAAATCAACATGTGAACAATTGTAAGTACAGTGTGTAGTGTACAGAAGTTATGGACGTAAATATGACTAATAAATTGAGTGGCATTTCTATTTCAGAGTTTCTGCAGGTTTTACCAAGTCAAATTTAAGACTTTTTAAGACCCTTTTAAGACCATTATGAATGAAATTTAAGACCTTTATCACAACGTCAACTAAGCACTAAATTCAGTTGTTTTTCAAGCCAAGTATAAATAAGAAAATTCGTTTTATGTCTGTGGTACAATCCGAAAGAGACTTGCGCCAATAACATGAAAGCTGATTGGCTGCAATATAAGTTGAATGTTGGTCTCATTTGTAGTTGTAATACAGCGAAATTATATTTGGACTAACGAAATAAAGAACTACAACACCACAGCAGAAAAGGAAATGAGCATTAGAGGTAGTGTTGCATGGACGTAGGGAAATTAAGTCCGGTTTGAAATTATTTAAGACCTTGAACACTATACTTCAGCGAATTTTTTTTTAGATTATTTTTTGGGCTTTTCTGCCTTCAATGGACAGGAAAGGTGAGAAAGGGGAGAGAGAGGGGGAAGTATCGTCACAGGTCTGAGTCGAACCCTGGACCTCTGCGTTGAGGCATAAACCTCTAAATATATGTATATATGAAATTTTAGACTTTTTAAGACCCCGCGGAAACCCTGCTATTTGGAATGAAAGGAATCATCGTGATAAAATAATAGCAAAGCCACATTTGGCAATAAAATGAATCCCTTCGTGAACTAATCATGGCAACCCAATCATAAACCACCCTAACATACATACATATACAACATGCCTATTTAAAACACATACATGTTAGACCTATATGTGAACACACGCCGTTTGCATTCACCGTAACATCTCTCATTCAGTGTCATGGCACTAACAAGAGTGCGAAGCTGATGGATGTGAGGCGGAGACATGAAACACTTGTGATGGAGACGGGGACACAGTGGCACACTACAGCAGGTTCTGTGGCAGTGAAACTTGTTTTATGAAGCTCAGGGATGGATCAAACTGTGGAGTGACAGCGAGGAGCCCCCCCCCCCCGTTAATGGTATATAGCCTTCAAAAGAAAGTGTGAAACTACATGAGTCCCAATCAATCTGGATGAACACCATCCAGACAAATGAGCAAGCTTGAATAGTGGGTTGACTAGGGGAGAATGAGGTGGAAGTCACTAGATCCAGTGAATGACATTGTTACCTGAGTAGGATTCAAAGCTATCCAGACTGCGGCTGGGGGTGCAAAGAAAACATCACAAGTCAGGCAACAATTAAACTCTGAGCTCTTCTTAACAGCGTCATAATAAAGTTAATGGATACATTTGCATGGCCACAGCATGACTCTATGTCCAAATTGTTATGGTTTACCATGAGGCCATAACGTCAGGGTTAACTATACTATACTACTAACTAACTATAGGCCAGCAATGTTGCCTTAATTTCTGCCAGACAGAAAACATTCACATCAAACTGGCCTTTTCCTCACTCTGATCAACAGGCATTTTAACAGCTACAACAGGGGCTGACACTCCACAGCCAGCAGATGGCAGTATAGTCTCTCAAATGTATCTGCAGCTCATAGCGAAAAGAACAGAAACAAAACTGCTCATCTAAGAGAATTTCAATGCCGCTCATCAAAACGGACAGGAATTAAAAGTTAAGAACAGCCACATTGAACCTTGGAATTAAAACGGTGTTGCAGTAAGGGAGCAGATGTTTTTGTGACATGATCTCTTTTGTTAGGAGGGAGAGGAGGCCCTGGTGCCTGTGATGTTAACATACTGAGTACTTTAATCAAACCTATGAGTGTATAATCTGTCACTACTGAAGCCTCAAGAATAAAGTTGTCTCAAAGTAGCTGTATAACGGTGCATGTGTTTCTAATCTCAAGCTTAATATAAGTTACACCCTCTGCCCACGGATCTCTGTATATGGTTAAGGACCTTACTCAAGGCACAGCTATCCATTAATCTGGAGCTTATTTCAATCCTCACGTAAAACTGTGTGTGCCACGCACCAAATATCAGGTACCATCCTTTAACCATCATTCTGTAATCTTCGCATTCACAGAATCATGAATCGCCCTCCAATTTTCTCTTCTCCGCTCTGACCCCAACATCACCCGGTACAATCACTTTCTCCTGATGGACAAAGATGTCAACGTGGTCCTCAGGGCCCCCTGGATTTCCTTCAATTACAGAAATCTACATGCGGATGCACCTGCGCTTATGCTGGGAGCCTCCTCATTAATCACAGAGCGGGAGATAAATGGCGTTAGGGTATAATTACAGTATGTGCAGACAAATAATCATCTGATAACAGGGCTAAAATGGCCTCTTAGCAGTTTAATTACAGAAACTGTGGAGTCCATTCTCCCTTTCACTAAATAAAAGTGAGAGAATAAGAAGCCCACTGTCCAGTTAGCAGAGGAAAAGAAAGGCAGGGCCAAAGTAAATAAATGCACTAATAAAAGTGTTGAATGAGTCTTTATGGCGGTCCGAGACAAATAGCTGTAAAACAGCAGACCACCACAGCTAAATTGAAACATTAATCACAGTGGACTCCATTCAGATTAGTTTGGAATTCCTTAAACTCTGTTTACGCTATCAACAATCAGCACAGACAATGGACTTTCCCGTCAACCTTGAACCTGCAAATTACCAGATGTGATCTTCTTCCTGAGTATTCTTCTGGTGCTTTTATTCCACTCCAGTTATAACACTGAAAAGAGTACTACCCTGCAGGATAAGTTACTTTCCTGTGGGTTTGTGATAGAAATACCGAGCAGTGTGTCCCTCAGCAGCACCCATTTGTAATCACAGGCTTTTGGAAGCTGATGTGAAATCAGTGCGTGGGCCTGAGACGATAGTAAACGGCGCCTACAAAAGCAGCATGACTCAGGGCGGGTGTCGGCTGCGTCAGGGCCTGTAAACTGAGCCCGTCTACTGCCCGTGGGAGCGCACCGGGGGTAAACCGAGCAGAGGGAGAGGCAGTGTTTATTGCGAGAGCAGCCCAAACCCACAGGTGGCTATTTCCAGAACAGCAGCCTACGCGACTGATTAGCAGAGCCCGGGCCTTTAGGGAAAACCCAAATCCACACTGGTTCTCACCTTGAGAAAGCCTCGTCCAGACCGTCCTCCAACTCCTGCCACACAGAACACACACAGATTGGTTAAAGATAAGTTTATGTCTTGAGAGATGATAAGCAAATACTGCTTTTTAATGAGATGTACACAGTCACCTCTTGACACTTTTTTCTAGCCTCACATGTTTAATCTAGCAGCCCACACCCTCTCCAGCTATGCGATCATTTGATTCTGTTCTGTTCTATAGGATATTGTCTGACTCTGCGTAGCAGCTGTACAACTGTCAAATCCACTCCTTTGAATACAGCAGGTAAAGTACATCACCAAGCACTTTGGCTAATTTATCGGTGCTTCCTGCATGGGATTCTGCTCTTCCCATCTTATCAAGCCTGAACAGCTGAAACTTACTAACCAGCCCGATTATTGTCTTACCCATACAGTATTGTTGTTCTCTGTTGCGTGATTATGCACCATAAAGGGATCCGATTCAGTCTGCTTTGTTCCTGAGTGGACCAGCGCCACGTTGGCTCCCTCTGCCAAATCCAGAAGCTTTGCTGTGGCTACCTCTGTAATACAAAACAAACACAAAAACATATGAAATGCATTTGAATTCACATACAACCTTCCAAATTTTCCATTAGATTCAATTCCTAGCCCTTGAGACGAATGAATATAAATGACTGTTTGAGAAATTAACCATTTGATGAGTTGCTGTGATTATCACAGTATCATGCAACAGTACACAGCAGCATGCATGCAGACAGTCTCTGATGACACGATATTGGTTAAGGTCCACTCTCTTTTTTAAGGCCTCTAATGTATCTCAACGATGCAGCCATCTGTAGATTGTCACTTATGATAAGTGAGCATTGAGTAACCTCCTGACTTGCACGCCTAACCACAGTGACACCACTGATCTGTAATGGGATTGGCTTGTAATGGCCTTGCCTGATGATTAATGTATGTCAATAATGTGTGTCAACACTAATTTCTGTCTAGTCTTAAGGTTAATGTTGTCCACAGTAAAGGCTCACTGGCTCTTCTAATGTTCACACAACTTAACTCTTCTCTGCTGAAACTTAAAATCCTTAAATTACCGTTTCCCAATTTTCTATGTTCCTCACAAGAATAGGGTTGGGTACATAATTCAGTACTTTTAAGGCACCGACCGGATTGCCTCTTAAGTATCGAGTGTCGTAAAATGCCTCGTCAATACCATTTCAATACCTAAGGAGCAAATCTCATCAGCGTCAGTGAGCCAATAAGCATGCAACATGCGTCTACCAAGATCTAATAAAGCTGCTGATTGGCTGTCTAACGTTACACGTCGTAGAGGCATGCAGAAAAAACTCTACGTTACGCACAGAGACAGGGCTCACAAAGTAGGAGCTGAAAATATAAATAAAAAGATTTGTGCTGTGTAATGTTGTACTTTCTTTTTGTTAAAATAGATTTTATAAAATTGGTATTGAAAAAAGTATCGTTCAGGAACCGGTATCGAAATCAATCAATTTTTGAACGATAAACAGCCCTGCACAAGAGAGGCTCAATACAAGTGAGCCAGCCTGCAATAAAAAAATTCCCTTTGACTTGTCATCTCTGTCAACACTGGCTCAAAGGCATTTAGAGTATTCGGCTGTTATGAAGGAAAAATTGTGGGACTGGGGCTGTCATTCATGGGACAAGAGAGGGGGATCAAGACTCATCTGATGGCAAAGCCCCTGAGTTAACAGCCTAGGAAGTTAGGCTCTGGGAGCAAACACCCAGCTGGCACACTTAAACTAGAGCCTCGAACGATTAGTCGATTAATCGACAGAAAGAAAATTAACCAGTTAATTGTTTCGGTCACTTTTAAAGCAAAAAGGCCTACTATTTGGTGGTTCCAGCTCAAATGTCATTTATGAGAGTAAATGAAATGTCTTTCGTTGGTCAGACAAAACAAGCAATGTGAAGATGTCACTTTGGGCTCTGGGAAATTGTGAGGAGCATTTTTCACAATTTTGTTTAACATTTTATAGACTAAAATATTCGGCAGACTAATCGATAATGAAAATAGTGGTTAGTTGCAGCTAGCAACTAACCACCAGCAGCAGCTATGACCAAAAGCTTCTATCCCGATATACATATCTTCATAACGATATAAATCCCAATACAGCATGTTTTCTGGTAATTCAATAGTAATTTATAAATAAAAAATAGTCTATGAGAAATAACCAACCACATGGTAAAGCCTTTTTTTGTATACTCCTGTGTGAATAAATACTGCGTAACGCAGTTCAGCCGCTGTTTTTTTGACATTGCGGGATAATTAACCTTTATAAACATTTAATCCTGTGAAGAGGAGGAGACTGAGAAAGGATGATCGGTATCAAGCAGGCTAAATCCTCGGACAATCAGGGTGAGACAGGAAGAAGCTGCATTTGTATTTTGTAGCCACTGTAAGAGGCCTGGTGCCAGGAGAGAGCTGAGGGTATCGTGTCTCATGAATATAGCTGACTCACCTCTGACAACACCACTGATCCCAACAGTCTCTCTGACACAGAGACGTGCCATTTGATCAGCCAAAGTAAAGGGTACATAAATGTAACCTTGTGATAGCTCCAAAGCTCTGCTGTGCCCAATAACTGCTTTAAGGCTGGCAGTGAAAACCTCTGGCAGGAAAGAAATGCTCAGCCCGTTTCAAAAGGCACTCAGAAGCTTCTACCGTGTATTACTCTGTTGTACATTTACGTTAATTTGCTTTACAGAAATACAATCCGCTGGCAGACGAATGACCCACCAAATGGTGAGTGGGATAACGTCGGTCCGAAAGCTCACACCCAGCCTCTCTGCTGCCAGAATCTGTTTCCAAGTCCTACTTTGTTAAGTCTTCTCACTAGGGGATCATCCTTAAAACCTGTGTCTGCCATAAAATGCTTCACATTCAGGGCCACAGCCCCAAATAAAGTGTCAGAACAGATTTAGAGAGATCTCTCTCGGGCTGGAGGCCACCTGGCTGGGCAGAGGGGGAGGCTCAGTACAAAGCTTATGTTTTCAGATGTTTTTGGAGTTGCCTGCCTCCGTCTCAAACTGAAACCTCCAGTACCAAAAGGATTAGTACAGTGGCCGCTCACAAAGTGTGACAGGAAAAAGGCATGCACAAAACAGACGAACAAAGAGAAAGCATTATGGAGGAATAAGCGTACAGCCATTGTGCCACTGGCAACAGGAGCGCTCCACATCTCATTGCATCTTGGCTGCTGTGGACAATACATGGAACTAATAATGCCTTAAGGTTGTCTGGCTCACTGGATGTCAACAGCATGTTTAGGAGGCATTACCCACATCTCAAGTCTTGGAATCTTAGTGAATCTGATCGAACAATGGGTGGGTCACAGAAAATGTAGGCCTCTTTCATGCTTTTTACACAAACAGGACTGTAGTTGTGCTTCCAGGGTGAAGCAGAATATGGCTGTTTGTCCATGAACACGTCGGTTATTATAAAATGTCATGGTGATCGGTGAACCAAGATTTGTTTTTTTATTGATCTACAACACAGGAAGGGAGCGTAATGTTTTTAAATTAATAATCATTGCCATTATAATCATACAAAATCACCTAAAAATGTAATTTGCCTCCCCCCCCCCCGCCGAGGCTACGATTAATGTGACAGAGAGGGCGAGGGCGAGAGAGAAAAACATGATGATGGGTGACATGACTCACCTCCTCCCTTCAGGCTGCCCAGGCTAGCCGAGCTGTCCGACTGAGAGTTACTGGCTCCTTCTTCGTCTGAACACAACTTCACTCGTTTTTCTTTCTCTGTGTGGGGAACAAAGAGAGAGAGAGAGAGAGAGAGAGAGAGAGAGAGAGAGAGAGAGAGAGAGAGAGAGAGAGAGAGAGAGAGAGAGAGAGAGAGAGAGAGAGAAAAAGGAGTAGTCAGTGAAAGATAAGCAAACTATGATTCAGGAGCTAGTTAACACAGGGTGGGTGACTAAAGGAACCGTTTACTTTTCAAGCTGCTGAAAAGGTTTCACTAACCAAGCAGATATTGTGTGTAAACAAATTAGCAGCAGTAAATTGGCAGATAAGGTTAAGGCCATTACTCAAGCCATCTGCCAACTGAAACCTAGAGGGCCTGGCCATCAAAGATTGCAACACACATACTTCATACAGCAGTAAATACGGTAACTGCAGCATTTAAACAGAGTGGGCATGGCATCTGGGTCAGATGGATAACAGGCTCTGCTCGCTCCAAACACCTGCTAAGAAGGTTTTCCACACAGTGCAGATCACAAAGTGCAACTGAAAACTGCTTTCAATGTATACATACAATGAAAGCAGTTTTCAATACCTCTGAAGCATTTCTGAACCACTCCTTGGAATTTCACTAAGAGTTAACCTAAACACACTTGAGACTAATCTATACAGCCTCTCCATGAAAAACATTCAATCTTTTCTTCCACTGTCCAATTCACCTTTCAGCGACACCCCTTGTTAACTTATGTGTCCTTCTGTAAAGTCATATGGTCATGGGAAATGTACCGTAACAATATGAACACACAGTATATTGTTATAGTGTATCCTCTTCTTTCAAATATGATAGCCCCACTATTATGTAACAGCCTTACTAAAAATGATACAATGATACCTTTTTTAAATTAAGTTGAGTCCGCTGTCACTATTATGAGGGGCATAAGCTTCAAAGTTTGATTCATTACCTCCGAAATTGTTGGCTCTGACAGAATCATCACTTTTGTACAGCTGCATTTTCCTCCTTACAATAAAGTGCAACATTGTGAGGACATCTGTTTCTGCAGAGACAAGCATGTTGTTTTTCTGTGCATTCCCACACAAAGTCAGTCTCAAATATGATTTGGTTTTTGTCAAAACAAATCTTTCAATAAGCTTATTGTCATCAAGCACTCTAATAACGTCTCGCACATAATACATCTGCCTGATTGCCATCTCCTGGTAACTTCTAACAGGCTCTGGAGCAGAGATAGGTGTGATTTCCAGAGTTTTACCAAAAATGCATCACCCTGGGAATTTTTGGCCAGTAAGGAATGACCCTCACTCCTACTCTTGAGACACTTGATAAATAAGGGCCTAGTCTACTCACACATGCACACATAAACACTCATCTCTACCTACTAACTTAAATATCACCATTTTCCATTGTGTGAGGTTAAGGCAGATGCTCAAAACAAATCAAAAAGCCACACAGGAAAACAACTTCTGAGCAAGTGTGAACTCCCAGAGGGGCCAAGATTCTGACCCGCTGTAACTCAAGCTTCGAATACTGTGGGTACAGAGTTAATGTCCATTTCTGTCTAGGGAGACCTGCTTACATCAAGGAGTTTTTTTTATTTTTTTTTATTTCATCATCCTCGATCTAAAAAACAAACAAAAAAACCCACCCCATTTCCCATGAGCCCAGGTAGCGTAGTGATGACAGTGTTACAAAACTTTCCCCAGGGCACCGGTTTTCCCCCATTGCCTTTCCAGTGCAAAGTTATCAGCCTGCTAACATGGAGACAACTTAAAGATATGCCAGTTCAAAGCTAGATGTAGTGTTTAGAGTGAATATTATATGAACACAGATTCATAAACAGAGAAGGGGAGCAGAAATGTACAGACGAATGTGGGTCAGGAATGTGTGGTGGGCTGTGGAGAACCACTGTGGGTGGTGGAGGAGAGTTTGTAAGAAACAGGAGCAGCAAACTAGACAGACATACAGTAGATACCCCCTCTTCCTGCCCTGATCCTCCGGGGTCTTGTAACTTTAATGAACCCAGACTCGAAAGGATTTATTTGCCTCTCCCTATCTCCTATTCTTCTTCTCTGCCACACGAGAACACCACTACTTATTTTTGAAAAAAATATTCTTCCTTTCCGATCCATAACCCCTAACCAGCTAGGCATCAGCTCCCTATCAGTGACACTGTACTGAACTGGGGGGAAAAAAATAAAAAATAAAAAATAAATAAAACAGCTTGGCTTATTAAACGGCTTATTAGAAAAAGAAGACGAGGAGAGGTGAAGAATGATGAGAGAAGGAAAGGGCAAGCAAGAGATAATGAAAAAAAAAATTAAAGTATGAGGTGAAAGAGTGAGGAGGCAGCAGATTTAATATTCAGCTCAGTTACAAACAACCAAATGAAGAGGTGTGAGCCAAGGAGCCTGTGGCCTTGATGTTGGGAAAATAATCCCTCCCCAAAATGGAAATGTGCCCACATTAAAACATTCCTACACACCACAGTAGAAGGGGTAGAAATGTGGAGTAGATAAAAAAGAGCTGCTGGAATGTTTTAATAAGGCGCAAGTGTTTTAAAGGACTGAATAAATAAGCTCCCTTCGCGTGAGACAGGATCAATGGCACTGACACTGAACCTGTCAGGGGATCGAGCTCCCACTGACACACGCACACAATCATTTTCCTTTCTCTCTTACACGCTCCGCATCCCAACAGCCCTCTCTGCCCCACCTTTCATGCTCTCTTGCCCTCTCTTCTTATCCCCCATCCCCCATCCCCCATCCCCCTCCTTCGCTCTCCTCTTCTTCATCCATCTCCCTCCTTATAATAAGCTGAAGCGAGTGCTGTGATGCTGAGGGGAAGGGGAAGGGGGGGGGTCAAGGTGCCAGGTGCAAAACAAGACAGACAGCAACAAAAGATAATCACAAAATTCAAAAGGGCGCCTACAAGGCAACACACATGTAAAGATCAAGAAGATGGGAGGGGTTTGTGATGCAGAAACCAATATTTTGTGGCAAGAGCTGCTCATTTACACTGGAGTCATGCATGCAGTAAATTACATGCATGTTCTGCTGAGCTGTACAAAAGAATGTGTGTGACACCGTCCTTACACAGCACTTTGATTGCCTGCTGTGTCCACGGCGTTGCCTGAACTCGCACTGTCTGCGTATGTCACTGTAGTCTACTATTAAAAGGTGCCTAGAGGATGAATGCTTTCCAATGCTGACATGAAACAGAAAAAAATATAAATATATAATAGAGGAGAAAAGGAACATTTTTTTGCAGTAAAGATAAAATGTATCCAGAGAAGAAAATGTCAGCTGCCACACATCTGAGTCCTATTCAAGGAAACAGAGAAGATTTACCTCCAGTCAGCCCACCTCTGCCCCAGGCAGGCCCCACCCCTCCCCATGTCGATACCTAGACGAGTCTTTAACCATGACTGAGTTGCCTGTAATAAAGAGGCGTCTCTAAACAACAACAAAAAAAAAGTCTCTCTGGCCGATGATTTAACCACTGGAGGGGGGGGACTGGTTCTATCAATGAGGACATTCCTTTCCTGTGAGTGAGTGAGTGAGTAAGTGTGTGCGTGTGTGCGTGTGTGCGTGTGTGTGTGCATGTGCGTGTGTGTGTGCGTGTGTCAGAAAGACAACATTGACAGGCAGGAAGAACCAGACAGTTCTCCAGTATTTCACATGCCTCTTCAGAAGAGAGGGTGTCAAGGCCAAGACCAGATAAGACACAAGAAAATGTATGTTTCCGCTTTGTGCGGGAAACCTTAGGACAGAAGACAGGATCATTGTTTGGCCACGAAGAAGAAGATAAAGGGTGTATACAGTAAATGGAGAGAATAACAACAGTGGAGGGGGAGGAGAGAGAGACTCGTCCGTCACACTCCACTGGTCGTCGGGGGCGACCATACACACCTTCCTTGGCAGCCTGCCAGAATTCAAACGCCACTCTGAAAGCCTGAGCCACTGTTAGGGTTACCGCCTGGGCCTGTTGGAGGGAAGCAGAGAGACAGGTTGTGAGACAGAGGGGTCATGTGAAAGAATCAAAGAAAAAGATGAGTAGTACTTATATGCATCTCATCTACATGAGGGACACTTAAGGAAGTTGTGGAGCTATGGCCGTGATGAAAACAGGAAGTGACCACCAACAGCAGACACTTGAAGAGGGGGGGAAAAGAAACCAGTTGGCTCCATGACGAGTTGTTTATGTAACTGGGAGGATACGTGGCCTTTTGGCCAGAACTAAATTAGTGAGGGGAAGGAAGAAGAGGGAGTGGCTCACTCGTTCTGCAAACCTCCAGAGATGGAGAGAATGCCAGAGAGGGACGGCAGCCTCCCCGCCCTTCATGTTCTCACTCCGCGTCTTTCTCCTGACTATATACTTGGACATTCTGCATGTCATTATCCATGACTTAAAGCTTTAGTGCGTAACTTTTTGATATGAACGAACGTCCATTACATTGAAGCCATAGCCAAATGAGTTGCTGCAAAGCTAATTAAGACTATCAGCTCCACACAACTCTCTCTGTATTTCTCAGTATGACTATGTTCAGAAGATTGTGGCGTCTGGTGACTTTCCCACGCAGAAGCTCAAGTTAAGATAATTACCTCTTCTGAAGAGTCCAACATGTATTTTTAATCGTCCGTGTCCTCTTTTGCTACTAGCAACTGCGTGGAGGAGGGGTGGGGGGCAGTGCACGATCACGGAGGGCTGTATCATGTGGACGTGCCGACAGTGTTGTCATTACTTAGAATTCCTCATGGGGGCGACAGAAACTATGCACTATAGCTTTAATACTTGGACATTTTGCATGTCATACAAGTATGCAAGTGTGGCAGTGCAGTTGTTCTGAGGTGTCTTTGAACCATACTGTATCTGCATAAAGTGCTTTCCACACATTGCCAGGAGCCAAAGTTGAATCGAATACCTGAATACAGAATCCTGCACCATAAATAATCTGTAGCCTACATTTGTAGCTACAGCCTGCGGCCTTATTTCACTATACATGTATTTATGTAACCAATTGCATTAAAAGGAATAGTTCAAGATTTTGGGCAATTTGCTTTCTTGCTGATAATTAAATTAAAATATCAATAATGCCACTTTTACATCTATATGAAGCCACAGCCAGAAGCTGAATAGCTTAGTAACGTGCAAGACTGGAAACAGGAGGAAACAGCTAGCCTGGCTCTTTCTAAAGATGAAAAAAAAAAAAAAACACCTACTTAACCCTCTAAAGCTCACTAATGGACATGTTATGTCTTGTTTGTTTATTCGTCATTGGTATCTGCTTATTAGTCAGATTTGAAGGTGCTGATACCACTGATAATACCACTGATAACAGACATGTGAGTGGTATCAATCCTCTCTCCTTACTCTTGGCAAAAAAAAGCAAATTATTCCTTTATTTAGAAATTAAACATATCTAATATTTGGATCCAGTTGGTTGCAAACTCTTTGTGTCCACTTACAGTAGGTGAGTCTTTCACATGAATAAGTTGTTGGACTACTTTGGGTAAACAGCCTACAGTGGCACACCGATTTGCAAGACAGTTTACGTACCATTTTTCTCTTCGTGCAGAGGAAGGCGTGACACTCCAGAGTCTCATTGTGTTGGCTCTGGACGATGTAGGCAAACACTTTGTCATGCATCTTGTCCGCCGTGCAATATGATATTCTGAGAGAAAAAAAACAGACAGATGCGCACACTTTAATAAAAACTCAAAGACTTTATAGAGCCATCACACATCAAGTGGGTCCATCATGCAACTTCATCTGCACTAAGCCCATAAGCTAGTCCAGCAATCTGATTCAAATTGTTCAATCTAGCATTTCTCTGAACTGTTATAGAAAAAAAAAAATCCCTGCCATTCTTGAAGCCAGCTGCACTCGCAATCTCACCGCTCTGCACATGATCAAATACACACCCCATCTGGGTGCAGGTACAGAGGTGAACAATGCCATGTATTTGAACTGAACAGCGCAGTGGACGTCTGTGCTATTTCGCCAGACGGATGCCGTTCCTTTCCGCTTCTTAAAAGTTACTACATCACACTCCCACTGTGTCCACTTGCTTAACAACCACGACACACGGTTTTAAATTACAGCTTTTAGATTGGGTCTGGCCCCTGTAAGGTAGATGAAAAGACATGCAGAGGTGATTGTTCCTGTTGTGCTCTGGTGTAAGAGGTCATCTACTGCACTAAGATTTGTCTGTCGCATGTGAGAGAGGTATCAGTCTTGCTTGTCAGTCTCCGGTGCAGAGTAGGGATTTAAATTAAGCTGTAATGCTACACAAATAGCTTTTCTTCACTATTTGATCATCATGTTATTACCCTAATACCAAAGTGACGGGTACACTGGCCAGTTGGGGAGGGAGACCCAAAACGATGGAGGAAGGCTATAATGAATGTCTGCCATCTGTCCTTCCTTTCCCCTTCGGGCATCAGCACTGTGCTCAAACTTCACTCGGTTAACTAATGAATGACTAAGGAATATACAGATGTGGATATAATAAATAAAAATAAATAAAAGCAAGGGAGGAAAAGTTTGGAAAGGTTTAAGAATCACAGCTGCAGTCTGCACAACATAACCGAGATTTACAGGCAAATGTTTGGGAGGGAGGGCGTCAGGGAAATTGGGTGTCTAGGCAAATCCATTTCTTTTATTGGTCGTCCATCTTCTTAGCAGATGTTCGGGCAGGGGAGCTCCAATAGGGTGTGAGATACAACCAGCTGCTTTATGTCCTCACACCATCCTGAGGTCACAGCTGGACTCACTTCACGCAGTCAGCCTTTTAATTGCTTTCATATTTACCTCATATTCTTCAAACTAGAGAATCCATTATCAGTGCAGCATTTTACTGGAGAGCACTGCAAAAATGGGTGGGGGGGTGTTGTTGTATGCATTTCGGTATACAAGAAAACTAAAAGACAAGCTGCTGTAAACTTCTCTGAAATTTGTGATGAAGACGTCATTCGTGGAGCTGAAACGATTAGTTCAGAGGTTTTCAAACTGGGATGCTTGGACCCCCGTGGGAGGCACAGGAGAATTAAGAACGGGAGCACAGAGGGAGAGACACAAAGACACTGCCTGAGGTGAAAGATACGTGCCTGTCAGTGTTATAAAAACAAAAGGAAGTTTGGCCCTCATATGGCCCATTTACCAACAGGGTCAGGGTCTGCAGCAGCAAGGGCCGTGACACATAGCTCATGGAGGCAATTAAGGTACTTAAGCGACTTCTTCCCAGTCAAATCTGGACACACATACACATATTTCAAGATTCAGTGCAACTTATACTTCTTGAGGATATTAGCTCCAATATGTGGTGATATCTCCAATATGTGGTGATATCTCCAATATTTGGTGATATAGTGTATACGATATATCACAAATAAACATCAAAACAAAAAAACTAATTTTAACTCCAGAACTTGCCTGAGAATCAACACATTTAAGGTCCTGACACACCAAGGAGACGGCCAAGAACTAGTGGCGATGAAGGCCGACTGTGGCGTCGCCTTTGTCTTTGCCAAAGTCTTAGGTTAGTTACGTTTTTTTGTATCAAAGTCATTCAGCGATAGTTGTCTGTATATCCATGGGCACATTGCAAACAGGAACTGATGATAGCTAACATTTTAAAGACAAACAAGGAATCTAAACAACAATCGTTAGATTAATTTTTAGCTGCAACCGTACCGGCGGTCAGTGAATCAAAACTGATGTTGACATTGTCTGTTCAGTTTGATCTCAGTGTGACTGGACGCACTTAAAGCTCACAGCAACCTACACACCTTATTAACTTAAATTTATAGACTTTATAGACTTTTGTGTGCAATGTTCCTCAGGTTAACAATAATAATAATAATATAGATAAGTTCTGTATGCCTGAGAAATGAAATCCATCCTGATTACTCTAAGCTGCACAGCCACGAAGCAGTTGTTTAATGACAAGTGATGCAAAATCGAGCGGGTGGGAGGAATGAAATGAATGTTCTCTAAAATAGAACAACATCCCAAAGGTGACACAGGAAAGCCAGAAACATGGTCAGCACTTGTCAAACTGTTGTCAAAATGCCAACAATTAAGATTTGTCCACAACCTGCCAGATTTCAGGATAAATTATTCAACATAAACCTATTCATGCTTGGAAAAATGATGGAAAATCCCACTCCAAACTCTCCTTAATATGTAGACTCATAAATGTGGAATTTTAGAAAAGTGATTCAAGCTTGGCTCATAAGCTTGAGGCCAATGGAGGTTAGGCAGCTTTAAGCATGTGCAGGCTGTGGCAGGCAAGAGAGATCTGTAGGCATTTACACACACACAGACAGAGACAGAGAGAGAGACAGAGAGAGAGAGAGAGAGAGAGAGAGAGAGAGAGAGAGAGAGAGAGAGAGAGAGAGAGAGAGAGAGAGAGAGAGAGAGAGAGAGAGAGAGACATACAGCTGTTGTAATGCTCCCAAGAGAGTTGAGATTGATGAGACATACTACTGATGGACTGAGTACTCTCTTCTTTCTCACACACACACACACACACACACACACACACACACTTTATACTGCCTCAGAGTACCATACCTGCTCTTACACATCCATCCAGTGATGGATGAGAGCAAAAAAAACATCTTTTTGTTTTATTGTAGGTGATAAGGACAAGCTTAGGAGGGGAAGTATTTCATAACTGGGGCCACCCAACTGAGTCAGGGACACCGCGTGTGTAATTATCAAAACAGTCAGTTAGAAGGACTGACCTGTATATGGAGAGGTTTTCTATCAGCTGGTTGGAGGCACTGTCGTAAAGGATGATTCCTCGTGGGGAGACCGTTAATGTGACTTTCTGGAGTTTTTTTCCACTGGCTTTGGCCTGGAAGGAAGGGGAGAAATAGAAAAAAGGGTGGAGAGAGGCCACAAGGAGAAAAAAAAGACAGCGTGTGAGTAAGAGAGAGAAAAATCAATCACGCCAAGTGTTAACCTTGCATTTATGCAAATGCTGCTAATTTTTGATCAGACCAGCCAATCAAGTTTTCATGGAATCCAGACGGTAGGACAAAAGATGCCAGGCAATCAAAAGATATGTTAAATCATTGGAGACCTTCAAATCAAAAATTGCAGAGCTGCTGGTCTGATTAACAGTAGAACAATATGCATATGCAATAAGCCAAATAACAAAAACATTGTCTAAACAAACACACAAACAACTTTGAATAAAGATTCTTAAGAAAAATAAAGTTTGTGTGCGAGTGAGAAAGATGGCCTGACAAAATATTACTTTACACCAACTGTTACACAAAATATGACAAGTTAAAATATATATCCCATTAAGCAGCCTAGCCTTTTCAGAGGCACAACAAGGGCAGCCAACAGATTAGGCCCATCAGAGCCTCTGCCTTCCTCTCCATCACTGTGTCATCATGAGTCCCACCATTCTGCCGCCGCTAACTTCATTATCCGCCGAGCTGCCAGGTCCAATAACATTAAGTCTTTTCTACCATGATAAAGCTGGCTGAGCCATATACTGAGCAACAGTGTCCAAACTAATTGCATCCTACTCTAAATGTCAGCCTGGGTCTAGTGGGGGAAGGGGAATGGAGAGGGTGGGGGGGGTGGGGGGGGGGTAAGGCAGCCAACCAGTCACTTTTCACCGAGGTGTCATTCAGGTCATAAACAGGAGAAAACTACTGAATGACTTATGACTACTGATGATTTTCAAGGGGTGGAGGTAGTGATGTGGGAAAGATATACATGTGCTTGAGAGAAACTCATTTTCTTGGAATAGTTTTCTGAATAGTAGTGCACTGACACGAGATTCTAGGGTGCCCTATCTTTAAGCTATACCAGTTTTGTGTGTGTCTTGCCTGCTCCAAGTGTGTAGGTGTGTGTTATCTCTCACCGTGGCCACTATCCTCTTGACAGCAGCCGCAGACAGCTCCTCTCCTTTGGGCTGCTCAACCATTGTGACCCCCAGGTACTTGAGCTGGAACACCATGCCCTCCAGAAGGGTCTCCCTCGTGTCTGTCCAGTTCTCTGGAAGCTCTGCGGATGACAGACATGCATTAGTGACACTTCTGCTCTTTAAACAACCCTGCTGCTTGTACTGAGGACTCTGGGAATTCTGGGGCTAGAAGAAGTGTTGAGCTATAGTCACTGCTGGTACCTTAGTTCAGAACTGTGAGGTGAATGTTTTTCTCAGCGGTTTTCACAGCGGTTTTACAGCTTTAAACAAGTGACCTGGTTAGGTGAAGAGATCCAGGTCCACTCAAAATCTAGAAAAGAAATCTGTCATCTGTGATGGGATTTGGAATAAACACAGATTTGAACTAGGTGTCAATGCAGGTGATAAAACTGGTCCCTTTGACTGTTTGCCAGAACTAATTTACAATCCTACCAACTACTGCTGTGAAGTCATTCTTAAAAGATATCCTCGAGCCTACATACAACTCTGAGGCTGTGGTTTTGATTTTTTTTTTTATCATTGATGCTTGAGCTGCTCAAGGCAATGTACTTCTCTTCATATTATATAAATATGAAGGTATGCGGGGGTGCCTGGTCACTACACACCAGAGAGGGTGCAGTGAAAGAAAAAATAACTGGCCTGCCTTCCAAATAACACCAAATCTTTAGGACCAATGTTGGAATTATGCTGACAGTCCACACTAGATCTTCAACATTCAGCAGCCTTCAAATTGACCAACCATGAGTTAATTAGGAACCAGCTGCATTAACAGTTTTCTTATACAGCCAAAGTGGAAACAGCATTTCAGAGAGGTTCACACAAATAGACAACAATCAAATTGCTTCTTCAGTATTCAGCCATTTGCTCCGACAATAAACATGCCGACTTCAACTTGAAGCTTAGAAAAGGTTTATGGACTTGCCATTATAATGTGCGGCAGTGAGTGGGGGAAGAGAGATCCATTTGTCTCATCCTTGTCTTAAAAAGGTCCCTAAAACACAATCAACCACATTACGCCCATCTCTCCTGGGTGGTCTTTATGTCACCCAGAATCTTCAGGGTGATCTAAATAGAATCCTGTGGTCTCTGCCATTGTGTTTTTCTCCAAGGAGATGTGCAGCCAGCTATAAATGGTAAAAAGGGTCCTGCTCATGTACTGTTTAATTCTGTCATGGGTTGGGCTAACTTGAAAAATGCTTTTTAGGGAGAATAAGTATTCACTGAATGAATAGTTTTGGCCTTCTGTCATCTGTAAACTTACACTACTCCCTTAATCGATAGACAGAAAATGACTGGTATTTTGAATGCATTTGTACTTTGTAAAACACTATCGCTTGGCCTAAGAACCCATATCGTTGAAGGAACCGCTTGGAAACTTTGGCAGAGCCTAACCTATAATATTCCTTTCTTCGCCAGCCAAACCAAGCCAACTGTGAGTCGTGAGACGGAGAAGGGTTTATAATTGTCTAAATGCAGCTCGAACAAAACCCATACTAAAGTAATGGGTGTGTCTGAAGTGAACACCCACTCTAAGGTCAAGGTCTTTGAGCTGCTAAGTGTGGGGAACACATAAGGCTGTCGTCCTCTGCTGATCCCGTAGTTACATTAGTGCCTGGATAAGTAGCACGCTTACTGTAATGTAACCTGTGGCAAAGAATCATTAGCTTCTACTCAAGACCTAAATCAAGTTACCAAGTGGACTATGAGTGTCCATTACGAGCAGTAGCCACTTAGGACATTTGCAGGCAGTTACACAAATATGATGGGGATGATGCAGGCTCAACCTCGGCCAGCAAGATATTTCTAACCTTTAGTGCTAGCTTGTGTTTATAAAGGCAATGATGAACCTCAGCCCAGAGATTTTCAGTGTTTACAAAAGGTAGCATTGCTGACAGGTCTGCTACTGTACACTGAATTTCAACAATCTGTGAGAAGTGCATTGAAGATGCTCTGAGTGATCCAAGGCTTAGGAAAGATGTCATTCGCATTACACACGCTGCAGCTGCAGGCCTGTGCTGGTCCAGCGGAGACATCAGAAGCAAGATTCTGTACTCCATACTTCAACTAGGGATGACCAGCAGTTTACCCTGACTGCAGTCTTAGGAATCCCCCATCCCAAGATATACTGAGGAAGCTACAGTAAGACAAGACAATGCAGATGATGGGAGTTCTTCAGCTTGGAAACACGAGTAGATTCATATTCTGCAAAGGTTTAAAAAAAGTGCAACTCTAGTGAGCAATGAAACAACAGCTTTCTTCAAAAACTAACACAATGGCAGTTCAAATGAGCAACTCATAAACCAGAGCTATTTTTAGACTGGTGCATATACCCAGAGAGCCGCTTTGTATGGAATAATAATTCATTTTCATACTGGTCACATTTGCATTCACACAACCAACCCCCCAGCCAACACCAGCGACACCCCCTCCCCCCACCCCCCTCCATCCATGGCAGCTCTCCGCAGCTGCGGTGCTGATTAGAGCAAACTTCAAAGGCTTCTTGGCTACGGTGGAGCGGTGGCTGGTCAGTGAGCGCTGCTCGCCTGGCTGACACGGCCTGTAAATAAACCAAAGAGCAGGCGAGGGAGCACTGAGGTTTGCGGAGTGGATCCGATAGGATTGGGGAGGCAGGTAGAGGGCAGCAACTGCATCAGTGAGTGTAAAAGACGTGTGAGGGAGTGTTTAGCCAATTATCTTCAAAGTATAATGTGGATAATGAACCAGTGGGGCTCATTCGGACGTGCTCTGGTTTCAGTCTTCACAGGGCCAGGTGCCTGAACTGAAATCCTCTGGAAAACTCCCTTTAAAAACACACAAACCATTACATAAATATTAATCATTAACTCATGCCAGATGAGAGAAATATCTGTTATGGAACAAGACTCTGGTTGACCACCAAATGACAGGCGATTGGAAAAATAAGAATGTAACACTCCCAGTATCTGTCAACCTTGGATTAAGTCTTAGATCAGACTAATCTCATCTGGGAAAAACTAGTCTAAATGAAGAATTTGTTACATCAAAGCCCTCAAACAAAACAGTGACAATCGCCTTTGCTAAAAAAAAAAAAAAGAAAAAACTGGGGCCAAAAAGAAAACCCACCCTAAAACACACCATAAACACACCATATACACGTTTTTCAAGTAAGCTTGGATATAATAACTTTTGTAAGATAAATGTTGGTTGGTTTAATTTTTGTTGCTGCCAAATAAGTTTGTCTAACGGTCAGGTTAAGGTTTGTTTTTTAAGTCTGCACCGTACACAGCACTCAAGGAAAATGGGAGAAATCTCAGATGGGAAAATGGTAACTTAAGTTGTTTCTAGGGCTGACTAACAGCCCTAACGACTAACACTCATTCAATTGTATTGACTAATCGATTAGTTAATTTAATCGACAGATCTGTAAATCTGAGTTTCTCCGCAAAGAGTCATGCAAAAGCACCACTTTAATTCTTGTGTTTACCAGAGATGTGCTCGTACGTTTCTTGGAAATAAGTCATTCAGCATGAAAAAAGCATACAACGTGACTAATCAAGTAAAGAAATCTTAGTTGACTAAGACCAAAACGACCGATTAGTCGACTAATCGACTAAGAGGGGGCAGCCCTAGTTGTTTCATGTATTGTTAACCACTCTTAACATGAGAAATGATATCCCTGTCCAAGGGAACTGGTCAGCAACCTTCAGGAAGTCTCCGAAGTTATTTTCCTTCCCGTGTGTTTAGGAAATAAATTGTTTTTGGATAGCTAGTTTTAACTGTCCACAATTACACATCGACTACGTTTACATGCACACAATATTCCGGTTTTTGACCTTATTCCAAAAAAAGACAATATTCTGACTAAGCTGTTTATGACCTTCAAATTCTGAATATTGTCATATTCGGAATAATAGTGGAATACGAATGTGCGTGTAAACGTAGTCAGTGTGTAGTTTGTGATGCGATAAGTGTTAGTGTAGCAGTGTGCCATACTCATAACCATTGACAAAAGACCCAATGGCAGCCGCGAAACCAGCCTGTGTGAACGTCCACTCTGCCAGTCAGACGAAAACCCGCTCCCATCCCGTCTGTCTCCTGCTTCAGACAAGTCTCAACACTCCACTGGCAGGGCTCGGCCAAGAGAAGAGGAGCGGAACAAAGTCAATACACGCAGCTATTCCCTCACTCAGCAGTTCACCTCATCTGAACTGTAGTGCACAAACCTTTAGAGTCTCTATATCACACTGACAACTGAGCACAGGCGTAAAGAGCAGACATGTTTAATACACAAACATCTTACTTCTGGATCAAATGTTTCTCTAAATGAGTGGAATAGAGGTCATTAAAGTAATTAAGGGTTTTGTTGTGCAAAAATGGGTCTGATGGCATTTTAGACTGCGTGAGAATGTCAAAGCCAGCAGCGAGGAAATGAAGCAGGTGATTTTGACATGGGAGGATCAGAAAGGATCACTATCAGTCTCCCTGTCAACAGCCAGCAAAAGTGACAGTTATGAAGAGAGAAAATCCATCTTGGCCTTGCCTCTGCTTTAAAGTGCCCATATTATGAAAAAATCACTTTTTCTGGGATTTGGGGTGTTATGTTGTGTCTCTGGTGCTTCCACACACATACAAACTTTGAAAAAAATCCATCCATGCTGTTTAGAGTGAGATACGGTTTCTGAATGTGTCCTGCCTTCAGTCTCTGGGTGAGCTGTTCAAAATCGGCAGGGCTTGTGACGTCACAAGCCGAAACGAGCAGGCTAACCGCAACCATTAGCTCGTAGCGTTAGCATGCTAACGCTAATGCTAACGCTAGCATGCTAACGCTAGCATGTTACCTCGTTCTCAGTAGCAAAGTACTGCTACAACACACACAAGTTCACCATAATCTACAAAAGAACTACTTACATGTGCACCCTCATTTAGAAGTCTCCCAGCTAATCCTGCCTTGTAACTGACTGAAGTCAGCCTTTTTACTGTCTATGGAGCTAGCTAGCTGACATGATCTACATCTGAGCTACTGGGCATGTGCAGTGCAATCAAAGATAGTACAGAAGAAGAAGAAGAAAAGAGGTCTCACTCTGTAACTAAAACAGAGACCAGCTGAAAAGAGGATCTGCAGCAGTGAGAGAGAGCGGTGCAGTACAACAAAAATAAGGTGTTTTTTGAAAATTAAACCATGTAAACCTATTCTGGTACAACCTTAAAATACAATTATGAACCTGAAAATGAGCATAATATGGCTGCTTTAAGAAGGGAAGACGACAGACAGACAGACAGACAGACAGAAGGGGGGAGGGAGGGAGACAAGACAAGCGGAGTCATTGAGACATTCATAAATGAAGAACAAGTAGATAAAAGAGGAAACGAAGTGAGGTAGGCTAATCATGAAATAAAGTTGAATCACCGTGGAAACCGCATGAGCGCTCTGCCATGCTGTGTGTGTGATGCAGGCTGAATGATGTAGTTAAGAGTCTGGGGCTGGCAGAGAGGGAGATGTGGATGCCGCGATACAGGCATAAAAACACAAATCACCACGGTGCCATCCTGACAACTTAAGTCGTTTTATCACTGCGATCAAGCTTGCTTCCAGCCAATGCTTGAAAGTGGATGGACATGCTTCTCTAAATACAAGCCATAAAAAAAAAAATCAGCCATAGGAACAAATTGGGGAAGATTGTTAAAACCTGTGGAGAAATCATTGGTAGGCAACAGGTAGACCTGTACCAGCTATATCTGACCAGATTGGCACAGAAGGCAGACAAGGTTTGTATGGATACAACCCATCCACTTTCAGAGGAGTTCAAGCCGCTCCCTTCTGGTCGTAGATATAGCTATCCTAACGTTAGAACCAACAGAGCAAAAAAACTCATTCATTCCCATGGCAATAACCCAATTAAATAAGATGTAGGGAGGGGTATGACTGAAGGAATAGATGTGAAGTAGGCTAATGTGCAGTAGTTTATTTTATTTATTTATGATATTGTGCAATATACTCCTTTTACTGTATTCTATTTATTGACGTGTGTATGTTATGTGGTAGATTAATAGCGCTGTAGATGTCTGGTTCAATGTTTGTGTCGTTGATTATGTGTCAATATGCCTGTACTGTACAACAAATTGCCTTTCGGGGACATTAAAGTTTTCTAAGTCTAAGTCTAAGCCTAAGCAATGATTGAGGACAGAGAAGAATTAAAGATGGAAATGCCAACTCTTCCTCGCAGTCAGTGACGAGCATGTGATATGAGTTTGGCGCGACTGAGTCAGACCTACGCAGTGATTAACTATCACATCCAACAGTAGGAGTTGATGTTCTAGCAGTATCTGAGAAAATCCTTTAACGTCCTTGTTATTGACATCATTCTACGAGTGATACCAGATTATGTACATGAGTAAGCCACCGCAGTGCTGAAACACTAGGTGACACCAGTCTCTCGTGAATGATTATTTTGGGATCCTAGGGAAGGGGAGGAGGGGACTGGCGGCAACGTGGCCCAGCTTGGTTTAACATACAAACAAAAATTAAGACTTTCAGGTCAACAGTCAAAGCCCCACCACCCCTCCACAGCTCCAGCAGGCTCCACGAGTCGAGCCTGCTGCATCAACAATTTCCCCTTTGTCGAGGTTTGAAGGGAGCTTCTGAGCATTGAGAGCTCTCAGGCGTGGTGTCGCATTGGTGTCAGTGAATGAGAGAGGAGAGAATCCCATGCAGCGCATTCATCAGAGCCCTCTGGATCCCAAACTGTGAATGACTGTGTCTGGCTGGACATACTCGTGCCCACCAGCATACCTGCATGCCTTCTCCTGGACAAGATTAGAATTGAACAAATCTCCACTGTAGCTTCTGCTGTGTTAAAACACATTTGCACAGGGAAACAAGCACCGAAACAGGCAAACAACAGGGTCTTAATTCTTGCTTTGGTTGGAGAGGTCAGGGTTTTTTCCTGCATAGAGGAATTTCTGGCGCCCCCCGAAGAGGCTCAGCCAGCCCCGGAGGAAAATCACTAGCACCAAAACGATAAAAATTGATCCAAATCCTCTCTAAATGTGTTTAAGAGCAATTTACCAAACAACCGAAGCAAGCAGAACATAAACTTGAATAGGAGCGCTAATCTCAGTTATATCTCCAGAGTCTGTCTGTGTCAGACAGATTTATTTAAATATTAATATTATTTTTTTTTTAACCAGTTTTGTTAATTGGGTTTTCATTTACTCAAGCATAATATACATTTTTGTTTATCAAATTGTCAGAAATAACAGGAAAATGCTTAGATTTCTGTCATATAAGGTAACACAGACTCATTGCCTTTACTGTACGCGGACTGATCATGCTTACTGTTGTGCGTAGTCGCCCACAATTTTTTAATTAATTAATTAATTTATTTTATTTATCTCTCCAATTAATTTATTGAAAGCATTTGACATTGACATGTTTTAATTATGTTAAGACACGTTCAAGGAGTTCAGATAGAGCCTGTATCAGGGCCATATTTAGTTCAATGTGTTATATGTCACTATTTTTGGTAGCCTACTGTACTTAAATGGTCAGTATGTACTTTATTTTCTTTATTCATTGAAGCCTCTATGTTTACAGGCTTGTGGGGATGCGCAATGTGCTATAGGTGCCAAAAAAAAAATCTATGTTTGGTACTGCCAATTCGTTTTGTTTTGTCATGGTTCATGTGTGCAATAAACATTACACTTTGTGAGAAAAAAAGAGAGAATCGTGATATCAATTCTAAGCTAAAAAATCGTGATCCATATTTTTCCCCGAATTGTGCAGGCCTACTCCAGAAATGTTTTGTGTGTCCATGCGTAAAGCCTTGTGCAACTCTCAACCCAAGCAGATTGGAATGGGAGGGAACCATCTGATGTAAAAGATATGCTTGTCATGTTTGGTTGCAAACAGCAGACCAACAATCTCTGAAAGTCTTAAGAATTTGCCAAACAGGCACTGTAATATTCAATTTAGCTCATGTATCTTCAGCTATTTAAGGCCTCAGCAGACCTAGGCCAGCGGGGAGATGACCTCCTCTAATCGCACAGCGACGAGACACGAGTGCAAAAAACCTATTCCAGCATTATTAGATTCCAATCAGGACACTTTAATTTAGAAACTGCCGACTCAGATGAGGAAAGATGCCTGCAGGGATACACAGAGACACAGCACAAAGTTTGTTGAGAGAGAGCCTTGGGCAACCTCTTACTATGCCACAGAAAAGTTAAGTACTACATTGCTATTGCAGACTATTTTCTGTGGTCAAGTCTCACGTAACCATGGTATGGGGGTAACTGTATGTTACATTATGTTCTGTTCAGGCTGTTGATGTCAGTGCAGGTCAGAGATGAGCACCATTCTTAAAAAGACAGACAGCCATTACAGGAAAAGGCTGAGATGGTCTCTCTCTTCTTAACAATGCTCTGAGTGTTAGTCAAAGGGAAAAAGTGTGTTACACATGGGGCCATTGTCACTATCCGTCCCTGCCTGGTACAAAGACTGATCCAGTACTATTGCTCCTGCTCTTAACTCCAGCTTCTGTGGGAAGGATACAGGAAATGTTTTACATATTATCGGAAACCCAGGTCAAAACCTCTCTGCGTGACATACACACATACATCAACACCAACAGCATTAAATACAAAGGACCACATAGGGCTGCACGATATGAGGAAAATATCGCGATAACAATATTACTTGCGATAAATAAACAGATATTAAAGTGTACTCCGCTGTGAATTTCTGCTGCTTCCAGTATTCTCAAAGCAAATAATGTCCAACATTGTTTTATTGAACAAATTGAACATTGAATTGAATAAAGAGCACCACTAGAAAAAGAATAACAGTTACATTAAAAAGTGCAGTTTGCGGGTGCCTGGGTGGCCTAGTGGTAGAGCGAGTGCCCGTATATAGATGCTCAGTCCTCGACGCAGAGGTCGCGGGTCTAAGCTGTCACAATAAAGGCCTAAATGCCAAAAAATTATCTTAGAAAGTCTTTAGTTTGCTAAGCCCTTATTGGTCACAAATATGTGAACATATTAATCATACATTTGGTAGTAAATTACCTTGCAATTTTGAAAATGTGTATTTAGGCAACGTGGATGTTAATAACTGGAGAAATAAGGACAAGAGGTTGCTTTGGACATTACTGGCAGCGAGTAAGAAAACCATAACCAGGAAATGGTTAAAGCAGGACCTTCCGACCATCGAAGAGTGGATCAACATAATCCAAGAAATCTACATTATGGAAAAACTTTCATTTAATCTCAGGACTCAAAGAGATGTGTTTTACAAAATCTGGACAAAGTGGTCTGAGTATGTCAAGCCCATAAGGTCAGACTTTGTATGAGTTGTTATAGTTTTAGGTGAAAGAAAACCATTTCTGTACGGTTGCTCTTCCCATAACTGTTCATATTAAAAGATGTTAAAAAAAAAAAAAAAAAAAAGAAAGTCTTTAGTTTACTACTAGGCATGGGCTGGTTACCGGTTTCAAGGTATACCACGGTTTGAAAAAGTCACGGTTTTAAAACCACTAACATTTTTCTGTCATACTGTTCCTAAGGTATGAGCTGTTTTTTAGGAGTCTTCAAGGACAGAAAACGCACTTTAGAAATTCCTCTCCCTGCCAGTGTGCAGTGTGTTTAAAATTTGACCCAGACATTTCAAAAATAAAACTTTTTAAAGCTGTAATTGCAATACCGTGAAACTCTGATATTTTTGCTGAAGGTTATCATACCGTCAGAATCTCATTCCGGTCCATGCCTGTATGCTACGGACTTTTTCTTTCAACTAACACAAAAAATCTCAAAGAGTCTTTTGCGATATGTCGCTGCCTTTCGCGATGTGTATATTGGGCCAGCTGATATTGCAATGACGGTGTAAAAAAAAAAAAAAAAACGATATATCGTGCAGAGACATACGTAAACTACAGGCCAGTTCGCTAAAGAAGCAATCGATACAAAGTAAGTAAGATTAAAAGTCAGTGGCGATCCTTTATGTCCAGCAGCCTGTGACCTCTTTTCTCTCTGTCCTTGGGCACTGGGGTGCTCCTCTAATTTCATCTTCTACAACAGCAGGTTTATGGTATGTTGTAGCATTTCAAATAACACAAAGGAAGTGTTGCATGACTGTGTATCCGTATTTAATTTGATGACCACACAAAACAATTCCAGTTGGATGAAGCAAAGGATTTGCAGAGGATAAAAATCTTATAGTCATGGTTTAAGTCACAACATGAGACACGTGTCCTGCAGTATTGGCTAAATCCACTCAAAGAAGGAAAGTGAGGAGAGGGAGAGGGGATGAGTGGTCATGCCAGTCAGGGATTACAGCTGATGAGCTGAGGCCAGAATGTACTCTCAACAAGAAGCAGGGTAATGAAACTGATCCTTAAAGCACGCTAGCCAGGAGGAGCTAGTTACTATTGCAACTCAAATGATGACAAATAAGGATGCAACTGGGCCGGTTGCATCTTCAAGTCTGTGACCATGAGCAACATACTTGCACATAATATTAAAATGTAAACTGGGGAATGGGGTTTATATACAGTTTATAAATGTCCAAAATGTGATTGACTCGAAAAGAACAAAATACAGACAGAACACCAACACTGTCAGCAACATGATGCGTCACACCAGTATACAAGCATGAAGCCAAAATGATTGACCAACGGACAAAAAAAAAACGTGATGATTATGATCAGGCGGTGTGATTGTCTAGGACTAGAGTTCTAGACATACTGACACACAAAGCAGAGACCTGCAGCAACAGAATGGGACCCTACCTTAACCTGAATGTAATTTGGACCCGGCCCCACTCGGGTCCAGGTAGGACACACGAGGACCGCCCCACCAAACCACCAAACCAGTACAATAAAAACCGCATGAAAAAATAAATAAACCATTCCTTTGCTTTGACTGTTTGATTCTTTGTTTGGTCACATGTTGCCACAAGGGCTGATGAGTATCCTTGTTGAACCAGTTTGGACACCCAAGACCACAGATTTGTGTTATGTGTCCCTGAGATTTTGGAGGTGGTCATGTCAGCTCCTCTGTATCTTTACTCCAATATTATGATGTGCTTCTTTGCAAGAGAAATATTTCAACTTGTGATGTTGGCCGCAGTGGCAGACATACAGGTGGAGGGGAGAGAGACAGGCCAATGAGCAGTAAAGGAATCTTCCATTCAAAAAAAAAAAAAAAAAAAAAAAAATCCCCTCTGCATTCCTAGGGATTTCACATAGGCCTACAAGATGAGTTCCGAGTAAAGGGTGTGTCATGTGAGGTTTATTTCACTACCACTGGCAGAACACAACAGGGATTT
Source organism: Sander lucioperca (assembly GCF_008315115.2). Lineage (NCBI taxonomy): Eukaryota > Metazoa > Chordata > Actinopteri > Perciformes > Percidae > Sander > Sander lucioperca. The sequence goes on along the minus strand of NC_050190.1, from coordinate 17,214,906 downwards.
TTCAAGGTTTTGGTGGTAAAAAAAGAGCAAGTCTTACCTGAATTACATGCTCACCAAAGTCAGGAGAGGGATAGCTTCAACTACTTTGAGTTTCATTCATGTCTATTGCGCAAACACCCAAAAGGCATCCATAAACCTCCATAGTTGACTGACAAGTTAGAGAAAAATAAGGAATTACTGCTGGGGTTGCTCAACAATGTCTTGCTTAAGCTTTAGGAGCTGTCGAGCCATGGCCTTATCATTCCTACAATAGTAACTTGTATTATTAACTCCCTTGCTCAGAACAGATTAAAAAAGGAAGGGGTTGTAATTGCTGGGGATACTGAATGACCAACGACGTAACTGCTAAATATGGATTTGTGGGCTTTCACCTTGCTGTAAACGTCTCATATGGTGTTTATTTAGTCACCAAAATGTCCTACTGACAATGAAGCTACAGCTAAAGAACTGTGGACTAGCACACTGACCATATGTCTACACATATGGCTAAAGGAGATTAAATCAATTACTTATTACCAGGAATGTGAACTGACCAGACTTCCCTTCTGGTTTCAGTCTTTCAAAGTAGGGCGTACTGTGAAAAAGTGGGGCAAATAAGAGATTTTCTGTCTATTTCCTTGACTCATCATGGGGACTAAATGTGTTTATTTAATTATAAGAAGTCCTTTACAGTTTACACAGAAAGGGATATAGTGTTCTCTGAAATAATAACACATGGGAATAGATGAACAGGTTTTCTAATCACAGGCAACTGAATGCAATATCGCACAGTGAATAACAGATGAAAATAGATTTCCTCACAAATTCATCATACCGCTCAACTTAGCCTGTGCCAGTTACTGGTGTAATGATGTTTAAAGTTTCCTATTTTTCCTGCTGTTTCAGCTGAAACAAGAGAAAGTCAAACATCCATGTCTCCGCAGGATGAAAAATTGTCCTCAACAGTGACAAAGCATGATTGTGCAGTCCTATCCACACATATTCACACGTGACTTCATCATCGGTGACTCTACACACAGAAGCTTAGAGATACAGAAGATCTAACAGAGCTATAAATCAGTAAGGCCTTTACAACTCCATAAAGGAATCCTGCAGCAATTTTAGTTTTTTTTAGACCTTTAGGTGACTTTGTGCATGTGGATGGAGCACTGACTGGCCAGAGCGGGGCCAGAGGTGCAGGGGGACTGGCCAGTGCAGACCACACACTAGGTGCATCTCATTTTCCTTAAATTGCATCCCAGGCTCCTCCACTTGCCTCCCTTCCCCACGTCTTAGTCCGTCCCACTCAGGAAGCATGGGAGAGAGGGGAGTAAATCATGGGAGGAGAGAGGCAACGAGGAAATGTGTTTCAGAGGGAGAAGACGTCCTTTCCTCTGAAGCGTCACGTTAATTGGTTAGCTGTATGGGCGGAGTTAGCAGCGGCTTTCAGCTGCACGGCTTCCAGGAAGGCTGCTCACAGCTCCTCGGAAAAATCCCTCCTTGGGGCAGGAATAAGAGTTTTGAGACTGCCTTCACGAAGGAGGGACAGAACAACTTCTGCTTCAACCGAGGACCGAGGAGGAGATATCGCATATGGGAAGTGAGATGCACCCATTGTCTGTTCCACAAAAAGTTCCTTACGGTAATTACAGGTCTACTGTGTCTGTCATTACCATTATGTCATTTAAATTCTAGCTACAGATGTATAATTTAACACCAACTTATGTCAATGCATTGATGCTATTTGAATAATGTGCATAATGCAAATTAGTCAACAGCTACACAAAGTGCCATCTCCGGTGTCGGCATCATCAACATTGGTTCACACATCTAGGTGTTATAATGCACACTATACACACTCCCCATTAGCCATCTGCATGGGTCGACTGACATCCTGATATGTAGCTGCTTCAATATTGACAACCCCACAGAAGACAGCTACTTGACCACCAGACCCGTGGGAGGGAACCGTCTCTCTTCAATGCAGACAGGGATTTTCTGCCTTCCACACTTTCATTTAACACAAAAAAAAAACAGGGCCTTCATGACCTAAAATGGTTGATGTTACATACCATTCCCACCTCTTTACCTATTCAGATGTAATGGGAGGGCAGTGCAGAAAAAAAACAACAACATTTTGTCAGCTCAGCAGACTGCCAAAAAGCAACTGAGCTGCTTAATACCATGCAGGAAATGACATGGCTGACTCATTCTTGCCCGTGCAGCGGCACAAGACTGCAAAAGGAAGGAAAACAGGGCAACGCAGGCGCTAATGTCAGCCTACTCCAAATGTAGACATGCAGTGACTGATCATTAGAGACACGGGCCAGTTCTATGAAAACAATGCTGGAACCTGTTACAATCCAATGCTGACAGTGGGAGAAAAGGAATGCAGTGCTGATAGATGCCAAAGAAGTGAATAGGCTGCTTTGACACGGCCAAGCCTACACACAGGGGGGAGAGACAACTTACTGGAGACATGTTGCAAAACTTTGCCTCAAATTATGGACCTGTCTAAATCTAGAAATGCAACCCAAGCCAGAAGGTGAATTACTACAATTTGTATTCTGTGGTCTAAAGTACAGTCTCTGGATACATCTCATGTAGAAAACAGGATCCACCTTGGAGCAGAAACCTGACACAAGATGAAACAAGTTACCTTCTTATACATGACTCTGCAGTTCACAGATGCCTACTGAAACACAGTTAAGCCTATATATATATATCTCAACTGATTGAAAAAGAGGAAGCTAAAGAGGTACTTGATCACAGACAAAAACAGGAAGCTCCACTGAATACACAATATGGGTGAAAAAATAATATGATGGATATTGAAATATTGATTCAATATCCATCCAATTATTGTCTGTCTGTCTGTCTGTCTGTCTGTCTGTCTGTCAGCAGCAGAGAGAGTGGAGGATGTTGAGACTATTGCCACAGATTGAATATGGAGTCATGGCAAAGCTCATCATCAGCCAGGGCTTCCAGCAGTGGGGATAGATCAATCATTAGCCCTCTGTGACCACTGCCTGGTCAGATGTGGAAGGACCATGCTTATTGTGCATCATTCACTCCCCCAGAGAGGAGTGGACCAAAACAAAGCATTGATTGCACTGTCTGGCACGTGTGACATCTTGCTGGCAACTGCTCTATTGTCTATTTAAAAAAAATAAAAAAAGAGGGGGGCAGGGGGCATTCCCCCTTTGTGTAAGCAAACATAAAAAGGGTCTAGGCAGCTCAGCTTGCATTTGACAGCCATGCTAGCATAGTCCGTGTGATCATGCTCAGCCGCCTGGGTGATGACTGTACATTGGAGGGTACAAAGCAGCAGCAGTTGAAGCCAGTCATACAGAAATACCAAGAAAAACCCTAATGTGGCTTTCCTAATAATAATTAGAATAAGATTTAGCCCCTGCAACCACTCCTTATACAGCCTCGCATTTTTTTTTTCAAATAGTGTATTGCCTAGCAACTGTGCGTTGCTAGGATTGTACAGCCTTGCAAGGCAGACGACCACTCATCTTTTGATGCCTTTTCACTCCCGTGACTCCCCTAACGTTAGCTTCCTCTCTCCACTTGTACAACAGTCCACCTCACAGTATTTTAGTTCCACGCTGAGCCTCTGTTGTAATTTCACAGCCGTGTCAGTCAGTCAGTCAGTCAGTCGGCAGAGTGACGTTGCAGACATGATTTCACAAACTTTTGTCATGACATTGTCCGGTTTTGGTCAGAGTAAATAAACCCGAGCAACTCATTCGACAGGTTAGCTATATGATATGATATGCGGAGAACAAGTGTGGCAGCCGAACTTGTTTCTCGGTGAGCAAAAGCATCAACAGGAGTCAGTTTACGAGCTGCGGGGCGCTGCTGTCAGTTTGAGTGTCAAATTCAAAAGCATAACAAACATTTCCGACTTTAAATACTCGCTCTAATGTTAAACTATTCGTTTTTCGAGTGGATAGGTCTACCACATACCCCTACACTTACAGCTATTTCGTCCCTGTAGCCAGTTGACGTCCACAGACGAGTTGTAAAGTAACGCTAAGTAAACCTTCGGTTGTAATGATAGCTCCTTGTCGAGAGGGTAACGTTAACGTTAGCTTGGTTTAGCCAAGTTAGCTTCGATTTAGCCAAATTAGCAGCAGCTAACGCCTTCATGGTAATGTATTGAACAACTGAATACTCACTTTTATGTTTGCTCGCAGCCCACGACTGTTTGGCGATACTGGGGCTCCGTATAATTGCCCTTCCAGCGGATTTCAAAGCGTCCATATCGTAATCCAAAAGTAGGGCAAAAAGCCCGACAAGTGCCTGTTCGTTTGTGTCGAAACACTTCGCTTGGTTTAATACAGTCCTCTCCCGTCCAAACTTTTTTTCAGCTGTTTTTTCCTCCCCTCCGCACGGTTAGCTTTCAGTCGATGGGTGATTATCATGTTCGTCCCCCTGGGCGGTGTTTTGTATGTAAATTAACCGGATAATGTGCGTGACGCCCGTTTGTGGAATCACGCGAGTGAGGTTGTTGCAGCAGCGGCGCTCGCATCCCGAGCGGGCGGTGCTGCTGTTGCTCTTGTTCCTGTTATTACACGGTGCAGTTTTATTCCCACCCAGTGTCTTTTGTTACAAATAATTTGGTAGTCAAATCACGGGCTGTGGTTAGACCTCTCATGTTTTATTCAGCCACATGGCTTCTTCTTTATTGAGCTTCAAAATTCATCTTCTATTCATTGGAAATGTCAGGAATGTCATAACAAGAAATAGGTTGGAGGGTGGAACTACTTCAATTCAGTTGACTCCTTTTCAGGTTGATATAGCAGCTTAATTCACATCATTCATTATAATAGTAAAAACTAACTTTTATTATTGTGAGTGTTTTCGTTATGGCAACTGCCTAAAGGTCATTGTTTAATGTATGTTTTAAGCAAGCTCTCTGATTTTGTAACATAGTCACTTAATATAATATTATTTCTGATCAATTGCATCCTGTTCCCTCTAGGCTACTGTCTGTATTCAACCCTAGCCCCCATATTATGCTCTGATAGCCCATAATACAAGTAAACAGCTACAAGGGAAGAAGGGAAGTCCTTTCTTAGAAAAGACCCACTATATCAGTGAGTCATTGTTCAAAATTGAGAGCCAAGGAGTCCCTGCTGAACATCTGGAGGAGAGGGTTCTTCTGATGAAAAAAAAAATGAACTTAGGGAGATCTAGACTGTAGACTGTACAAATGCCTCATTTCATAGCCCTGTAGAGGAAACCCAGCCGGTCAACCAATAGCAATTTATGTCACATTGACCTCTTTTGTTCATGATTAAAAATACACATTTAAGGGCCAACAGGGCGAGATACGGTCAACTAACAACAATCTGACAGTTGACATTTGTCAGAGATCAAAATTACTCTTTGTGACTGTTTATAGTGCCCTTTTCTGCAGAGTGTTAAGACTTTTTAAATGATGCAAGGAAACAGTAGTAGGCCTATTTTCCTTCACTGCTAACATTGCTGCAACCACCCGATCGTGTAGATACATGCTGCATAACATCAGAAGGATACGTCCCCTTCTAACGCAGAAGGCGGCTCAGGTTCTGGTTCAGGCTCTAGTCATCTCACGTCTAGACTACTGCAACTCCCTCCTGGCTGGCCTGCCTGCATGTGCCATCCGACCCCTGCAGCTCATTCAGAACGCAGCAGCTCGGCTTGTCTTCAACCTCCCCAAGTTCTCTCACACTACACGGCTCCTCCGCTGTCTTCACTGGTTACCAATTGCGGCCCGCATCCGCTTCAAGACACTAGTACTTACGTACAGGGCCACGAACGGATCAGCCCCAGCTTACATCCAGGACATGGTCAAACCATATACCCCAACCCGCCCACTTCGTTCTGCATCAGCCAAACTGCTTGCTGCCCCCTCACAGCGAGGGAGAACTAATCACTCAACGAAATCCCCACTGTTCACTGTCCTGGCTCCCAAATGGTGGAACGAGCTCCCCATCGATATCAGGATGGCTGAAAGCCTACACATCTTTCGCCGAAGGCTAAAAACACATCTCTTCCGACTACACCTCGGATAATAATTTAAAAAAATAAATAAATAAATAAAAAATTCTTGAACCTGCACTTTCATATGTCTCTTTGTAGCTTTGCCTATTTAAGGCTAATGTATTTGCACTTACTACTTGTTGTCTGGAGTTTGAACCTTCACAGTTGAAAGCACATAATTGTAAGTCGCTTTGGATAAAAGCGTCAGCTAAATGACATGTAATGTAATGTAATGTAATATTTTAAGTGAGATAGGCCAACCAATTTAGAAAGCACAATCATACCCACAAATAGTATTTTTCTATTCACTCGTGTCGAACTTCAATAGCCTACCTTATGAGTACCGACCAAAATATGTCCATAGTAACTTTAGTCTCATTTAGTAATACTTTGATAACATACTGATTTATATTGTAATGCTAATGATTGTATAGTGTTTTAGGCGAACTTCAAGTGGATCACATCACTCCAGTTCTGAGGTCTTTACACTGGCTTCCTGTCTCCCAAATAATTGGTTTAAAAAAACTACTGTTGGTTTATAAAGCACTGTTTTATAGCACTGCTACATTATGAACCACCCGACCTCTCAGGTCTGCTTTCTGTCCCCAGAGTCAGAACTAAACATGGAGAAGCAGTGTTAAGTTGTTATGCACGACATATCTGGAACAAACTCCCAGAAAACTGCAGGTCCCCTGCAATTTTCAATTCTTTTAAATCAAGGCTGAATACTTTTCTTTTTGATACTTCCCTTTTTAAGTAATTAATTTCTCATACTGCACTGTGACTTTTATTCTTGTATTTCATACATGTTTTATTTTGTTTTAGCTGTTTTTATATTCTCATCAACAGATGTTTTTAACTGCTTTTTTAATGTTTTATGTAAAGCACTTTGAATTGCCTTGTTGCTGAAATGTGGCAAGCCGAATTTCTATATTGCTGCTCTATATGCTATATTATATCGCTGAGCTTACATCTTCACCCACTAAATGAATCACTCAGGAGAATGGCTCTCAAAAAAATCTTGCAACACCAGATTTCATAGGAGATGACAGGCTCAGATATAAGAGTGCAACAGGCTAATACCTCCCCAAGGACATATTAGGCAGCAACACCACCACTGTCTATCTTCAATCTGGAGCTCAGTTAGCTGTGACATAGTACTGAGTTTATTCTGCATAAAATAAATGCTTCCATAGGAGAATTATCACCACATCAGTGTAGCACTCTAAACCAAACCATCCCAATGTACTGGGGCAGGTGCATTCCCTTTAAATCCTTGTTTCTTTGTTGGCAGCTACAGCCATGCTTGACTGAGAAGCTTGAGACAATAGAGTGCATTCTTCTGCTGTAGTACATCTCCCAGTTACTGAAGCATGCAAGACATATCTTGACTTTTAAGCAGCAACACGGGTTATAGTAATAGTTACAGTAGGTGTTTTTGGGAAGAAAAATCAATGATGTTCTGCTGGAGGAGAGAAGATGGGTCCAACTGAACATATAAAGAGGTGGGGGGCATGTGATCAGGATGGCCAACATTCAACAGAGATGATTCTTCAATCTGAAAGTGAGTATGAAAGACTTAAAAAGGGTGCCCAGATAGCTCAGTTGGTAGAGCGGTTGCCCATATATATAGAGGTTTACTCCTCGACGCAGCGGGCCGCAGGTTCAACTCCGACCTGTGGCCCTTTGCTGCATATCATTCCCCCTTCTCTCTACCCTTTTGTGTCTTCAGCTGGCCTGTCAATTAAAGGCCTAAAATGCCCAAAAAATAATCTTTAAACAAACAAAGTCTATTCCGCCAAGAAATGTTCTCATTGACTTTGTTTATTGAGTAGGTCAAGAGAAACATGAGAGCTATACCTGGAATGTCTCATTTATGGCTTCTTCAGATTGGTGAGGTCTAATGGCATCGTGAGTACAGCTACGCCAAATGCAGACTGCTAGAAAAGACAGATTGAATCTGTTAATTCCACATGCTTCACTCTGCCAAACAGTATGGTGCCAAATTGGAACAAGGAGAGCAATAAAATACTGAGGATTGAGTGTAAAACAAATTTATGCCCAACCTAGGCACTGGATAATGTGGAGAAAACGAGTGAGGAGCTTTACCCACATTTGTCTCGCTGCACAGGTTAATCAAGCGTATTTGGGGAAGCCTGGCATGTGACAGAATGCTAAGCAGAGGGCTTCTTTTATGCACTGAAATTCACCGTCATTGGCACAGGGATTCTTTATCTCCCTCCCCAAACCGCTAAGTGCATTAGATAAATTAATTATCACTCCAATCAAAATGTGTGGCAGCCCATAATTTGCTCCCATTTATGATTCCTTCAGTGACTGAAATGTCAAGCCCCAGATATCAGCAGAGCACAGAAACTCCCTGATGGTGATTACATTTGAATTTGTAAAGTAGATAGGGGGGGGGGGTGTAGAAAGATGTTTCAATTCTCAGATTGAGCATCAAAGAGTAGCATTCCCCCAACACTCACCATGTTTTGACTAGCAGTGATTAGTAGTTGATGTCTTGTTGGCATGAACAAACCTCTCATAAGTTTCTTTTGTCAGAGCTAAATGGGATGTTCGGGTTTTGAAAAAAGGAAATTAGTGGTTCTTGACAGTTAACCAGAGTCTGTGTGGACAGAGATTATTTTATCTAGCCCACATCATATGGATGAACACTGCCTCATAGTGGCAATAAAGCAATAGTGCATTTAATCTCCAATACCAGAATATGGCCAGATTAACAATTTAATTAACCTTTTTTTTTGGCAGATTTACAACTATACTAATGTAGCAAACTTTCATTAGAGCTGAATCCCTCAATAAAAAAGTAACTTTTAGAAGATGACATTACAACAAAAATAAATTAATGGGATGACAAGTGTTTGAGATGCCATAAATAAATTATGGTTCTGGGGTACTCCAGCATTTTAGTATTGCACTTCCATAAAGTGTAGGAATTTAAAAGAGACAGAATAATAAACGCATGGTTCAAATTGAAGCAACAGAGGCTGAGATGTTCTGACTTTTAGTCACGTATGGGTAGAGCTTCTGTAACACTGGATCTCTCATTTCCCATAATGCAACTCAATAGCATCTTGTATTAGATACCCTGTCTCCTAGATTCCTACATTTTGTTAACCCCACAACTTCAGTTTGTAAAGCAGGCTTTAGACGGCAAGGTCTGGTTTAATGTGTAAAATCGGTACAATGCCACTTTAAACAAAACAAAGCTTACAAGTCGTTTTGAAATATCTAGACATATTGTCTGAGTAAAGGCAAGCAAGCAGAGAAAAGTCAATTTGCAAGAAAAAAACTGTTTATTCCTTGTAAACCTCACAGAGCGAGAGCACAGCCAAAGTCAGACCTGGGGAGAAACAGAGCAGTGACTGTGGGCATAGAAAACGAAAAACAAACAAAACACTTTTCTATACTTCCAACAGTCAGCTGACCAAACTGTAATTTTCACAACAATTTTTTTTGTTCAGGAGCCAATGACAGCAATCTGAGCAGGAGGGGGGGGGGGGGGAAGAAGCATCTCCATATACACATTAGATGGAAACCACACGCACAACAATGACCATGTCTGATGATGGTGAAACCACATCAGTGTCAAGCGATTTTCTCCCTGCAGGAAAATAACAATAATACCAGAAACAGGAGTAAGTAATACTGCTATAAAAACAGCCACTTCCCCAACAGTTGCAAATACTGTAACATTCACAAAAAGAAATGTGACTTTCTAGTCCCTTACTTTTAACTACACAGTCTACTACAAACAGGTGACCCCTTTTCTCTACCTGCTTAACAGAAACTTCCATTAAATGATATTCAACTGGATATTTGACAAACACGTCAACCAATGCATTTGCAATACATTCTTGAACACATTACTAGAGAAACAAGCATTCCCAGTCTTGGCACACAAACTGAAGTGGGGGATTAATCAAATTAAATTATTTAACTGCTATATCAAAGTTGGCATCTCCAAAGCTTTGCTTACATTGCACAGTCCATCTTTACAGTTTTCCCTTTTGAACAGCATGTGTTTGCTACAGTGCAACTTTAAATTGGAAATCAAGAAGAACAGAGGGGGCAGCAGCTAAGCCGAGGGATTTGGGTTTAACAGCAGTAGAGATGTGCTTCTGTGAATGGACACGTAAGCAGTAGACTCTGTGGTGGCTAAGGTCATGTCAACATTCTGACAATAGGCAAATAGGAGTACGAATTTGGTGCTGTCTAATGTATCTGTTAAATGTGACTTACATAAAGGGACAAAGCTGCCCTCCAGTGGACACGATGGTTGGGAAAATCAGCAGGGAGTCCAAAAGCCAAATCAGCGTGTGAAGGCAACTTTGTCCAACTTCGCTAAGCAAGGTCAAATTCTTATCATGTCCAGCTTAGCCAGATGCTTCCCAACTAATTCAGAAGGGTTGGGCCGTATCTCATTACCAAACTCACTCCATGTCCTCAAATCAAGGCACTGTGATCATGACAGCTGATGAAAGACTATGCAGAGCTCACACACACACACACACACACACACACACACACACACACACACACACACACACGCGCACACACGCACACGCGCACGCGCACACACACACCTAAAAAAACTTGGTCAGAAAATAGAGCGGGGGAAACCAAACTGCTGTTTTCATTGATGCTGAACATTAGGAGCTGCTTGGGTCCATTTCATTTTAAGGTTTACTTTTCTGCTGTTAACACAATATCTTTTCCTACTTATTGCAATCAACACCTCCAGCCTGTTGAAATAAACACTTGAATCTTAAAGCGTGAACAAATAGAACCACACAATACACTTTAAAAACTATTTACCACCAAACCCCAAAGCGGCTGAGAGCAGGCTTAATTTGGAGTCTTAAAAAATAAATTAAACATAACTGGGGTGAAAGTCTGTGCCAACTTTGCATTACATTCCTCTGGTTGTACAGATGTTGCCATATTACTTCCTTGGGGGGGGGGGGGGGGGGAACAAAAAACAAATCTGTCAAAGAAATTGGGATACAAGTCAGGCTGTATGACTGTATGATAAAGGAGAACTCAGTTTTCCAAGTTTTAGGAGGAAAAATATCAACGTAAAATAATAAAGCAGCTATTCCCCAGGACCAAAGAGCAGGTAACTGGTTGCAGGTGGTTGCAGCGGTGGTGGGAAAGGTAGAGCAACACCCTTGAGATGAAGATACATACCCGAATCTGTGAGGTTTCACTAGACACTTAAGAGAAGAAAAAAAAAAACTGGGACTTCGTAGTTGATGTGATGTCCGTTTAAAGTTTTTTTTTTGTCTTTTGTTTTAACTACAACGAATACAGTCACACAATACAACATCCTTCTGACCTGGCGAGGAGAAAAATAAAAACCCAAGAAAAACAACGTCCTCAGCCGCAGACATGCCGAGCAGACTTGAAGGTGGTGGGCCTGCAGGGAAAATAAAAATGATGGGAGGATGGAGGCAGGAGAGGGGTGGGACGAAGCGTTCACTTTTTGAGTGGCTGGTAAACGGAGGCGTTGGGATCTAGGCCGGAGGGATTGGTGTCCATGAATTTGGAGGAGTAGTGGGGGGCCACAGGGTTCATGCTGCTGGTGTCGCCTGTGTAGGAGATGCTGGGCATGACGGCCATCACTTCGGCTATCTTCTGCTTCAGATCTTTTATCTCCTGGTCCTTCTGCAGGATCTGACCTGAAAACAACAGGTCAAGCCAAAAACAAAAGGTAACTTTGACAATATTGTTCAGAATATTTGTAGGTGTGCTCATAGTCTAAGCATTGTGTGCGAGTAAATATGTTGTGCATGGATATCAGACTGACCTTGTGCAATCTCTAGCTGTCTCTTGGCGTCTCCCAGCGCAGAGAAGAGGTCCAGTTTGATCCTGGTCTCTGCACTCAGACTGTTCTCCAGGTGCTGGGTCTTGTCCTGCATGGCTGACAGCGCCGACATCAGCACCTCTGTGTCTTTTTCATTCTCCTTATATTTATGAAGCTCCTGAGAGATGGAGAAGAGATACAGTTAGGGGGTTACAGTCCGTGACTGGAGGCTTTACCACACTGGTGATTGAATGTTCAGTAAATGGCTATTTGTACCATTTTTAGCTTGCTAGATGTAAGTGGTGAGGCACATATGCAATGGGATGTTGAAACGTTTCGTTTTCATACAGTCCTATAACTCATGTGAACAGAAATGAATTCAGTGCTGCATGAAGAACAAATGGAGAGAGAACCCCTGACCTAGATTGTAATTTAAACAAGTGCTTGAGGTAAGTATGCATCACTGCAGTGAATCAAACAACACAGTTATAAAACTACAGTAGTGATTATGGTTATTGACTTTAAAAAAAATTCCTAACAAAAATGTTGACTGGCTCCTCTTATACCCCTTTCACACTGAGGGCTCAACCAGGGTAGAACCAGGATTGACTCTGACCTGGCTTCACCATCCAGGTTGAGAGGGGAGTCGAAAGCTGGTCGGACGCGGGTCAATTTCAATATGAATTGCACATGACCAGGGTCACTAACAACTGGGGCGGGACAAATTATGTCATTGGTTGAAAATGGGGGGCGCACAGTCTTGACTCAATCGCCAAAGCACCGCCTCTCTCGCTCGCTCGCCCAAGACACAAGTCTGCAGTTCAGTTTGGCCCATGGCTCGTGTGAATCTCTCTCTTCAGTCAGGAAGCCGACAGCAAAGCCTAACTTCACTTTTAACGTTATCAAACAAAGAGAAATGTTCTCAAATCGATACTAGAGTAGTCATTTGTCTGTGTCTAAAATGATAAGGTCTTTTGTGAGACAAAAAGATAAAATAGGCAAGTTAAATTATAAATAATGTCATATATGTTGCCAAGAACAATTTGACTATCTGCTGTTTTTAAGCTGTGTTTACTTGACTTTTGCACCCAGGCATTAGCTAGTTCTGGGGCACTATAACTGGGGCAGAGCTCCAAGAAATGCTTCCATCATCATATAGACATGGGCACGTTACATTTTGCTGCATCACTTCTGTCTTGTGTGAAGCTTTGTCACACCATATTGCAAAAGTTATTTGCATGTACTGACAAACGCAGAACTGCCAACGTACACAATACTTTCTGCTGAGCAGAATCAAAAAGCTTCTTTATAAATTACAAGATTAAAATCTTACACTAACTACTCTACTCTCTGCCAAAAAGCATTACACATAAGCAAATGCATTAAACCACAATAATATTGAAAAAACTTTCATATATATGTTTTTTTGATTTACATGGTGACAATTCTTATAAATATTTACCTGAACTTTTAATTCAAGCTCTCTGATCTGGTCCTCCTTTAGCTTGATGTCCATTGTTAGTTTCTTGCACTCTGTTTCTAATTCAGTGATCCGCCGCCGCAGCGTGTCTGTGCACTCCCCTCTGAAAAACATGGGAGGAAAGAAAGTAGTGAGTTTATCATAATAAAAAGATCATAACTTGAAAGAAACCAGCGACAAGTCGGGAGTAAAATGGTTATTGAAAATTAAATTTAAAAATGTCAGATGTGCACCTACCTGGATGCTGCTGCTAGTGCTACTGCTCTAGCTGCTGTGGCCTCCTCTAACTTCTTTCGCTTCTTTTCGTCTGCGAGCTGTTTCTCGGCAGTGGCTCGAGCCTCCTGCTCTGCTTTGAGCCTTTTCTCCAGTTGGCCCACTGCCTGTTTATCCTTTTGCTTTGCCTGCACAGCATTATGGAGCCTACGAGTGCACAGACACATAAAAGGACAGCACATTAACAAGCAGGAAATACAGGTTGCTTTATGTATCCATCACGGTTTCACATGTATAGAATTTATTTGAGCAGCCCATACAAATTGTTGGTATTTGTGATCTCATTAGAAATAAATTGAAAAGTCTGCACCAATCAGAGGGATCTTTTCTGGCAGACATTTCCCATTCCTTGTGAATGTAAAGCTGTTTTGATGCGATGATTTTTCTGCTGACAACTGCTCTTTTCCTACAGTGTTTATTTATACAGACGCGTGACAAAGAACACCCCAATGCCCCATTAAGTAATGATCCTAAACCAAAAGGATCACTAGTGTGACCTTGCATTGATCCGGCAAATGGTAGCCCCACTCACTTGTTCTGCAGCAGTTCGTTCTCCTGGCGCAGTTGGCCCAGCTCAGTGCGTATGGAGCGCTCAGCGCTGCCCAGCGAGCCAATCTGGCTACGCAGGTCCTGCTCAACCTGCCGGCTGGCCTGCAGGTCTGCCTTCAACTTCTTCACGTCCTGCTCCAATCTGTCCCGGGTGGGAGAGTGAACAGCTTATATTAAAAAAAAAAAAATAATGCATAAAAAGTGTATCCTCACGTTGCAAGTCATGTTTTACCTTAGTATCGAAACATGTATGTAGTTATGGTATACATGATTCAAAATATTGTGGCCTAATGGTCCAACCATGAACTATACACATGCCCCAGACCACAGTAGCAAACAGCTGCCTCAGAAAAGCATTCTCTAAATTCTTATTGCAGCCAAGGCATGTTCATACTGTATATACTATAAAAAAAGGACAAGCCTAAGTCTTACATGAGTCAAATTCAAAGTGTAACCAAGAAAACTGCACGTTAACTTTATGCTTCTGAGAGTTGCAAAAATGGTGATGGCCTTCATTCTGAAATCAAATGGGTTCAGGAACCATTTATATGTCCTATTTAGAAGACAGAATATCATCAGTCATAGTCAAACTTTCAGCATAATTTCTAAGAGTGTGAGATTTATGATAAAAAAAAAAACCAAGCTGAGGCCTTAAAAGTAGAAGTTACAGATAGTGGTATGAATTCATGTTGGTTTATCTGCTGGCACCTGAGACAGTAAACAAGAACAATCTGCAACAAAAATCCACATAGCAAAGAGTAAACCACCGACATGCAGGGAGGCACTACAACGATGACAGACGTTCTTCGCATTATGCCTATATTCTTTGACATTTTAAATGATCTGCTTCCATCAAAACTAAACCCCACTTTAAAAAAACATTATATCGGTCATTAAATCAAAATTCCAGTTCCAAAGACAAACATTTCTTGAAATGACATTGTTTTAAACTCTCAGCCCAATTAAATCACACCAGCAAAAGACCAATTTGATGACCATATGTTTGCCAATATGTGGTTTCACAACTAAGGATGTCACAAGCTGAACAGAATAGGGGCCGATTCAGGAATTTTTTTGATGGACATGTTTAGGCTGTATAAAACACCATCAATTTCGATCCTTTGTTTGTTTGCTCCAGGTGCACAAGCTGGTGCAATCCATAAAAAAAATAAAATTAGAACTACTTGGTTTTGTGAGTGAAGAATAAAATAAATAGCAGCCTGCCAGAGTTTCAGTTAATGATATGCTAGAGTGAAGCAACAAGCCATGCAAGAAAAAGTAAAGTAAAAAAACATGAAAATGCTTTGAAAATACTGCTATTTGATGAAACCTGGATGGGTTTGCACTTTAGTATTCTGTTCATGCTGGATATGCACAGTGTAGAGAAAATATATACTTGGTATAAATATCTGGATCAAGAAAATTAATGTCACCAGGACATCCCTAGCCTCAACGCATACTTGACATTGGAAGAAATGCTTTAGATTGACAGAATATGTTGTCTCAAACACAAGGCAAAGCTAAAATAGTTTATTTGTCAGTATACTTTAGTCTTAATGAGCATGCGTCCTGTGTCTGAGCATGTGCTTCTTACCTAACAAGTGCTTCTGGCTTGCTCAGCTGGTTGTTGGGGATACAGTTGTCTGTGGGATCCCTGTGGGAGCCTCCCGACGTCCCCTTCCCCACTGCCAACTTGTGCTTCTTCTCGTTCTTCCCCATGGAAGAGGAGGATGATGGCGTAGAGGAGGGCACAGTGCCGTTGGTAGCACTATGGCCGCGTGGCGAAGAGTTGAGCGTCGCCACGTTGCTGCTAGCATTTTTGTAGTTTTTGGAGGAGGAGGAGGATGAGGATGAGCAGGAGGAATTGTTGTCCTCTTTAAGCAACAGGTTCTCTGTGCTGCCCAGCTCTGTGGTCAGTCTCTTGTTGTTTATATGGTTCTCCATATACTCCATCTCTTGGAGTTTAGAGTCCACTGATGATGGCAGGATGCTGTTGCTGTTGTGCTGCTTTTTAGCCTCCCCGCCGCCCCTCCCCTCTTTCCCTTTTTCTCTATACTCTAACTCCGGCAGTGATGCCGATGTCTTTTTATTGGCTGGGGCGCCATTCTGTGACACTGGAGGTATGTCCACTTCAGATATTCCTTTAGCTGCTGCTGCTGTATGAATAAAGGAGGGAAGTGAAGGGGATACATGTGAAATATATATACTGTACGACAACTGCCATGAGACATCTTAAAGAGTCCTGAGACTCCAGATGTTCTCTATCCTCTTGACCAGTGTGTAATTCTCCATATCTAATATCTGAAACATGACTTTATGTAAGCAGTGTGAGCACTGACAGGGGATCCCCAGGTGTTACTTGTGTGAAATGGCCAGACTTTGCCTACAACAAGACACATTGCATTTCAAGTGATCATTTTTCTGCAATTGTGGACATTTTCCCACTAACTTCTTGCCCTGCAAGCTCCTTTCAAATCTTTGCCTAATCGCACCCAAGGACCAGAGCCTCTTGTGATTATTATGTGCATGGTTTGTTTGTTTGTTTGTTTGTTTGAACTGGGAGGCATGTACACCTGCAACCACAGACTTTGGCTAGGGAGGGAAATGCTGCAAATGTACATTGGAGTAATGTTGGCTTGTTTGAAAAGACAGATTCATGACAAACCAAAACAAACTTGATAAAAGCCCGGCTGTGATTTAAAAAACAGTTCTGTTTCCAGGGTCCATGTTCAGGGTGGGAAATTTGCACCCGCCACCAGCCAATGGCAGGCACTTTTTCAAAGTGGCGGGTGACTTTGCCTTGTATACCAGCCACAGTGGCGGGTGGATTGTAAAACATTCCTTGTAACGGATTGGACCGCTTTTGTCAAAGAATGCTGTTGCTAAGAAACAATGCACAATGCAGTCGCGTTACGTAACTGCTAATGAATGCCCAACATTTCCGGATGTTGCTGCTTCATAATAAAAACAACATTCAAATACCAAAATAACGGAGGACTTTTATTGTGAAGAACTTATAGGAAATGAAACCGTTCACAGCCGGGGCTTTGACCACGCATATGTCCGTCAACTCCAGACTTTTGTCAAGTAGTTTTCAGTGCTAGTCCGTGACACCATGTAGCTGAGCTGAGGTACAGACGAAACGAAAATTATCGGTTAAAAACATGTGGCGACATATCCCCGGTGTTAAGAGGCCCGCCGCGGAGTCAGCATTAGCTATGAATGTACAAACTGTTGAGGGCGAAGTACAGAAAAAGAGAAGGTAGCCTACTTTTCGAACAAGTGGCACATTGACAAAACGTACAGCGAAAGACCATGCAAAACATTTCAGACCGTTCTGCCAACCTGTATTTAACATCAATGTACACTGTAACGATTTTTCAGTCGCTGAAAGCTGCTGCCGTTTTAATCCTGTCGGCTCTCTGCTGCTCAGTTCCACACACAATTCAAAATATGCTAGTGCACTTTTTATAAATTTGAATTCCGGAAAAAGTGGCTGGTAAAAAATGTAAGTGGCTGGTAAAATTGGGCATCCAACAGCCACAGTGGAGTGGAGTTAATTTCCCACCCTGTCCATGTTTATTGTCACCATCTATTCAATCACATAAACAGGACGCAAAATCTCTTGAGAACTGTTTCTTCTGGGCCCAACACAAAGCCTATGTAGATCTATATGCATTACTGCCTTTTTTTATTTATTTTATTTCTCGTGACTACCTGCCATTTTTGTCAAGAGTCCTGTCAGACGCAAGGCTGAGTAGCAGATCATTCAACTACCCAATCCATCCCTGACTGAAGGTAGCGAGCTAGCTAACCAAACTAACCAAAATTACACTATTTCAAGAAATGTCTAATTAAAGCTATAGTGCGTAGTTTCTGTCGCCCCCATGAGGAATTCTAAGTAATGACAACAAAACTGTCGGCGCGTCCACATGATACAAGACTTCCGTGACCGTGTGTTGGACTCTTCAGAAGAGGTAATTGTCTTCACTTGAGTTTCTGCGCGGGAAAGTCACCGGACGCCACAATCTTCTGAACATAGCCATACTGAGAAATCCAGAGAGAGTTGTGTGGAGCTGATAGTCTTAATTAGCTTTGTAGCAACTCATTTGGCAATGGCTTGAATGTAACGGACATTCATTAACATCATATTAAAAGCACTAAAGCTTTAATCAAATAATGTGATTTTATTGTTCAGTCCTAGTAGATGGTGTATGCGAGTCTCTGATTTCCTGAACCAGATGCTTCATATGTGAATACAGTGTCTATGTATGTATGTATGTACGCATGTTTGAATCTTACCTTCTTCTGCTTCTCGCTCTTGCCTCTGAAGCATCTGTTGCTCTGGAGGCAGAGCCTGCTGCAGCAGCTGCATGTAAAACTCATTCTCCTTCTGTACCTCCTTCTGCTTTCGGAGGCGCATCTTATAGCTTACATAGCTCTTGAAGCCGAAGCCCAGCGTGACCACTGGGTAGCCAATGCTACAGAGATGGACACAAGAAGTACACTCATAAATCTAGTCTTGGATTATAGATTTAAAAAAAAAAAAAAAAAAAAAAAGTACTGAGTTGATCAAGGAAACGCCGCTTCAAAAACATGTACTTAAGGTATCAATCATTTAGAATGATTTATTATAGTCTGGTAACAGCTTAACTTCACAACATAATATAGGTTAACACAGCCAAATCCATCTTGAAGCTCTTTGGGCCTCCTTAAAAAAAGATTATGACCATACACTTTAGAGGTGCTACTTT
The DNA here is from genome assembly GCF_008315115.2 of Sander lucioperca. Lineage (NCBI taxonomy): Eukaryota > Metazoa > Chordata > Actinopteri > Perciformes > Percidae > Sander > Sander lucioperca. Next base: position 17,196,005 of record NC_050190.1, on the reverse strand, counting down.
AAACATCTTTTAGGATTTTTCATAAATATGTAGTCCTGGGGAGAATCCAAGAGAAACCTCAGATTTTCTTTTTTATAAACACAGAAACAAATATGCAAACACACATTTTTACACATTTTGTCTGTGGCGCAAAAAATGCATTTGACCACGGCACAATCAAATGTCTCTACACTTCATATAAGACATAAAACATTATTTATCCTGAGAAAAATTGCTGTGCAGCAGTAACAATACAAAGTGGGAATAGTGCAAATATAAAAGATCTTACTTGTACAATAAGGCATAGTTAAGCATTTATTCTTTAACACATTGATGGAATCCAGCCTTAAACTGATCTATCATGAAACCAATCATATGACTGTTTAATGTGCAGCAATGAGCGAAGGTTTGTGAAAATTTAGATTAGGTAAAATAATGCCGTTTTAACATCATTCCCGTCCACCATGCTGATATATTCATAGTCGGCACTAAACCTAGACATGCCTTTCAGTCAAAGCACGTCTGTCAACGACAGCATTCCACCTAGTTCAAACAGAACAGTGGCTCACCAGTGTGCAGCAAAAGGACGACACAAGTCCACGTGGAAGTTCTTCAGGTCTTTGAATCTGATGGCTGCCTCTATGTACACAAAGAGTATCCATAGAGACACAGTGGGCAGACAAACCCCTCTCTCTGAAAAAAAACAAATAACAAAGCAGGACAAAGATGTTATGAATGGGCATATTTGGCACAGAATGCTTAGTCATTGTTTATTTATTCTTTCATAAGATACTGCCTAAAATCATAATTTTATGCTGTATTCAGGCAAAGTTCTTATATGTCTATCCGTTATGTCCCAAACAAACTTTAGAATACGGACATTCAGTGTGTTTACATGTACAGCAGTAACCGGGGTATGCCAGCTCTCCTCGTATACATGAGCGGGGAAGAATGGGGAGAATAACAGAAATAACTCGCTCTACCAACGCACAACGCTTTTTCTTCCGGTTGTCAAAACTACACAGACAAAATTTAACAATTTAACGTTTCGTTCGTTACACACTCTTGTCACAGCGTAGGACAGCACAGCGTTCCCGCCAGATGACTGACAACTTGTTCGGCTCATTATAACGTCTGTAAGCAGTGTCGGGTGGAATAAGATAGCTAACATTAACGTTAGCCAACGGCCGCAGCGGCGGCTGCTCGGTCCCTCCACTTTTTTGCCGAGCCACAGCGTTGACAGCCCCGGAGATGGACAATCTGTCTAGCCATCTCCCGATGTCCGCTGCTGCCTCGGCGTAGAGTAAAACAGATGGATCGCAGACTCTTTGCTGCCGACGGCCCGCTGATTCGGGCAACGCTGTTTTGTTGTATGGTGTCATAGCAACAACTACGACTCAGTGTGCTGACCATGGGCGCTGATGGATTAGGTCTGGTTCAAAAACCGCTCCAGGAGAGAGGGGAGGGCAGTTGAAGCATGCGCAGCCGCTTAAACCAATCATAGCCCGGTTAAGGTATATACATAGAGGAATAACCCTGTTACTGAAGTAACTCTCTATCTCTGTTAACCGGGTTATGAGATCTCCGATTTTAACCGGGGTAAGGTGTTTACATGGCGTTTGAGAAATCGGGGTATTGCCTTAACCCGAATATAATCTTTTTTTTTTTTAACTGCATGTAAACACACTGATTGGCAGGATCTTTACTGACACCATCGCCCCCCTGCTGTGAGTCCCTACTGTGCTCTTGATCTCATTTAGCACATCCTGCTTGTTATCAAATATGCTTCATATTTTTGTCTGCGATTGAAAGGTGAATGGTCCACCCGTCCAAAATACCACTCTCGCCAGTGTACTGAAATGCGCCAGGGAAAGTGAGAGGTCATCCGATCAAACAGCACCTGCCCAAAATGTTGTCATGAGAGTAAAGACTTGATGAACACAGACCGGTCCTTCTCCCTCTCACACACAGTCAGAACAGGTAGACCATCATTCTATACAAACCTTAATCTTTTCTACACTCTACATAGGTCTTTAGTGACACGCCATTATCACTAAACACACGGGGTGGTCAGGATACAGACACTACCCATTGTTTCCTCGGCTGCAATAAACTGCAAGCCACTTTCACCACCATGCTGTGGAGTGGTGAGAGATATTAATACTCGTACAGTGAATGTCACTGGTGAGTAAAGTTGGAGGGCTCAGAAAGCAACTGGGGACCATTCTGTGTTTCTCCCTCCCCCAACTGGCACTCGGATTTCCATCTGACACCTGGCCTTTGGTCAACGCAGGGGGATACCACTAAATCAGACTGACAACTAATCCTACAGAGTGCAGCTCACTTGCACACACCATGCAAATGCTAAGAAGCAACTATTTGTAAATAAGATAACACGATGTGCAAGGGCATTGCACAACCCTTTTCACACCTGTTTTTCCCCGAAGCACTAAGTGAAAGAACACAAAATAGTGCAAGTTCTAAGAATTAGTGTGATCTGACTTTAAGAATTATTTCTTAGTAATCCATTGTGTAAATACACAGAAAGCTCCGTCCTTCCTTCTTTTGTAAGCATTGTAAAACAGAACTGATGTAGAGACAAATGAGACTAATGTCACAGCAGGAGCCAAGTTAATTGCGGGCATTTGCCAATTTATCATATGCAGTATTTTATACAAATATTAAGACACACTGAAGTGCCTTACCTGTGTGCCAAACATACTGTACCCACACATAGGTACTGGCAGCAAAGAATAGCCATTGCACTGGGATGAAGAGGAGGCAAATGATGTCCGAGGTAAACGCCACACACACAAAGAATACTGAGAAGGCCTGTTAGGGGGGGATGAGAGGTGGTTATGATAAACCAGCAACATATGCAGCAGAGAAAGATGTAGGTTGCAATAATGATTTCATGCTCAAAATGTAAATCATTCCCTTAAAAAATGAAAAAGGAAATGTTTCCAGGCTAACAACCAGCCTTAAGATGTTGGATACCACTTCACAGAAGGGTTGGCTGCCATATCTTAGTCCTTCATAATTGGAGTGATCTCATTCTGAGTGATTAAACTCTGTATTTCATTGTTGAATTATAACATGCATGGTTATGCAAATATAACATTTTGGTTCTCATTTCCTGCATCTCTGTGAGAAACGGACACACCAACAAACACACACCTACGCAATGCATTTTAATAAGAACAAGCTGTCCAGCATCAATTATGAACTCACTGTAAAATAAAACTATAACAGATTAACATTAACATACAAAATTTAGATAACAGGACTACTAATGACCCGCAAGCCTGATCAAATCCATAGTTTGTACATTATGTCACATTAGCGTTCTGGTCCTATGAGGCAGCAAACAAGGTGACGGTGAAAACTATTTCTGAGTTTTGAGAGTGTAGTAGAACTCAACTGTAAACTGACTGAAAGTTTAAAGAATGCCCTACGTTCACAGTCTGAAATGTGTTGTCCGCATGGTACACTTGCAGCAACACTCTCTGCCTTTAATATATACAGATGTTCTCTTCTGTTTATTACCCCTGGTCACCTCCAGGTTCTTCAGAAATGTATTCTTCTTTTGTTTGGGTTTGGCTGTCTCAGTAACAATGTTACCATGTTATGGGTTATTCTAGGATTCTGAAGAGAAATCATCTGACACGAATACTTTTACGCTGGCTAAGTAAATCACTGCAGGAAATCTGATTATTGGGAGAAATAATCTTTCCTTAGCTACTGTTAACTGTTTCTTATTCACATGACATTTAAAAAACAAGTTATTGCAGAAATGCAACAATAACCTGGTTACTTAATTCCACATGTAAATACAGTGACAGTAGCGCTATGGTGCATAACATGCAAAACTGAACATCTCAATGGGAAACTCAGAACATGATGATATCATAAGTCCTTAATTATAGCACAGATGTGTAATGTCTTCACATATATATCTTATATGACTTTATCATAATAAATATAAAAAGGACATAGCCACTCACCAGCCCCTGGTATCTAAAGGAGTCGTACACACTCCGGATGAAGAGCCAGAATGGCCAGAGGTACTCAAACCTGAACTCCAGTACAAAGTCTGCCAGTAGCACCAGTGCCCACACCACCAGGAACTTCAGGTACAGGAAGGTACTAAAAATGAGAAAAGAATTGGATGACACAAGTTGTTTTGGAACACAAATACACATTCAAGAGGGTTTTTTTTATATTGGCAATGTGATTTGTGCTAATAAGTATGGTACTCCTAACAGTCAATATATGGCAAATCATCATTATGTCAATACATCAGAAGAGATTCAGCTTTTTTGTAAGTGTGTGTGAATCAAGTGTAAGATGCATGTCTGGAGCCTATTGCTGCCGTTTGACAAATGAAATGTCTGTGTGGATTGCACTTCTATTCTAAGCAACTGATGTTATAAAATGCAACTTGGCATATATACAGAACAAGAACACAGACATTTAACAGACTTGTGAAGACATTCCGGACAGGTCTATGTCTGTACTTGACATGTTCTTACGTGATGCTGCTTTAAACGGTGCCCAACTACAGTATTTCTCAAGGGTTGTGGAGGTAACGCATACACAAATAATGTTGTAATGTGTTGCTTGTTCTTTTCTAGTGCCACAATTCACGTCAATTTAATAAAACAGATATATCTGATCGTAGTTGACTTTTTTGTTAGAGCACTGAGACCCAGAAAGTGACACGGTAGGGGTGTTCTTTGATCACAAAGCACGACTGTTTTGTGATGGGTCACTTGTTCAATAATTCAAGAACTGCCCCACCTCTAGATGCCACGTGTGTAACTACTGGCCTTTAACGTTTGGTTTATTAAATACAAAGGAAGTCACATAGAGGTAGGACCTGTCAGGTGAGGCTGGGAAGAACTAAGCAACTTAAAGTTGTCTGAATAGTGCAACACAAGCTTCAGAAGTGAGACAAACTGACTGCAGTCTAATCAACTCATGTTTACAGTTCATGATTTGTTACGCTGTTAGCTAGTGGATGTAAGGCGCATGTGGTGAAACTATAAATAAGCAGACAAAGCTGCTGTTGTGCTAGCTATCATAAGTTACTTTAGCTAACAGGGCAGCGGGTCATTTTGATGCGGCTTGCAGATGACAACTGACGTGGGCAAACAGCAGATAGTCAGGGTTGTTAATTAGTGTCTAAAATCCACTACAACTTATTTAAAATTGCTGTGAAGCAGACCCTGTGACAGGGTTCAAAACAGGCTGTTTTAGGGCCTAGCGCTACGGCTAGCTTAACAGCTAACGTTACCTGCTAGCTAATGTACAACGAAAACATACCGTTAGCATACACTACGCTATCACTAGCAGCTAGCTAGGTTAATAAGCTAGCTAGCGGTGGCAGTTCATTGACATCAACGTTAGGACGTTTCCCATTCTGCAGATATCAAGCCGCAAGCATCCCCATTCAGTGCCCAGCCCCCCCCCCGTTATTGTCGTGAGGAGGACCCCTTCGTCAGGCTCCATATAAGTTACCTGCCGTATATACCCTCAGTGATTCGGTTCCGTTTTAACGGCCGTCGGAGTTTGCTGCAGTCCGCATTGCGCCGCTTCATCCTCCTCCCCTTGGCTTTGGCCTTCGAGTAACCACTGTAATCTTATCCAGTTTTCTTGTGTATACGGACAAAGATAATAAATGAAGTGCCTGTGGTATATGTCGCTCTTATTATTTTTCCCCACTGGAAACAAAGAAATAAATAAAGGACTCTATTCGGGAACCTCCTCTTTTTCTGTTAGCGCAGACTCATAAGTCCAAACCGCGCTGCATTTTACGTACGTCCACTTGTCAGACGGCTGGTATATCCAATCAATCTATCAGCCGAGGCTTCTCTCTTTGACGGATACAGGGATGAGCCATTTACGTTGCACCGTGGCCGGTCGCTCAGTTCTCCTCCGCCAAAGACAACAGGGAAGAGCGAGGAGGCGAGTGTGTGGAACGTCTCGCCGTTAAGCCAATCAGATTTGTGTGGACAAATCGGGCATCGCTGATTGACCAATGAACTAATCACGGAGGCGGGTTTTCTTTCTTAGTGGTTTTTGCCTTTGGTTTATTATGAGCAGAAAAGATGCAGTCTTTGGGACAAAATTCCCTTTGTGCGAGACACAACAACACCATTTCCAACATACGGGGGTTATTTATATCAGGTCCTTTGTTGTGTGTGTTCATATGTTCATGTATGTGGTTCATACAGACTTGCCCCAAGGCCTTGTATGCCATCTATGTTTTGTTATCAGGTTAGTATGTTAGTGTGCACACGTACATTGTACGCGCGCATTTTTGACCCAAAACTATGGGTTGCAGTTGATAGTTGTTTATAATATGATGAACTTTATGGCTTTTTGTTTATCATTGCATTCAGGACCATAACAAAGTGGCATGATAAAAATAAAAAAACTGAAGTGATTTCGTAGAAAAAATACAAATAGAATTGATACTCCTGTGCGATCTGTAATTGTATTTTATGACATATGTTTTTAGGGTGTCAATTAGCCTATTCTAACAGTATATGTTGTCTAAATATGGTAGGCTACTGTTATAGGCTAGCCTTGCTTTTTTCTTTATGCAAAAAAAAAAACTTCTGTGTGTGTGTGTGTGTGTGTGTGTGTGTGTGTGTGTGTGTGTGTGTGTGTGTGTGTGTGTGTGTGTGCGCGTGCGTGCCTGCGTGTGTGTGTTGGGGGGGTACAACAGCTCGCAATTCTGTCGGAGGGCCAGAAGGACCCATCACAGACGTGTTCATGTCCGGCAGCTGATAAAAACGAAAAGATGTGCTTGGGGTTGCACCCTGTTCAAAGCGCCGGGGCTACACATGCGTCAGTTGGAAGAGAAATGCGCAGGGAACATGTCCAATGGCTCCTCAGTACGCACCAAGTCTGCGCTCCCGTCTCGCACCTTTGCTGCTTTTTCTGCAGATAGGGTTCATATTCATATATGCCTTTTACATTGAGATTGAAAGCCATGTAAAAGAAGATGGGATTACCTTCAGCAATTTTTACGCAGGTAAGTAATGAGTTTGGAAAGGGGGAGGGTAAAACTATGAGGGTTGAGAGGTTAGCCCAACTCATTAATGAAAAATAAATGTTTAGCTACTCCATGGTTCTTTTAAAAGCTAAATAAAATAACCTGCTAGAATCCATGAGTATGGGGCGGTGCTGCAGTTATTACTGTTGGGCAGTGATAAGCTACAGGCTACATGTGCTGGTTCTTTAGGAGCAGATGCTGGGTTGTCTCCTGATAATTGAGCTGTAGCCTAGGCTATAAGCTGAAACACAGCACAAGTGACTATAGGACTGTATTGTGATTTAGGTATCTAGCTGTTTTTAAAGTTACTTCTTTTCTCTTGCAGAGTTCCAGGATGTGAATGTGATGGTGATTCTAGGTTTTGGCTTCTTATGCACTTTTCTAGTGCGGTATGGTTTCAGTGGCTTGGGGTTCAACCTCCTTGTGGCTGTCATGGCCACCCAATGGGCAATCATACTCAATGGAATTGAGTCCTGGTATTACAGAGGAATGATCAAGATAAATTTGAGAAGGTAAGATAGGTCGTCAGCTGAGGTCATTTTATCACTTTTTTTATTTGATGTCACACATCTGTTTAAACTGATCTCTAATGAATCAATTTGTCCTTATACAGTATCTACAGCCTATATAGCAAAAGAAAATGACACTTAATTGAAAAGAGATATATCAAACCAACAAAATTCTGAAATATTACAAACCTCATATTTTTATATATACTGTATATATATATCACAATCTATATAAGTCAATAGTTATTTTTTTTTAATATATATATATATAGCTTGGTGGTTGCTGAGATGTGCTCAGCCTCTGCCCTCATTTCAATTGGAGCCGTGCTGGGGAAGACCAACCCTGTCCACCTCGTCCTCATCGCCCTGCTCGAGGTGTCAGGGTTTGTCCTGAATGAATGGCTCCTCCAGACTCTGCTAAAGGTAAGCAATTTTTTTATGTGCTGAACCCTGACTTCAGTTTCTTAGACCAAGCGTGTGCTCATAATGATGTTTTTCTTACTCTAGGTCCAGCCTCTAAAGAGCATCATGCTGCTTCACATCTTTGGGGCCTTCTTTGGACTCACGCTGACCTGGATCCTGTATCGGAAAGGATCCGAGCAGCAATTTGAAAAAGAGAAATTTGACCGCAAAACCGGATTATTTTCTATGTTGGGTAAGGTGTAGGTTATGTTTTCCTGACATTGATAGGGTTTTGTAGAATTTAAGTTTTAAATCCTGCATTGGCAAGCATCTACATTGTTAAAGCAGAATCTGAATAATCTGCTCTCTGTTCTCCAGGTACTATGTTTATCTGGATGTTTTGGCCTAGTTTCAATTCAGTCCTTGTGGACAATCATACTCCTGGGAGGAAGCTGGGGGCTGTGTTCAGCACCTACCTGGCCCTGGCTGTCAGTGCTGTAACAGCAGCTGCTGTGTCGGTGCTCTGCAGCCCCAAGGGAAAACTCAACCCGGTATTCTGACACTTGATATGTTAACATTATGCTTTTCTATGAACAGAGAATTGGCTGGAGTGAAATTACTTTTACCCGTATAAATACCCCCCAAAAATCTAATCAAATCAGTATACTTTACACCAGTAAGATCTAATTTATGATAGAGTGTATATCTTCACTCCTCTGTCAGATCCATATGCAGTCAAGCATCCTCGCTGGTGGTGTTGCTGTTGGGGTTTCCATGTCAGTGGTTCATCAGCCATGGGAAGCCATGACAATCGGATTCACTGCTGCTCTTGTATCAACAATTGGATTCCGATATCTCAAGGTTTTGATCACCCCATGGACACGTACCCCTCAATTAAATAATCTACACACCACAGTTCATCATAAGCTCTTATTTTCCAGATCCACATGCTGCTTGCATTCAAGTGCCATGACACCTGCGCTGTCCTGAGCACACATGGACTCGCAGGTCTACTGGGATGGCTAGCACATCTCCTCCTACAGATTAAAGACTGTGATGACCACACAACGTAAGTACGCAACTGCCATATGGTTGCCTTGGAACACACAAAACAAACAACGGTACACCCTATGTAATTGGTCCTTTATTTCACAGAGCAATCCGGTTTGCTGTATTTCACATTTGCACTCTTTTCATCACCATCAGTCTAAGTCTGTCCATGGGAATCATTACAGGTAAGTCATAATAATAATAAAAATGGCATTATAGATATGCACAATAATTCCAATGCACCTGTACATGTGCAATGCATCTCTTGAATCTTGAATAAGTCTTCTCTCTATAAGGTTTCCATTATCATCATTACAGCACAGCACATAGACTGAATATAAAGAGGTCTGGCACAATCATACTTGGAGACAGAAGGTCCCTTTTTAATTATTTATTCACGGCAGAATGCCACAACAGTTACATTTGACCCAACACGTATCTTTAGGTTTCCAGTATTTTAGTGAAATTCAGGTCAGCTGAAGTCATCTCTTTTTACAGTGTAACAATATACAGGTTGATAACCACAAGTGTATATCAACACTGTATAATGCAGTATGCATGCCATTTGAATTGTTGAATGTATAGAATTAACACCTACCGAAGTCAAATTCCTTGTGTATGTAAGTATACTTTGCCAATAAATCTGATTCAGATTTGTAAGCTTTCCTAATTACTTTTATATGTCATTGTTTAAAGGGCTACTACTTAAGTGGAACTTTTGGAGGCCGCCCCAGGACAAGAAGTGTTTTGATGATCAGGCTTTCTGGGAGGTAGGCAATCAAGACTTTATTTTCTTATTTATCAGGATACTAAACAGTTATGGACTTGATATTATTTTGTGTTGTGCTACACCTTAAAAAAATGTTAATTCATAAAACAGAACTGGACAAAACGTTTTCATCTTTTGCAGTTTCCCCAGCTTGCCGTGCACAAGTAAGACGGAGAAAGAAGTAGATCAAGTCTGATCCTGGAAGTACAAACTATTTTTGGTGTTCATTCATATCAATGTATATAACTTGATTAAAGTTATTAGATGTTATGTGTAAATCTGGTATTTAAAATGTTTAATTAAAATCAAGGTTGAACCGTGGAAGCATGAATGCAAGAGTCCTTTACTGCCCAATATTTTTTTTGTTTAATGGTCATTAGAAACTGACCTCATGGTTTGGATGTTACACAAGCAAATTGGTAAGTGTTACAGTCAAATACAAATCTCCATTACACATCACCCTACAGTTCTGAAACCGTTGTTTACTTAATGTCAGCAGTGTCAGCTAGTGAACCTTCAACAATAAATCTGGATGACTGCAAAGTTTCAGTGCTGACAAGAGTTATTCCAGGAAAAATACAAACAACCCCTTATGGTTACATTCAGCAAATGTGTACAGTAATATGAAATATTGCCCTCAATGATATTTTGTACCATAATAATTTGTTGTTTCCACTTAAAAGACTGTCTAAATTAAAGGATCTCATAAAAGTAAGGATACCTGAAGAAATGTGGACAGTTCAGAGAAGTAAAGCTCCCAAAATACACATTTTGTTATACACGAGTTGTGAAACATAACAACATGGCTACACAGTCTGAGTGCAAATAGACATGTTTAAAGATATGCCACATTTGAAAATATCCAAAACTTTAAACAAATCTATGAACATTTGTGCTTGCGTTACGATTAGCCATTATACAGCAAACAATATAAATTAAACATGTTAATTTGAAAGCTAACAATGTTTATATATAAAGTGAATAACCACTAAAGCATATTGTCTCATACAATATAGATAGCAGAGTGTATAAACAGTGGACATGAAGACACAGAGTCCATTACTGCCACAGATCCTCTGTACGTCCAAACTTGAAGACCAAACCCCTAACCAGAAGACAGGAAGATGAGGGTTAGCAAAATATTTTTTGAAATGTCACTCAAAACTCACTGTAGAGTCTGTAGTGCAGCACTTGTTTGTGTGTTCATGTTAAATAAAAAAGTACATTAATGTACATGCTTTTCTGCAATTCTTAATGTAAACATTGATACTTTTAATAATGTGGCAGGTTAGAGGGAACCTTGTACAATTGTACAAGGTTGTACACCTTGTACAATTGTACATTGAATTGGAAATCAAATCGAAAATGTAATTAAATTGGGACCTTGTGAATTGGAATTGAATACTCATTGATACCCAGTGGTGATTCCCAGCCCTAGCTCAAGTGTAAGCATGGGTTTGGAGTAAGATGCTGCAGAGGACCATTGACTTACCCAAAGAAAATGAATGCATTTTGGAAGAAAATGGCAATACCAGGGTACACAACAGGCTTTTCTGCAAGGGACGACAGAGTTACAGGTTACAAAATAAGGCCACATTTATAATTTGACAAAGTACAACATTTAGTAAATGAAGAGCTGATGATTGAACCGTACATTTTGCTTGCTTCAAACTGCATATTTACATAAAGTTACTGCATCATACCGGCTTCTCTTTAAATCACTATAATTTTTCAAAACACACTTCTGAATTGCTTTAAAATACCTCTCAATGTCACACCCTAAAACTGACTACTGAACAGTCAGCGCAAGTCACGAAGTGTTAGGCAGAAGAACAGAACTTACTAGGCACTACGAATCCTCCAAACAGGATCCACATGGAGGCAATGAGGGAGCCGAAAGCAAGCATGAAGCCAATGAAGAGCCAAACTCGAGCGCCTGCAAACAGAGATAAGAAAGGGTGCGTTACTGGGTGATGCGACACAAACGCTTTTTATAAGTTTGTGTCTTACTGAATTACATGAATGCTCTAATGGTAATACAAGGAAACAGGCTGAAATTAGGGCAAAAGTACTGTGACAGTATTAAAATATCCAGTAAAGAAACCATCAGTATACATGGGGAGAGTTAACCGTTTGTGGGGAAATATACTCCGAATATAGAGCTGTACAGCATATATCATACACACCTGTCTGTCCAATGCAGCCTTCACTGTAGCTGTCTCCTCTCACTTGGCCGTTTGAAACAGCATTTATCCTAGATGTGTCAAATGAGAAAAAAATTACAGACATTATCAAAAGCTACTTAGTAAGTGACTTATTTGACTCCTTATGTTGACAGTCTCCATGGTAATTCGATACAATAAGAAGCTGGGAAACGTGCTGGGAAATAGCAAATTGACAAAAAAAAATTACAATCACAAGCTCCACATATTTAGTGTTTCAGAAGCTTTCAGTCCCAGTAGCTCCGTCAGTAGTCTCGCATTGCCAGACCTTTCTCCACAGTGCTGCACAGGAAGGTCTGGCGAGCCCACACAACAATCCGGGATGGGAGAAAAACATGCTCTGGTTTATTGGCATTTCTTTAGACCAATCACAGTCGTCTTGGGCGGTGCTAAGTGCCGAGCGGAGCCACGGTGCCGCTGCAAAATAGCTGGAAGGAACTTGTTTTGGTGGAACGTGTACGTTCAATCCCGGAAGTGGAACATCGTGGCTATACACTACTCCGTCAGGGACTTGGCTTGGGAACTGGAGGGTGGCCGGTTCAAGTCCCAGCACGGATCAAGTATGTGGATTTATAGCTGGAGAGGTGCCAGTTCACCTCATGGGTACTGCCAAGGTGCCCTCGAGCAAGGCACCGAGCTCCTCGGTGGCAGCCACATCACTCTAAAATCTCTGTGTATGTATTTCAGGTCTATGTGTGTTCCTAAAAATGTAATTCCCCCCAGGGAAAAATTTAAGTAATTCTTATGCAATGGCCCTGGAGTTGCTCAGTTGTCATGGAGATGGTTTAGTTGGTGAAAGGATTAAGGAGGCCATCCACATCTAACACCAGAGACCATTCTTGAACACAGGCAGGGGTAACAACCCCCACACCCCCATTATACAACCACCCGTTATCCTGTAGTCTATATCACCAGATCTCCCTCACCTTTAGCTTTCTTTGTGTTGGCCTTCTAAACTCTGGTTGATATGAGGACTATGGTTAACTGCTCCTCAGATCTCTGCAGGGTAAATCCAGACAGCTAGCTAGACTGTCGAATCGGAGTTTTCTGTTGCACGACTAAAACAACTTTGGAATGTACAATTTTTCCACCAAAACTAGTTCCTTCCCAAGGCTATTTTGCAGAGGCACCGATGCTCCGCCCGGCACCCAAGACGATTGCGATTGGTTTTAAGAAATGCCAATAAACCAGGGCACGTTTTTCTCCTATCCAAGAATGTTGTGTGGACTAGCCAGACCTTCCTCCTTAGCGCTGTGGAGGAAGCTCTGGGAATGCGAGACCAGTTATCATGTGACTTCAACTATACCATCTCCATGACAAAAGAGCAGCTCCATACGCTGAGGAAGGCCTGGTGATGGGGCTTTAAGCTTAAGAAACACCAAATAATTAAACCTTGTTGGAATGGTTTGATAAACTGAAGAATCTAACATTTCCTGTGACAGAAACAGTCTGCAAAGCCAGTCTTACATGAGAAAGGCCACTGTAGCGATGACTCCACAAGTATGATAGGCGTGATGAAACTGCCCCTGGTCAGGATATTTCACTGCTGCATCAATGATGATCCACCAACCAGTGAAGAACTGCAACAAGATCCACAGTTTAAAACAGAAATCCACAGCTCTACATACACCATTAGTAAGTAGGCAAACACAGACCAGGAAGACAAATCAGAGTAGCCTACATATCCCTTCTGTAACTACAGTATATCTGCCCTCCGGAGAAAAACAGTAAAATACCAGAACTCCAGCAGCTATGGATGCGATGGTGTTTCTTCTTTCTCCCCAGTCCACATTGCACTCGCAGTCTCCGCACCGGATTCCGTCCAGAAAGCCTGACATAATTCTGGGAAAAGGCGTAGTGTACAACAATGTGTAAAAGCAAAAACAACAAACTTCATAGAAACACTCAGTCACCTCGACATCACAAATGTACGCTATATTTAATAGTACAATTCAATGCTCCCAAACACTGTTCAGAACTATGAAAACCAATGTACGTTTGTGCGCAATCGCTGTGCTGTAACGATGATGCTTAACTCCCTAGCTTATATACCAAGCACCAACAAACACCAACTATTTGTACACCAAAGCTCGGTAACATCTATTCAACAACAAGGCTGTCGAGGTATCCGCTTTATAGCTGTTAAAACATAGTGTATTTATACAGTAGATAAAAACAGGGCTGTGTCGTCGGATTCTTTTGTTCATCGCTTTGGCACTAGCAAACATTTCCTTGAAGGTTTCTTCTTGCTATGAAGTTGCTACAAATAATAGCATAACTAATACGACAACGATAGTACCAAGCGAAAACACACACCCCAAAAGCATTTCTTGGTTGTATTGTCATTTTCAAAGGAATTCTTACCTTTTATTTTCGGTTTTTGATGTGAACCCCCTGGATTAGCCTGACTCTGCTTCCGACAGACAGAGATCGGTCATGCACATGCGCAGTTCATACACACCCATTTGATGATGGAACCTCAGAGACGCTGTTGATATTGGTGCCTTCAAGTGTTGTGGACAAAATGGTAATTTGTGCAAAATTACAAGCAAATGAAATGAACTACTCAAAAAGTAGCCTACTTGGTATGTAGGGATATTAATATGTTAATTGACTTAGATGTGAAAAGATGTAACGTATAAATGAACGCATAGGAGTGGTAGTATCACCTCGTAACTCGTTCATACTAAAAGTGATCAATAGAAAACCACATACTACATCCGCATTTTCTTCTGTACAACAGTGCAGTATAAATATATGTGCTACCTATGTTACAAACACTCACCATACTATGCAAACCCCACTTCGTGATTATGCTCTTCATTATTTCCAGAGAAAATTTCTGAACAAGTTACTTACGGATCATTAAGTTGGAGGTACGAGCTTAGCACTAGTTCTTGAAGGAAGCACCTAACCGCATACTTTCACATTTACTTATGAAGCTGTTGCAGACTGCATCACACGCTGGACTCGATCCTGACAATAATAATACGAGTAGCCTATATTTGTAACTAATTTAAAATATCGTAGCAGAAATACAAAAGAATAAATACAAAAATATAATTAAAATAGTTACTGTATAATTTAAAAGACAGGTCTACATATGAGAGAGCGGATGTTAAACAAGGGATGTACCTATGTTAATTTTATTTTATTTCATTTCATGTGTCTAAAGGACAATTTGTATTTGATTGTGCTTAATCCGTGGTTCAGTGGTGTGAGTGCAGGACAGCTACATTTGTGTTTAAAACATGCCGTTTACTGAAACAAAGGGAGAAAAGTTTACACTTTGGTTATTATCTCAAAGCAGAGGAAACAACTTTCGGAAAGCAACCAAAAAAACATTTTCTCAGATCTATTATTGTTTGTATTCTTGAAGCCATTTGTTGCATGCTCTGATGGGAGATTTGTGCCCATCATGTGTGAGTCACAAGGGGCCTTAATGCATGCTGCCAACCCTTTCATTATTCACAAACCTGCAACTGGGAACAGAGTACTAGAGGACATACAGTATCTTTTTATTTATGAATTTGTATTATTATTTTAATACATACTGTATATATATATATATATATATATATATATATATATATAGTTATATTGTTTTGTTCTGTTTAACCTCTTATTTTAGAGAATGTGTGACATGCACCTACAACACCAAAACAAATTCATTGTATGTGTAAAAAACGTACTTGGCAATAAAGCTTTTCTGATTCTGATTCTGATCTGGGGCTGTAGCATCAATCAGCATCTACTTTATTGTCGATGATCACATGGTGTAGGCATTCACAACAAATATTTGAATAAAGAGATATCAAGTTAGTGGTCCATACAAATATGCTGAATTTGAAATTAGCATTTAAAGAATAGTACAGCTACTTTAGTTGACACATCTGAAAATGGCATATAAGCCTGTGTAAATGAGTAAACAATATGACAATTGTCTTAAAAGACTCCCAGCAATTGCAAGGCTACAGATATGGACAGAAAGATGACACCAAAGTATCCAATGTAGCCATAGGCACCATTCATCCTCTTGGCTGGATCTGGAATTAAACATAAAACAGACTTTCACCAAAGCAGAACTAAATATATGAAATATCAATAAATACAATACAATAAAATAACTACTGAACTATTTGTTCACAGGGGAATGTTTTGGTCTGATTTTGAAATCCACACCTAATATTTTGCAGATAATACATTAAATGTCCTGTTCATAAACTACTTAACTTAAACACATACCATAAGTTAGACCTCATCGATAGTTTTTTACTATGTTTTGCTCAATGCTATCTTCTGTAAATGATTAAACAAAACTAGGTGAGAAGCAACTAAATGCTCTGGCAATCACTGTACTGTAACCTCTGTGACACATATACTGCAGCCTTTACACATCTAATGCTACAATTATGAGTATTATATTGTGGAAATTATAAATGGATTGTTGTGAGTTGAATCTCTCACAAGAATGACAGGATTTATTTAATTTTATCACCTACCTTATTACTAGCAGTGTAGTGGTGGATTGTGTTTTATTCCTTAAGGGCCCCTATATACCTTTGACCCAAGTACTATTATATAACATATTACATAGATTATAAATAATAGTGGTAGTCTGTGTGTAGCCTAGAACTGTGTGTAAATGTAGACGGATAAAAAGAGTGGATGAACTGAGTTCATGTGCTTTTTTTCATGAAGTCCTTCCACATTACATTAACACTATGTCAGTCTTACCTCCTGTGTAGTAGCCCCAGGCATAGGACAACCTGCTGGTCACCCAAATAGCCCCCAGCACAGAAGCTGATAACTTTGTGAATAAAGAAAAAGAGAATGAATACCAACAGTTGGGAAATACAGCGGTGATCCAGTTTGAGGAAAAAATGCTTAATCACTGTGATTCTGGAGAATGTATGCCAAAGATCACAAGAATATCTTTGCCCTCCCACACGTGTGATATTGTGTGTGGTAACAATTCTAGTAGCCCTAATAGTATGGCAAAAATAATATAAACAAACACAAAGTTAATACGTGGCTATGTTTGATTAGGTGTGTAAAAAAGGATACATACCGGGTACACAAGAGCTGCAATGGTCTGGAAAACAAGCCACTGAGGATACACCTCTAGGGTGTTCTGATGTGCTCTCTGGATACAGTTGAATACCTGCTCCTTGTCACTGTACATAGTGGGGTACTGTAAAGTAAAGCGAAGATCAAACACACAATACATTAGCCAGTGTTAACTTTACTTCTACTTGTTTTCATTATTTTCCACAAAAGTCAAATTTGAACAACCTTAACATCGTACTTCTTCCTGGCAGCGCCAACCTTGACTGCCAAATACCCCAGCATAATCCAGCTATAGAGGAAGGTAAATATGACATATCCAAAGTTGGACGGCAATACAGTCAGAATGTCCATCTCTTGTTTCACGTTTTTAGAAGACGGCAGCGTGCAAGAGTGTGGAAGTGGAGAGGAATTACAGGAAGCAAAAAAGTAATCAGAGTCGAGGTTACATAAAATATCGCGAGATTGCTAGTCTACCGAGGTTGTAGGCTATTTAAAGGGCAATGCCACCAATATTTTTGTTCTTCTAATACAGTATGTTAGTTGCGTTGCACAAAAGCAAAGAAGAGTTGCAAAACATAATAAAGCATGTGTACAATTAAGGACATGCTTTTTTTCTTATCTCCACTACATGCCAATATGGAACTTAAATTACTAACATATGCATTCACAACAACTGTGATTGAAGATCCAACAGGCACTGAGGATATTATTTGCAAATACATTCTGCATTTGGGCTTTTTTCACTCCTTTTTGTCAAAGTGAATCCAAACATTTGTGCTGCTTTGCTGGTTTGCAGGTCGGCCCGAATTATGAGATCGTTTTTAGGTCAATCAGTAGGGAGTTGGGTTGGGAACCGGAGGGTTGCTGGTTCAAGTCCCCATACGGACCAAAGTATGGTGGTGGACTGGTAGCTGGAGAGGTGCCAGTTCACCTCCTGGGCACTTGCCAAGGTGCTCTTGAGCAAGGCAGCAAACCCGCAACTGCGCCTTCCCATGGTCAGAACCCTCACTCTGACATCTCTCCATTAGTGCATGTATATGTGTGCATGAGCATCTGTGTGTAATAACAACAGAGTGAAAACATTGTAATTTCCCCTTGCGGGATTAATAAAGTATAAAGTATAAATTAATTAAATTGATCAGAGTCACTCAAATTCAGGTTGACACATTATATAAGGGCAGATGCATTAATGTCACTTTTGGAGAATGCATATCGTGGATGTTAAAAAGTAACAACTTTCACCCAGAGTGAATCTATTCCTTTTGTTTCTACCAAACAGAGGCATTAACACAGTGAGCTGTTCCAAAGAATCAAATCTCGAATAATTTGGAAAAACACACGAAAAGATCACCCAACACAAGACAATTTAAAACCTTTTTGGGAAAAGGAAAGGAGGGAGGAAACAAAAATATTTGTGACACAGAAAGCATCAGAACTTGAAACGGATCAATTAAACGTAAGTCCAACAGTACCATTGCCAGCAATACCTCATTGGATACTTCCTGGTGATGCCACAGCAGCTTTAACATAAGAAAAGAAGAACAAGGATAGGTTTATACTATACAGGTATATATTGATAGTAATGCACAGTCACGTCCAGATCTACACAGATGTATCAAAGAGTTTAGTTAGTAAAATAGGAGTATTCATTTTTCCAGAGTTTTATCTCAAAGATGGGAAAGGGATCAGTGATGAATTATTAGTTAAAACAGGAGCAATGCTAGCAACTTTGTAAGCAGTACAGTGGATACAAGATACAAGACCATTGAGAGCAATCATTTGTTCAGACTCAAGCTCATCACTAGCTGGTGTACATCACAGTCATTCAGACAGCAGACCAGACATTTAGAGATTTACAACAAACTTTGTATAATTCAAATGATTGGTCTTAGAGTAATATGTTTTTTTATATTGATACCGGCACTTATTGGTATCAAAGGAAAGTACATTGTTTTGGCAGTTAGCAAAACAGAAGTTAAGAGCATTATAAAACAGAGATTGAAGGAAGCAATGGGAGGAAGAGAGGAAAGGACGATGGTTTTACAGAGTACAAAGGAAAGCGGGAGGAATGAGGTGTGCTGGAATTAAGGAGCAGGAGAGAAGAGATGATTATATCAAGACTTTAATTGGACACACTGGACTAAACAGTATCACTGTTCAAAATAGGTATGCATAATACAGGAAGATGTGATTACTCTGGGCAAGAAGAAACAGTATAGCATGTTATACTATATTGTCATAATTATTAGGGAGATAGAAGACTTTAGATACAAAACTACACAAAGATAAAAGTACAATCGAGTGTGATCGAATAGATATTCTGGAAAGGAACTCAAGAAAAGAGCTTCATTGATTGCATTGATCTATTTTGTATATATTTTTTTCTGTTTCTGTATTTATCGTTTATTCCTTAATAATGTTTCATGTTTTTTGTATGCACCAATCACCAAGGCAAATTCCACGTACAGGCAACTTACTGTGGCAATAAACTCCTTTCTGATTCTATTTCAGTATCTTAGACAAATTAATATGAATGAGAAGATATACGTTTTTTTTCATGTATTATTATAATGTTATTTTATGTTTTGTTTAAATATTCGAAATACTAGATATTCTGATTCACACCTCATACCAGTTGGAGGCGGTAATGCCCCAAATAGTTGTTTGCCAACCGCCAATACACCTCAAAAAAGAAGAACACGTGACTGGAATTTCCCATTTCCTCCAGAGAGGATAGGCTACTTAGCTACTACCGGTTCGCTTTCGTTAGAGTGACGACGACAGATACGGGTTAACATCGACGAAGAGACAACGGTTTCTTCAAACCAACACAATTGAGCATTTTTGAGTTTTATTCGAAAGATATCGTCGCGTTTACGTTTTTAAAGGCGACTTTTCAGATATATTGTATATTTTAAAGTCACCAGGACCAAAGGTTTCAAGTTAACGTTACAGTCGACGGTAAGTCCATAACATTACAAAGGCAGCTTCAGCTTAGCTACATTTAACGTTAGCTGACGTAACGTTAATTTGTTTTGCCAAACTGGAGTTATGTGTAAACGGTTGCATTTAACGTTAATCGACTGAATAAAATGTAAAATGTATTGTCTTTGTAATTTAATGTTTATGTGCGAATTATTTGGATATGGCGTTTTTTGGAGTGATATTAACAGATGGTAGCAAGCTAGTCCGGCTATCTTTAGCTTGCGTCATTCCGGAAATTTCCAGTATTTTCCAGTCGGCCGCTGCAGTTCTTAGCTGCAGTACGTTGCTTTGCTCGCTAGGGGCAGCACTGAGGAAACAACTGTTATGCAACAATAGCCTTAGGTTTACAGACTGTGGGTGATGTTATCAAGGCACTAAAAGGTCTAATGACGCACATTATTGCTACATTGACTAACGTTACAAGGGGCCAGCCCATTCAAGGTTTACAGAATACTGTAAAAACTAGTTTTTATTTTATTTTACTTATGCAAATTTTTCTATATTTGTCATTTCAGCTTGTGACAAAAAAAACAATGGCCAAGGGAGAAGACTCGCACTCTGAAATGGCCGACGTTCGTCAGAGAGATGGCATCAATGTAATCTTTGACCAGAACAGCCCTGCCTCATCTCGCTCCCGCTCACCAGCCAGAAGCAGCGGTGGCGGCAGACGCTCTGTCGGCTCTGGTCGCCACAGGGGACGTGGCACCCACGGGCGACGTTACAGGTCTTCATCATCGTCATCATCCAGCAGCAGGTCCTCCTCTCACACCAGGTCCCGCTCTCACCCTCGTTGCCACAGACCTTCCTCCCGCTGTCGCTGTGACAACCATCGCAGAAATGGCCGTGAGCGCCAGCCCCGCTCCAGGCCTTCCAGCCGCAGGTACAGGAGGTCTGTGAGTCGGTTTTCCCAATCCCCACCCAGAACCCACAAAAGCGGCTCAAGGTCCGGATCTTCAGAGCATTCTGTCAACTTAAATTTGGATGGTAAGATGATTTGATCAAAATTGGGGAACATTCACTACTCTATTTGTATTCATTGCCCAAAGAGGCACACTTTGACAGTCCTTAAATCTACTCTGAAAACTTTTTGTGTTCCCCAGATAAAGAAGAACTCCTCAAAACTGTAAAGGCCAATGCTACGACGATTCTAGGAGTGGAGAAGCTGGAAGTTCCCGAGAGGATCCTAGAAGTGGAGAAGCTGGAACTTTCTGATTGTGTGAAACCAATCCTGTCAGAGCAGTCGGTGGAGTTCAAATGGGTGTCGTCAGATACATGGGTGAGACAAGACCCTGAAAAGACTCTGTCACAGGTGGGTGTCTGAGAGTGACTGTCGGCTACACATTGAACACATCACACACTGAACACATCACACACTAAAGAACCACTTGCCACAGATTCCTTTTAAAGGCATAGACACGTTTTTCCCATCTTGAACTACATGTCAATACAAGGTAAGCGGTGTTGAGTATTTTAGAGTTATTTTTCAGTTTTACAAACAACTTGTGCCTAACAGTGCACTGACCATTAATGCATTTTTACCACTTGGGTTAAGGGACTCATAGGTCTTTGGCTGTACAGGACAAATGGTTTTTCATAAAAGTAAAGATGCAACTATTATAGTGCATGAAGCACAATGTAATGTCTACTGATCTATTGATTGAATGAATTTCCTGTGTCTTGTGTTAACCTTTGGACCCCTGAGGGAATACACATGCTCTCTGTATTTATTCCTGTCTTCATAGATAACATGACAGTGGTCTCCTTCACTCATCGGCACCTGGGATTAAAGGGCTGTCATGTGACTTGGGTGACGACAATATGTGTTTGCGTGAAAGGTTATCTGATAACTCTTGTAATGTTCACAATGTGTAAGTTTATCAACTAGAGGCTTGCAATTAAACACATATGTAGATTGCCTCACAATCAGATGATGATGCACACAATCCATAAACATGCTAATTATACACAGATACGTAGATGATTCAATTCAGCTATTGTATTACACTGACTCCACTTCATGTAGATAGGCAGTAGAATTTTGACATTTCGAATGTATTTATGCTTGCAGTTGAAATGGGTCATTGTTATTTAGCAGAATCCTCCACTCGCTGATGGAGCACAGGCGTGTGGACTGCATTATAGTGACTATCCCTGTCGAGAGCTAAAAACAGACGAAGAACTCCTCTCCATATGCCAAAGATAAGTTGGTTCACCAGCCGCGTGCTGAGGGCTGGGAAACCTACGTCACCATCATTCTGCCACTGTAGACAGAAAAGACAAACCTTTACTCTTTTTTTTGTTTTTTGTTTGCATTTTATTCTGTTTCAAGGTCTGTCCTTGTAAGATTCATTAAATGGTCGAGCCAGGCTTTTGATGGCAGTGGGACGGGGGTGTTAAGTGTTGAAGCTAACACTTAAATAATTAACAATGCAATAGAAGTTGTTTTATTTATATTTTTTTATATTATTTTTTACAATATTAACAATGGGAACTATAAACCATCTATATGAACATAAACTGTCAAAGCTCACCCTACCATCAGTTTTACACACGTGTCTAACTAGGTCTGTTTTTCTTGTCTCTTTTTAACAGAGCAATGAGGGGGAGTCTGATGTGTCCAGCCCAACGATGTCCCCAAAAATGAAAATCTCTTTCAGCCTTCATGTAAGTGACTTAAATTGCATCTTCCAACGGTTAATAGCCAAACCAAACTGCTTTAATTTTTTCCTGGGTATATAATGATGTATTCTAATGTCTCTTTCTCTCCTAATCTTGTCCCGTTAGAATTCTGTGGTCAAACAAACAGTGGCAGCTTCATCTTGTGCTAAGGTAACTTCCAGAATGGACATCTATGAAAGCAGGAAGCCCTATGGTCACTGGGTTCCAGTCCAATCAGGCAAAACCTCCAAAGCACGCAAACACAGACCTGCCACGTCACACTAGAGTGGCAGAGAGTACATGGACACTGTAAATATTTTGTACATATATTTTACCATTTCATGGTCAACATTTTCTTTCAGATGTTAAAAGTTAAGTGGGAAGAAGTGGAGATTTCATTCAGGTGGGATTGTTTTTCCTTTTGTTGTATAGTGTGCTGGTTATGATTGAAATAAAGATTTATTTGATAGAGATTGTTTCTGACTGCTTTTGTAACTAGTCTCATAGATCAATGAACTACACCAGTGAGTCAGTCTTAAGCCTTGATAAAATCAGAATTGGTAGAGAACACTGACGAAACTCATGCATGCAGAGAAATGAGGTTTTAACTTGTTGACCAATAGTAACTATACAGTAATATTCCTTACTACGGGTGTGCAAAAAAAAATTGATTCACGTTCGTATTGCGATTCAAGCTCTACGATTCAAAAATCGATTAATAGAATTCCAAAAATTGATTCATACTTTTTAATAAAAAAAAAAAAAGGTATGTCTACTGTAATCACATGGGAAAAGTACATTTATATACTGTGAATCTTTTTTTTTAATCTTGAGCCTGAAAATCGATATTGAACCGTGACATTTTCTGAATCGTGCACCCCTATTCCTTACTACTTACAAATTACTTACTAGAGTAAAGTAATGGTGTATTCTGATATATTTTTCTAAAGGGTTTTATCCTACAGTCCAGCCTGAGTGTTTGTGTATGGATTTAAGTCGGCTGCATTTTTTTATGATGACCACAGTGTGTCAGTATTATACTTTTCAGAATTTTTGTCTGTCACTTTATTAGGAATGGGTAATGTTTCAGACTGATGTTGATGTGGTAGCCTGGTTCCAGACCTCTGAATTGCCAACATCTCTGATTTGTTTGATTTTAAATAAGAATGAAGTGATACAAAATGGCAATTCAGTCTGAATATCAGCCTAGATGATGCAGTGGCTCTAAAGGTACACAAATGATACCAAGGTATGTATATAATGCTATGTTATGTGACAGGACAGAAGTCTTTTCAAAAACCCGTGATACCTCGAACAAGTCCACAGTAAAGCAAAAAAAGTTACCCATTATCTGTAGTTCATTTTGCTCTCTGAATCAAATTGTACATCAGCCTTTTTAATGGAAGACATTTTGAAATGTCAGTTGGAAAACCACAGGTGTTTAATAATATTTGATGGCTGAATTCCATTTAGCTTTAGTGTCCTCCTGGTATAGTGCATAATTGTGCTTACTGAGGCACTTGAACAGAACAGAGCCCTCAATAATGTTAATGTGCTTTTTCTACAACCTCTGCTGTGAATAACACCTGTAATAATGTATCCTTAATACTACCTAGCAATCACAGGCAGAGTCACAGAATTATTTTTTTTTTTCTGATGGTGATTGACGTTTGGTGATCATCCATCTGCTTACACATGATTTGAACATGTTCTTTCTTGAGTAACTTGATATATTTCCTGCTGTTGTGGCTGCTAAGTGACTGGTTCTTGGCACATGTTAAAACATACTAGTGTATTATTGCCAGAAGGTAACTTATCTATTGGGTAAGATAACTATAAAGTGAGTTTGATACACTTTCATGCTCCCAAGATTTCTAGGCTGATATTCACATGTCACAATCTGCCGATTATGTCTTGAGTGCCAGACTCCGTGTCTCCTGCTGTAAACTGACCTGTAATTCTGATTAATTACTTTGACGAGAGATAAAACATGCAAATACATAACGCAGGGAGTAGGTACTGAGAACTTAATACGCATCAAGATCATTGATATGCACACACAGCATAGTAGTCTCTAGTTTGACCTGACAAAGCAGAGAAGAGAGACAAGGTTTGTTTTGTTTTGTAATGGAGTCATCACATAATAGGTTTGGAAAAAAAGATTTGGTGCTTGCAGGCTTTTGTGTCTATGGAAAAAAAAAAAACTCACTTATTTATACAGTCATTTTCCTATGTTTACTAGGCTTAAAACATACCCATTTTGCTTTGCAGGAAACTGGCAGTTGGTTTTGGAATAATTAAAGGCGTCAGATTATCTGAGACACACAACAGTGAATTTATGCAGTGTTATTCGATTCCCAGCCAATGTCCTCAGGCTAATCAGATAAGACTACAAAAATATCACAATCATAAACCTGAACGTTTAATCCACACCCTCAAAGCTCTAGAGCAGAGTCAGATATCAAAGCCCTCCCTTACCCTTCATCGGTAAAACAAACAATTTGTGTCATGGCCTCTTCGCACACTATCCTCTGAAGGCATACCATACATTTATTGTGAGTAGGGCTGCAACTAACGATTACTTTCATAGTCGATTAATCTGTTGATTATTTTCTAGATTAGTTGTTTGGTCTATAAAAAAAGAAACGTGGATCAGTGTTTCCCAAAAGCCAAAGATGACGTCCTCAAATGTCTTGTTTTGTCCACAACTCAAAGATATTCACTTTACGGTCACAGAGGACTGAAGAAAACTAGAAAATATTCACATTTAAGAAGCTGGAATCAAAGAATTTTTACTTTTGTCTTAAAAAATTACTCAAACCGACTAATCGATTATCAAAATAGTTGGCGATTAATTTAAGAGTTGACAACTAATGCAGCTCTAATTGTGAAGTTTGATTGATTCAAGACTAAATATAACAGATTAACTAATGTTTGATTCAATTCAATGCTGGTATGTCTACATACACACCAATGACTGTCTACCCTGTAGAGGGTGCAATGTGCCTATTTTCACAGACAGTAGTTGGATGAATGGGAGGCTTGCATGGGAACCTGTTGTCTTATCTTTTCTCCAGTCACAAGGCTTTCCCTGCTTATGTCACAGTTTGGGGCAAGTAAGTTAGACTGAGATGTAGATGATAATGAATAAATTGAATTGCTCAATTGTTGGTCCTTTTTGTGCACCTCCACCAAAACATTCTTTTGGTTTGATACTAGTTTATTCTCACACTTAAAAACATCTCTATCATGAGACCACACGCAAGTAAACCCACAGAAAAACAAACAAGTGTGCAAGATAACTGGAAGTGGTTTATTTAAAAAATAAAAAGGATAATAATGATAACAGTTGTTTTAACTTCTAATAATGTACAAAAGGTATACCACACATCTAACAGATAACTCATTATCTTTCGGCTCAAAATAACCTTAGCATGGTATAAAAATGTCAAACTGCCTTACAATACAGAGTACATTTTAGCATTTCAATATATTTATTCTAGGTAAAAATATCCATCACAGAAATGAAGAAGTAGTGAGCATGTCCACTGATGTGACTGACTGGACCCACTAGACAGCTGTGCCCCTCTCCAAGTTTTGTTTGATCTCGGCTGTGTATTTGCCGTAGAAACGCTCCGCCTTCTTGTTGAACTTGGCATTCCTCTCGTTAATGTAGTCGATGTCTGCGTCGTCATTGTAGGCCCTGCGTCGGCTGTACTTGGCCCGCTTCTCTATCCTGACAATCGCAAATAAAAGCAGCTTAAGGGAGGATTTCATAAACCAGTATGGCCACTATCCATGGCATATCCAATAACAATAATTGGGTACAGGCAATTATTTGGGGGTGTGCATTTAAATTTGGCAAGGAGTGGCGATGGAAAACCAAACACACACATGCATACTCGAGGAAAATACTGTCAATTTGTGAGCTCCCAGTCTTGATTTACTGTGTCTTCAAAGCATTGTTGTGCATCATACCCTGGCAACTGAATCCTTGTCTAATGCCCCACAGTCGCATCTCTAACACAAGCCATAGGCTGTCTCAAATATAGAACAGCTCAGGGTACGACCAGGGTAATCAAAGGTGAAAGGGACCCTGAAGACGCACCCTGAAGAAGGCTGTCTGTGCCGCTACGCGTGGGTTGCTTCTCCCTATGTCTTTTACATTTTCTATTATGAAATAGCCAGTAAAATAAAGGCTTTTTAATAATTTTGAAGAAGAGTGCCTTGGATTTCCCTTTTTTTCTACACTTAATTGAATTCCCGACCCCAAAGAGAACCTTCAAACATTGGACTGAACTTCCTGAGCACCCTGGACTTTTGTTTTTCAAAAAGGTGAAAGGGACTTCTGTAGCAAAGAAAAAAACGTTAAGAACCAAAACAGTTTGATGCTGCAGTCAGTTAAATGTGAGGGACACCGAAGATAATGGTTTTAACCCTGTGTTCTGACTTTACAGTGGCTTTCAAAAAGATTTGGCAAGCCATCTACCCACACCCACTTACCAAAACACCAAGTATTGTATGGACCATTTGTTTGACATAAGGTCATGTACATAGTCTGCTATGGTCTGACCAGGGGCCTCATTTATAAAAACAGTATGTAGGATCCATACTAAGTGTATGTACGTACAAAAGCTGCAAATGGTGTGCGGCAAAAAATAATCCGATTTATAAAACTGTGTGCACGTACACCTGCAGGCAATGAATGTTGATACATAGAAATGGGCCTGCTGATCAATAATTCTTTACGGTGAATCATGGCAACAACCGAGAGACCAAAAAAAGGATCTTTTTGGGACTAAGAAATGGAAATGCTTGTGGGTGAGGTGGAGGGTAGAATTCACATATTGTTTGGTGGCCACAGCAGTGGGGTCACAAACTAAAGAAAATACAGCACAGTCATGTTCACTGCAGGGATTTTACACACAAAAACCATACGAAAACTCAATCCATCAAGCGATGATGATTAAATCAGCTTAGTTAGGGGTGGTTGAGGTAAAAAGGCATCATCCTAACATGGTACTCAAGGGCTGGGGAATGTGATGGACAGACAGCCCTGATGAAAATATTGAGCAGAATTTGATTTGAGATTTGATAGTGTTTCCGTACAGGTGCGCACATTCTCCCCGTCAGGTTTGTTTTTATAGATTCCCCCAACTTTTGCGTGGGAAAGGTTTGTCATTTGTCACGGGCAGCAGCCACAGAGAGCAAAAACCAAAGAACGGGCAGTTAGTACAAAGGTTTATCTTAGTCGTTTGCCCAGTAAGTTAAGCTGATACTTAATGGGCAGGCTGAGAGTAAGAATGAAAATAAAGGAATTATGGTCTGTTTTTGAGTGTGACTTACTGTTTCTCAACATCTTCCACCATGCGGTCAATGCCCTCTTTTGATGGCACATGGGTGCCGTGGATCAGGCTATTAGACGTGGGGTGGAAGTCAACACCACTGTGGAGCACCAGCAAAGGAATTAGAAATGCATAACCACAGATTATCACAATTTTAACAGACTTAAAACTGACTTTTCTATTCCATCATTGTGATATGGCCATCCCAATTAGAGAAGATAATGTGGCTTTCAGAGAAAAATGTGTTATGTGTATTCTTCACGGTTCAGCATGAACGTCAGTCCTTAAGGGTGAAAAACCTGCAGGCACTGAACTAATCCATCTTCGTGTACATGCATTGCATCCTAAAATAACGTCCGAAGTGTGTCAATACTAACCCCAGGGCAAATGAGGGGGTACATAACTTTACATATGATTGTGTAATAACAATAATTGGGTACAGGCAATTATTTGGGGGTGTGCATTTAAATTTGGCAAGGAGTGGCGATGGAAAACCAAACACACACATGCATACTCGAGGAAAATACTGTCAATTTGTGAGCTCCCAGTCTTGATTTACTGTGTCTTCAAAGCATTGTTGTGCATCATACCCTGGCAACTGAATCCTTGTCTAATGCCCCACAGTCGCATCTCTAACACAAGCCATAGGCTGTCTCAAATATAGAACAGCTCAGGGTACGACCAGGGTAATCAAAGGTGAAAGGGACCCTGAAGACGCACCCTGAAGAAGGCTGTCTGTGCCGCTACGCGTGGGTTGCTTCTCCCTATGTCTTTTACATTTTCTATTATGAAATAGCCAGTAAAATAAAGGCTTTTTAATAATTTTGAAGAAGAGTGCCTTGGATTTCCCTTTTTTTCTACACTTAATTGAATTCCCGACCCCAAAGAGAACCTTCAAACATTGGACTGAACTTCCTGAGCACCCTGGACTTTTGTTTTTCAAAAAGGTGAAAGGGACTTCTGTAGCAAAGAAAAAAACGTTAAGAACCAAAACAGTTTGATGCTGCAGTCAGTTAAATGTGAGGGACACCGAAGATAATGGTTTTAACCCTGTGTTCTGACTTTACAGTGGCTTTCAAAAAGATTTGGCAAGCCATCTACCCACACCCACTTACCAAAACACCAAGTATGGTATGGACCATTTGTTTGACATAAGGTCATGTACATAGTCTGCTATGGTCTGACCAGGGGCCTCATTTATAAAAACAGTATGTAGGATCCATACTAAGTGTATGTACGTACAAAAGCTGCAAATGGTGTGCGGCAAATAGAAATGCATAACCACAGATTATCACAATTTTAACAGACTTAAAACTGACTTTTCTATTCCATCATTGTGATATGGCCATCCCAATTAGAGAAGATAATGTGGCTTTCAGAGAAAAATGTGTTATGTGTATTCTTCACGGT